>NC_139720.1:105557349-105944849 GCF_964211835.1 Anser anser | reverse complement strand
AGCAAGGCAGCTAAGGACTGCTACTGACAGGTACCTCTGATATCTTGTTGCACAGGGAACATCTACCACTTTCCCTAAAACACAGAAAAACTCCATCCATTTGTAAATAACACATGCATTGCGCCTCATAAACTAGCAGTTAGGGCAGGATTTCAGTGTTTAGTACTGCCCGGCCTCCCGGGACAGGATTCCACAAGTATTGGGTAGGGGCTACCCAGCGTATGTAAATGCCTTGGATACCTACTGGCATTTTAAATGGTACTCAGTGCTTAGTTTGAAAATACTGAATCCTATTCCAGAGTTTATCTTCACCTTTCAAACAAAATTAATCTTGATAAAGATCAAACATTTTCTCTCTCAAGAAGCCATAGTCCACCAAATCCTCTCAGCAGCAAGCCATCTGCCATCCCTCTTGGGCATGTCTACACTGCTAAATGCCGTACCATAAAATAATACCCAATCTTGACCACCATTTGCCATACAATGTCATTCTGGCAGTATTTCATACTGTGTCAGGCTGACCTGGTGGGCTGCCAGATGCTATCCAGCCTCTCTCTCACTGCCTTCTCCCCAAAAAGGATGCGAGGAGAAAATATGTTTGAAATTCTCATGGGTTGAGGTATTGAGGTAAAGACAGGGAGATCATTTACCTGTTACCATCACGGGCAAAACAGACTCAACTTTGGGAAAATGAATTTAATTTATTGCTAAATAAAGAAGAGTTGGATGGTGAGAAACAAAAATAAGGATGAAAAGATCTTTCCCACAACCCCACCTTCTTCCTAGGCTCAACCTCACCCCTTCATCACTGACTCAAATACCTACTCCCCCTCCCCAGGGGGACAGGGAATGGGGGCTGTGGTCAGTCCCTCACATCTCCTATCTGCTGCTCTTTTCTCTGCACACTCATCCACAGCTCCACTGTAGGTCTTTCTCACAGGCTGTGGGGGCACCTCTGTTGGGTGGCTGGGGCACCTCCTGCCCTCCTCCTCTCCCCTGGGTGTCCACAGGGCCACAGCTCACGCCACTCCCCTCACCACCCTCTGTCGTGCAGTGTTTGCCCTCCCTTCCCCAGGCTGCCGCCAAGGTGAGGCGCCGCCATCTTGGCTGTGGGGCCCGGCCGTGCCCTGCGGTGGGGCCATTGGGGCCATCTGGGGCCAGCACGGGACAGCCCCGGCATTGCCTCATGCAGCAGCCCCCAGACCCCTGACATCACCCGGGTACCTGAACCCATCACAGACATAGACCTGTTCACCTGTGTGAAGCCTCACTGTGAATTAGCTATAGTGTTTATGGCTTTTCATCCCAAACTGAATTTTCTCTACAGGGTACTTCAGTTTTCCATGAACAGGTATCCTCAGTCATCCTTCAGGACAGAACATGCAAAAAGAGCATTTGCTCTCCAGCAGGTAACCTCCTCCTGCCTGAAGATGCAAGAAATACACTCCTGCTGTTGTCTTGCTTCTAAAAAGCTGGAAGTGTGTGAAGAAACACTTACTGGAATTGCTCAAAACCTTGCTCTTTCTGAATTCTCCAGCAATTAGTTGCTGGGGTGATCTGGAAGGTTACTAGCCCCACTTACAAATCTGCAGCATGGGAGCAGGACAGCCTTTCAGAGCAGAAACAGAAGAAATAGTACATTTGCTTTCCTCCTTGGTTCTCCCTATTCCCAGCCATACACCAATGCTAACCAGCGCCCAGCATAAATGAGAACCCCCCATAGCACTGAGTCAGCATTGAAAGATGAAGAGTATCATTACTGGGGTCACAAAGTGTCTGACCAAGAGCACAACGCAAATGAAAAGCAGGAACAGCAGAATTCGGACACAGCAGAAATGACACAGAATATAAGTATTTTGGAGAAACAGCCTTCACTATCAGCTGTTTTCGTACCCCATCCCATGTCTCTGGGCATTGGCAGGTAACACAACTGCTCCACAGCCTTTTGAACTCCTCCCCACAAGCAAGTTACTGGACAAAGCAACAACAGTTAAAATAATGCCTACTTTAACTGGCAAAGGGTGGAGAAGGCTGATTGACTCAACCCCAAATATGTAGCCTTGGGAATATACAGGTGAGGATACATAAACTCTTCCTTTGATCCAAGGAGAAAACTTGCATATCTATTTCATTAGGCTCTTTGCATAATTCCCAGGAAGCCAAGCCAGACATCAGTCAAAGAACCCTATGTATTACTTTAATAGCTAGGACTAATAAATTATAGGTTTCCTAGTATAAATGTGTGTGTATTCAGCACAAGCTGCTGTTTGAAATGTATTGATAATTGTGAAAGGATTTGGAGTATTCCCAAGTCAAGATGTGCACTCAACACGGTAGCAACCTTCCCTGCAATGTGCACTGCCACAGCCTGTGCCATAGCCTGCTCCTCGATTTAACACACCTAGATGATGTTGAAATCCAGTGACAAAATCCTTGACATTTTTGGTAAATGGTGATCATCGGATTTAATGCAGGAGGCCCATGACATAAGAAATGCACATGGGAACTGAAATGAGAACACAAAACCAAAGATACCAGTGCTGCATGGCTCCTGCTGTCCCTCCCAGCAGAGGGATGTTGAGCTTGTGCATGCAGTAGCTAGGCCAGTTTCTTCTGGTAAGCAGGCTTCTCTACACAGTCCAAGGAAATCCCTGCTCTAGAGGCACATGGCTGTTTCTCACCCAGGTCTCCTGAGAGAAAAGGTGAAGGCTTGCTTGAAAGCAAGAAGTCTTTGCCTTTTCAGAGGTTATAGCCCCAAAAATATGTGCTTCAAAATTCAGGGCTCTCTACTGGTTCCCACAACTTGTTAAAAGTGTTTTTTTGGTTGATTGATGAATGGTTGGCTGTTTTTTTGAAACTTACCTGAGAGTAAAGGGGACACAAGTAAAAAGTGTCTTTGTTAACTTTGTATTATTACTTGCTTTCCTAAAGGATTTAGCTAGAAAAAGCAAGCTGCCGCAAACAGGTTAGTTATGCAAAAGGATGACCAATCACCTGAGGTATTTTCAACAGTTGACACACTGAAACGTGTTCAATCTGCAAGGCCCTTGATGAACAACAGTGTTATCAGAAACTGCACCTGGGAGATTGCCTGAGACACCCAGATCTGGGCCTGTGATCATCAATAAGTAACAGTGTGCTCTGGGAGCAAAAATGTCTGTCTACTGGTGACACTTAGAGCTATCAGGAGCCTGCCTGCAGAGACACTGGACCAGGTTGCATGTAGAGGCATACTTACAAAGTAATTTCAGATCTAGTTATTTCTGAGCATCAGTAACTTGTCCTAAGAATAAATCAAGCCAAGGGAGATTGAAGTAAGATGTGCAGAGGGACTGTAAACAGCCAGTGTGAATCATTTTGAGACAAAGCTGCTTTCTTCATTCTGACTGACATAATAGCTTTTATGCAAAAGAAAAACTAAGTGCTCAAGCAAACACTGAAGTAGAAAACACAGTGCAAATGTTCCTCAAAACATTATTTTATTCCTGCTTTGCCAAAAAAGCCTTTGTAGCCATTTCCAAGGTTCTTATGTAGGAGCACTGAGTCAGGAAAAAAGCATGTTATCTGTATAAATAATATATCTTGATATAATTGTTGATCATCACACACCATTATTAATGCAGTTATCCTCAAAACAATCATGAAAAGTATGGACGTTATCTCTATAATTTTAAAATTGGACTTTAATCCCAGACATACGAAGCTGATAAAGGTAAGAACTGGAAATGAAAAACTCAATCTCCTAAATTCTCCTACCAGTGAAAAGATATAAAGAAAAAAGAGGAATCAGCCTGATCTACCCTACATGAGAATTAGATAAATAGCATTTTACAATGCAATCCAGTGTTACTTCAACTTAAAGCACTTTAATTTTGATTGGCTTTCAATACACTTGAATACAATGCAATAAACAAGAAACATATCTTGCATATAAGAAAAAAAAGAAAGATGTTAACTCACCTGCAGCAATAGTAAGTACCAGCAAAAATGCAAAGGAGGAAAAATTCAGTAGGCAGATGATCAAAATTCCCAAGCTTGTATGCAACCATACAACTCTTGTAGCAAGCTGGGAATACATTGATTCTGCAATCTGGCTGCCCATTCTCCAGATTTTTTTCTTAAAAAATCAAAATCCATAGAATGCAACCTAAGTATATATAACACCAATGGGCTAGGTTGTTTAGTGTTTTTTGTTGATGCTGTTTGTTGGTGGGTTTTTTGTTTGTTTGTTTTTTGTTTGTTTGTTTTTTGTTTTTTTCTATTTCACAACATAACTGAAAAGAGGGCATGAATCTTGTTTGCAAAATTACCAGTAGTCATGTTCTTGCTAAGTATTCACATAGTCATTCATAAGGGAGATCTTAACTTAAAAATGATGTGCTTAAGACACTGCAAATAAAAAACAAAACAAAAAAAAACCATGCATTTTTGTTCATGCATTAATGCAGATGTGGATGCTTATTATCATAGAAAATTAATGAGACCAGTGATTTAGTAAAATTCAAAAATATGGCAGGACAAGAATTTTGCAAATATCTAGAACCATGGTAACTCCAAAAATTTGTGAAACAGCTCAAGCAAATAAACCATCTGGAAATCAGTAAAACTACATATGAAAGGTGGGCTAACCCTACAGTATATAAAATTTGTTTTGCTTTTCAGTGAACAACATTTGGCTCCCATATTTGACACGTCACACAAGAACAGATAGATGGTTCCTCTCCTATGGACTGTAAAGAAGAAACATTTCTGACAACATTAACTTTCATTGCCACAGTTCTGTAAGACATACCTTCCGTCATGAAATGAAAGATCTTATATACCACAAGGACTTGTAGTATGTGGACCATAATTATATAGATCAGGTCTCTCAGGACACGATGCCTGTGTTAACTGTTTCCTTGCTCAGTTGTTTTGTTTCATAAAAGACCTCTTGGCCCTCTACTTGAAACCAGAGTTGGGAGATAGACGTAGGGAGAGCAACTCTGAATGAATGCATACTCACGACAACATTCAGGGATTTTGCTGTGGGATTCCCGTTAGTATCAGTGGGAGTTGTTAAAGGATTTAGCTGTGAAAACATACATCTTAGTGTTGGTAGAAGGACATAACTGCTCTGAATTTGTCTCTACCCCTATGCCTCCAGCCAGGGAGGTTAATAAGAAGTTGAAAGAAAAGCAGTGGCAGGACAGAGGTTCTGATATGATGGCAATGCTGACTATCCTGCTGAGCTCTCAAGTCTATTTCATGTACCACTTAATGCCATCACTCTACAGTGGGCAAACGCAGGCATAGAATTACTTGCATTATCCAATTTAAGTGTCAGCCCTCTCAGAACATTCAAGTGAGCAAAAATACTAGATAACATGGTTGACTTCAGTTTCATTTTCCACCAAGTAAAACTTTAAGGTTTTTCTAACTTCTTAGCGAAAAAATATGAAGAACCTCATAAAAGCTCAGAAAATTCAAGAACTAACTTTTGTCCTTTTCAACACCTCATGATTTAGCTTTTAGTTAGGACTTTGATGTGAGCATGAAATATCATGTGTGGTTTTTTTCTGCTAAGAATACCATTCCTACTGCTATCTCAAGAGGTACTAGTTTGCAATGTAGTATTAAAAGAAAAAGAAAAAGAAAAAAAGAAAAAGAAAAAAAAAAAAAGGAGTGATCTTCAGTACATATGTGACATTCAAGAACTATTTAGCATTAATCATTTAGGAAAGGAACAGCAAAAACCCATAGCAATAAGGACACAATTAACACCACACTTTGAATGCTCAGGAAGACGGTATCAGAGGAACTCAACAAGAGTTACTGGCAGAAATTCCATGGTGTTGAGATGTTATCAAGTTTTTGTTGAGAAATAAAATATTCTATAGGTAAGACAGCATCCTAACCTGCCTCACAGTGTGGGGGCAACATGGAATTTCATTCCTCTGTAAACCTGCTCACAAGATACGAAAAGTCCTGAAGAAGTATTATGGTGACTGGTACTAAGGTAACAGAAGCACAACCGTACCATTATTTTGTCTGTTCCCATATGCTGTTGCACTGCAAATCCACATCTTCTGTTATAACTATTTCAGCTAAATACTAACACATCTGGACTACCCCCTCTGCTACAAAATATAACCTTCAGAGGTGAAATCCCTGAGCACAATATGACCACATAAAGAACTCCTGAATAAATGAACAGGATGAATATGAAAGATGTGCAAATGGCCTGTGGAGATGAAACATAACATCCCAAGTTAAAGTCAGAGCATTGCACTAATGCCTGTTGTGTTGCTATGCAATGTTTGAGTCTATAACTTGCTGCAGTATGTAAACCTCTTTACATGAACTTCAGAGCATCACAGAATTAACATAGCACGCAATACAATCAGTGGCCATCTTCCCATACATGAACACAGCAGCATTTTTCTTTTTAACCCCATTCATGAAGCAGAAATTACATATCCTCCCATTTTTTTCAGCATAATCCCCCAAGAAAGAGACCATCACATACAAGTGTGAAAGAGGACTTAGTTTATTGCCCAGATCTACATAACTCTTCCGTATATATTTTGTTATGATACAAAGATGATGACAAACTCAGCATATAATTTCTTTCTATAAATGTAATGCATAGATTTGTATGTGTTCTCCCTCCTGTAATGGAAAGAAAACAAAACTATCACAAGCTCTTGTCTGCCTAACCTTCTTTTCTATATTTGTCCTGTTTTTCAGGATAGAGGTCTGATTTTGGATTTATGCAGCATCATGAACATATTTTGGGGGCAATAAACAAAATGAATATAATAATTTAATATAATAATATATTATATAATAATATAATAATATAATAATGATATATAATAATATAATAATGAATAGAATATATTTGATCTTGGCAGTTATTTGCATAATGTAAATTATTTTATTCTATCATTAATGTGCTATGTATTTCTAATTAAAAATATGAAGCATGATGGTATTTACACACAGCAACAACAAACACACTTGTTTATGTCCAAGGAAAAGATTTAAGTCAGACTGAGAAACCACCAATGGGTATTGCTGTCTGGTAAATGTATGTGTTTTCCCATGTGCACGATATGCATGGACACTGAGACAGTAAATAGTAAGATTTTCTACAGCAGCACATGCGTAAAAACTAATGCTTAGGCATGGTTATTCTCATATGTGCTATTCCAAATTATTCCAAATTCAAGGAAGAATTCATTTTCCTCAAATTCAGAAACTTGAATCAATCACTTCTTTCAGAAAGCACTCCAGCTCTCTTTTTTTTCTTTTTTCTCTTTTTTTTTTAACCAGAAATTCAGCAAAAAAAAAGTACCACAACAGGTGTGAAAAGGAATAAGACAGTGCTGGATATATCTTTTAATACTTAGTAGCAGCCACCAGGTTAAACTTCAAAAGCAAATGTGGCCAACTAAAACTGGTCAAGAACGATCCTTTTACAAAATGCATTTTTGCCATTTTCATGAAAATAGAGCAACTCAACATGACAGATACAAATAAAGCAATGGACAGCAAGCTTGCAAAACTTTAAGTGGAAAGTCAGCATGTTCCCTTAATTATTGACAGATTACATGTAGGACATGCCATCTATTGTCATATGTACCTCTCAGGAAAAAATGCTTCACAGCCTTTTGGTGTGGACATTTACATGGATCAGCTTCAAAACGCTGTGTGTCTCATCTGGCCACAAACTGTGTCCTCTTAAGCATTGCATCCCATTGCCACAACAATGTTCAGAAAGCTACACCCTGCTGTTTGCAAACACCACCGAGGGATTACTTCATCTTTGTTTTCTCATGCTGAAAAGTCAAGGCTGACTTCCAGACTGAAACAGCCAGTCTCTTGTCACTGAAAATTTGATCAGGTGTTCCTCCATTGCAGCAGTTCAGATTACATTTCTAACAAATACCACAAGCAGCAAAATGCTTTCAGTTATTAAATCTCTTACATAAGTGACGAAAGCAACTCAAACCAGCTGAAGCAAAGTGCAAGATACATGGAGAGTGTCGCTATTCTTGTTAAATTTTTACTGTGCTGTTGATAACTGATGACACCCATTGGAACATGATTCTTTAGTATTTTTTGGACTCTGAATAGTGTCACAGTTTCAAGTGCTACATTAACATCTGAGAGATTTCATTATAACACTGGCAAACCAGGAAACAAGATGAAAAGGTATAACACTCGACTTTTCCTGACATGGCCCATCTAATAGGGAGCCGGTAATGCTTTCACTTAAAATGAAAATGAAAGGAGAAAAAAACTAACCTAGATCCATATTGTGCTGCAGTAGTAATTGACTTTATCCACCATGCTACCCACATCAACCACGGTGTACAATAAATGTTCCAGTAAAATACTGAATAAACCATATGGTCTGGAAATCGTTTTACCTGCCAGTCATGGTATTAGGAGGTTAATAAAGATGCATATCCAAACCCTTTACTATAGTTACCACAAACAGAGGGACTGTTTTGTCCCATGTAACTCTGTGCACCCTTGAGAAAAAGCAAATGAACAATCTTTTCCCCGATTCCCTGCCCACTGCCACTACCCAAGAAGAATATCTAACTTGAAAACATGCAGAAACTACTGCTATACAGCCGTAAATGCATGAAAATAAGTGCATATATGGTAATCAAATTCTCAGGACAGAGCCAAAAATGAGAAAAAGGTTTATGTCTGATAGGAAGAGAGGCACCCAGCCAGGAGGGCAAGTCTCAACAAGAAAAGGAAGGCAGTATAGCTCGCTGGCACTGTGCTGATGGAGCTCTTGGTCATGAGGTGCAACAGGGTACAGCAAGAGAGGACCTAAAAGTGAAAAGGAGAAGATGTCACAAAAGAAGGCTGAATGGAGTGAGAATGAGAGAATATTGAAATTCTTAGGCAAAGGAAATGTACAGCTTGCTCTGTCCTTGTGGACCTCACTCTCCTCATCCATCCGTAACATACTCTTCAGACAAAGACAGCTCCTGCTCCTGGGAGTTTAGCAATCAACTATGTGTTTGTACAGGACCTTGTACACAAGACCTTGGCCTCTGGATATTGCCACGATACAAAAAAAAAAAAAATCAGTAATAGGAAGGGGGTGGAATCAAATCCCTGAAAATGGAATGGAGAAGGTTAAACTACGAACTATGTAAGCTGGACTTACTTTCGATTAAGGGCATCAAAACTGATGTTTATATCACTGCTTCTAGATCAGTTTATAGACCGTGGCATAATTCTGAATGCAGGTCAAATTTGCCTGATGAAATAATATAAAATAGTCCTGTATAGTGTGTTATAAAGAAACCAACACCATCAGCAAAGGTTTATACAAAGAGAGAGGATCTGTCTGTGAGTAGGGCTGCAGAAAGAATTAGAGAAGGACAAATTATGTTTGTCTGCAGGTGGAAAGCTACACATGCCTCAGAAAATTGCTTTTTTGTGTTTGTTATTGTTTTAAAGCAATAAAGATGAATTGGAAAAAGTAAATAAAAAATACTCCAACCTCATCTCTAAATAATATCAGTCCCCGTGATATCACCATTTTCCAGTTGGGTTGTCATTTTAGGAGGCCTAGAAGGCTCTGAATCCCAGAATGCTGGAACATTACTGTTTAAGCTTTATGCTTGCTTATTAGGACTCAACACAAAACTTACACCCATGAACCTAGACTAATTTTTCCCACAGTTTCCCCTCCTTTTTATGTCTATCACTCATTCTGTGTTGGAAAAAGCTTAAGAGAGTTGCTTTTCCATAACCCAACAAATCACATCCATGTTCTGAAAATGTTCTGGTTTGTATCCAAAATAGATTCCAAATGGACAAGTTAATTTCAGCAAATCCTCTATATTAAAAAAAAATAATTAAATAATAATAATAATAATAAAAATGTAGTCTGGATGTGGGTAGCCTGGCACTAGTTGATACTTACATTGCTGTCATGTTTTTCATATATTGCTTTTTCTTATTTCTTTTATACACTACTTTTTTTTTTTTCTTACTTTCTTAAAATGTTTTCTGAACAGAATATATGAAAATGGTCTTTTGTACTCCTCAGATACTGGTGTTTTTCTATGAAGAGTTCCTGAATAATTTCTTCATTCTCTTTGTTATTACTTACTTTGAAATCATAGATTCTGTAATAAGGCTACTGAATAAATATCAATTTATTTAATTTTTGTAACCAGGAAGCATAGTTCAACAGGTAGAATAGTTTTAAAACTAAAAGATCCTGCCTGTAACTTCCCCTTCATAAGGATGCCATCCAACAGTGTATTTCTAAAAGAGCATCCACCCTATTCATACTCTTTCTCTCCAACTACCAACAAGAAAGTACCTACATTGTTTACACAGTCTTACATATCATGCTGGGATGGGCAGGCAGTACAGCAAACGAGTATGTCAAAAGCCGCTCTGAAGTCAAAACCACTAGAGGGTGTGAACTTCTAAAACTGGGTAAACATTTAGCATACTAAGCTACATAATCAACTTTGTTTTAGGACAACTGGGCTATGGTCAGTGGATATCTAACTACTCAGATTTTTCTCACCTCAGCACTGAAATGGTAATAATTTATTCTACAAAATTAAGCTGACTGCTTTGTGCCAGAGATGTGAACTACATCTGTTACTAGCAATTAATTAAAAGCCTAAATTACACCAATTCATGCTTCACTAGAACATGCTGGTACAATAACATGCTGAAAACCTCTTCAGAAAGAATAAGAACACCCTCTCTTTTTTCCTTTTCTAAGTGTTAATTACAGTTCCGTATCTTATTTACAAATGATAATACCATAAAAAAATATAGAGGAAGATTCCCCCCCAACTTCCTTTTCCTCTGAACATGTTCTGGTACAATTCTGATCATAAAGCAGTAGCAAAAGATACATGACATTACTGTATTTTGAGTATCTACACTTCATAAGAGCTAGGAATTATCTCTTTGCTAGCATTTTTAGTAAGTTTGGAATACTTAGCCGTTGTTGATGGAAAAGTTTTCTTAACATACTAATTGAATTTGTATTTGTAACAAACCTCTGCTGATCATCAGTCTGATTCATGGAAAAGGTGTTTCCTATTCCTTTGTCCAACAGTCGCCATGGTTGTAAGACAAACACTAATTTATTTCTTAATAGTTGGGGAATTTATCTTTGAGATAACACTACATAGATTAACATATATACAATAAAATATATTAATCCATTGTCTACAAAATATAGTTTGTAGTCTACTTATATTCTGGGGGGAAAAAATTAATGTCTAGATCTGTTGTTTTAGTTCTATTATCCATATACTTGGCACATATTTCGGAAACAAGTACGAGGATTAGTATAGTATGAGCTCTGACATTGTGAAGATGAAGTTTAGCTTCCTCAATTAGAGTCTTTTGTCTCCTTTTAACCACAGAGAACAGCAAAGAAATTTCAGCTATTGTTTGACAGAATATAGGTTTGAGACAAGACATCTGCAAAAATCTTTTAACCCCCTCTCAACCAGCAACAGCATGAGTCCACCACAGAGAAGTATAAACCTAGGAAGAGACATTGGTTCGAACAAACAAGCACTATTCAGAGGTATTTTTAGGAGATTTGTCTGTCCTGTGTGCATGTATCTAAACAATTTAAAAACATGTTTACCATGTAAACAGTCAGATAAAAATCTCCTGGACTATCACAGCATCTCCTTCATCCCTATTTCCGGTACAACATGGTGGCAAAAATATCCGTATGACCTCCAGCAAATATCTGCTGTTGGTCTTTGAGTGATTGCCCCTGTAGCAAAACAGAAGGCAGCAAGTACTGTACCTGTGTCTGTCTTCTTTCTTTGCACTGTTTTTGTTTATTTCTTTGCTTATTTTTTGAGGTGTAGTAGAGTAGTTAAATAGGAAAAACAAGGCTCTTCAACAGTAAGCTTTAACCAACTTATTTTAGTTAAGTGATTATCTGTAAAAGGATAATACTCTTTTTTCAATGAAGCAACAATTAATTAAACATATGCATATAAAATAATCATGTAATTAAACATGATTATTCAAATATGTTCAAACACGTCAGCCTCTTTCAGTGGCATAGTATTAAGAAACATAGCGAGTATAAAGAAAAATAGGTCTAAGTAATAAAAGGTAGTCTTTAAAAAAGAAAACCTTATAGACCCATGAGAAGCTTTCGTAGTTTGAGTTTCCTTAATTTGAAATCCTGATCACTTTGTTCCAAAAAAAAAAAACCACCATATGCACACAGAAATATAAATTAAATAAGTTTACAACTTAGCTGTATGAGTTTGAGGCCCCTTGATATTAGGTGTTCCTAGTTTGAAACTAAATTATCTGTAAAAAGTAAAACTTTACCAAGACTCAAATAAAAAACTATTGAGGATGCCAATATACAGATTCTATGCAAGTTTCTTCGAAGAACACGACTCAAAATGCTTTCTCTCCCTCTCTTGCTCAATATGTTTTACTGGAACAGGAGAAGGTGTTCTTAACACATAGCAAATATAATCAAATAGGTTATAAAGTAGGATAACTTTTGTCCCAGAGTCACACCTCTAAATGTGTGTCAGTGCAGGCTGTGTGGAGGGAAAGTAAAAGGAATTGTTTGTTGGTTTGGTTTATTTATTTATTTATTTATTTATTTGGCTTTCTCTAAGAGTTACAGAGCAGGCAAGGAATCTGTTTAACAAGACAACTTTGCTTTCTATCAAATTTGAAAAGCAAAGCCAAGGAGCACTAATCCATCTGATTATGGACATAGGACAGCAAAATGATTACTTGAGTGAAATAAAATCAGATTTTGTGGACTGCACCTGCCATGGATACCATCTTTTCTCTAAGTAAGAAAAAGGACAGGTAGCTGCAAGTTAGAAACGATAGACTAGATTTGGTAAATGAGCAAAGGACTTTCCCATATGCCATATACTTAGAATATCCTTAAGCTCTCTTTACTAAAATACAATTTCAAAATGAACATAAAGGTTTGCTGATTAGCTGTGACTGGAATGAGCAGGGCTAAGGTTTGTTGTAGTCACAACTTAGATGAGGAAATCTATCTCATACATTACATGCATTAAAATCCGTCTTAGATTTCCTTAGAACAAATCCAACATGAGGAAGCTACCTTTCTTTGAAAAAAATAAGAAAATAAAAAGGAAATAGATTTCCAGTTAGAGTTTTCCCAGCTCAACATTTAGACTAGCAAGGAGAATTATTTGTTTTTGTGTTTTTCTGTTTGTTTTTTCGATTGATTGATTTTGGTTTTGTTCTCCTTAAATGTTGGTGAAAAAAAGACACTGGCTCAATTTAACTTAAATTCAAAAGCTAAGCTGTGATTCTTCTGTCCTGTGGACATAAGACACAAATGATTGTTGATTACCATTTGTTTTATATATTGCACTCTTTTCCATAAATTGCTAGTGAACATCCTTTGAGATAAAGTTAAATGGCACAGTTTGAATGAATTTGGATAATAACCTGTCAAAGTTCAATAAATAAATTAACTTCAATAAAGATAGGTGGAGGCACTTGGATGAAGAACATAGACACATCTATCTCCAGTTGAAAGCTAACATTTAAATTTGGGACAGAGGTTCCTGATCAGAACAGCAGATTAAAAGCAACAAATGCAAAATATTCCCCTTTTGTTTGAACAATACTACTTCTGTATTTCATCTACTTCGTAAGTTAAAGCCACATGGACAAGAAAATCCCTCTTTATAAAAGTTTTTTCTTAGCTGAACACAATAACAACTTTCTGTGGCCACAGTTTCAGCCCCAGCATCTACATGAAGAAGAGAGAGACGATGACATTACCAAGTTTTGGTCAGTCTAAAAGGAAAAGGTTACAGAAATATGAAAAAATGGCTTGTGATGTAAAGTAAGGAATTTTTTTATTCACCTTGTTCAGTGTATATCATGATGAAGCTGAACAATCTATTCTCCAATACTTTATGTCAAGACCAAAATGTAGGCATAGTAAAATATTTATGAAGCTATTTATAGTCCCTACTAACCTAGTTCAGACTGAAGACAGTGAGGAATACATCTGGCCACTCCTCCTGCCAAAATTAGTTTTTCAGCTGGCAATTCAAAAAGGCCGTGTCATTAAATCAGTTAGTCGGCCAAGCTATAAAATCTATCAGGTTGTGAACCCAGATGACAGAGGGTTTGACAGCTGAGCCAGAATCATAAATTTCCTGTGTTTAGATAATTTTGATTATTTATTTTTCAAATGTACTGAACACATACTCTTTTTTTTTTTTTAATCATAGTTCATTTAAGAGAATATAAATACTCACCCAGTCAATAATTTTGGATTTAGTGTTTTAAAACCAATATCCTAAACTTGAAGACCCCAGGACAGTTGCAAGTGTTTTGCAGAATATAATTTGAATATAACTTCATCTTCTCATTTACCATCAATGCCTAAAAAATATCTTAAACTTCAAACACTAACTCAATAACAGAAAATGATTCTGACTGACAAAGTCGACACAATGCAGAGCATGCATTCAGCCCAGAGTAACCTTGTGGAAGTGATTCCCTGTAACTCCTCACTATTGTATATCCCACACTAGGCTCTGGTGCTGATCTATGTTTCAGACTCTCTCAATAGAAGACTACATACAGAGTCAATTTAACCAAAAAAAAAATATCTCAAAACTGAACTTGAAAAAATAACTTATTTCTAAAACTCACTACTGCTCATCTTGGTGTATAACAACCAAACTATTAGAAATAGGCAGGACAGACGGCTTCAGCCCACCAAAAGTCTGTCCCAAAAGTTTATGCAGCTGGCAATCCACTCATGGCAAACTCATATATCCTCCACAGCAGTGAACAACAGAAACAATTTTTGTAGGGTATCTTTGTCTGTCATCTTTCCCAGGTCCATCTTGTATAGAAAAAGATGAGACTTCTGCATGCACAGAACAGCCACAGCCCATGCTGGTCACTCCAAAGGAACCAAATTTTGGAGTGAAGTCCATCTACAGCATGAATTAGAGACCAAGAAACAAATACACTGCTATGCCTCAGAGACTTATTTTAGAGACCCAGAGAAGACTAGGCAGAAATTCTTCACAACCCATGGAACCACAGAAAGTTGCTGCATTGCAAAGCAAGACTGGTGAACATGGTCTCCGTTGCTGAGGCTGACACAGTGCACAGTGACTTGCTACGTTAAATGCCCAAGGCACTGTAACATGCTTGTTTCCTGAGCTCTGAAGAGAACTTCCTCTCATTCCAGCTGTAAGCTGCTTGCCTGCTCTACCCTGCAGAAGTTTACTCCAGCTAAGCATGCTCAGGTACTGCCAGAGCAGGAGTCATCTCCCCCTTCTGAGGCTTGCACCTCAACCAATGTGTAGAAGCCAAGCCCTCTTCTCCACTGCTCATGTACACCTCTTTTTTAAAAAAATAGCTTAGAATATTATATACGTGTAATTTTGAGGAATTTTTGTATATCAAGTTATATCTTCACTCACAATTTCAAGAACTGTTCCCAAAGAATAGGTTCACTCTCAAATCGGAGGGTTATATCATGCAAGGTTTTAGCAAAAAAAAAAAATGGCAAGATTGAAATATTTTCATTAATAACTTGGATAGCAAATGTTATAACATTGATAGCTATCACTGAGCTGGGAGGCTTTGCAGGCACCCTCAAGTGCAAGATTAGATTTCATATTTATTTCAGAAATAGAAGCAGTGTTATAATAGCAACAGGATTCAGTTCAGCAAAGGAAAAGATCAAAGTATTTCACTTTTAAACAGTCAAAAGAAAACACAGTATAAAATGGGATCTACCTGGCTAAGCAGCATTAGTTGAAGCAGAGTTGATGTGTTATAATAGCTCAAACTGAATAGAAGCCAAAAATGTACTGCTGTTGCAAAACTGGTAAATGTCAATCTGAAAAGTATTTTTAAAAGTGTCATGCAAAAGACATGGGAGGTAAGTTTTCCACTCTCCCGGCAATGAGGAGACTCAGCTGGAATACTCTATCCAGTTGGGTCATTTCTCCTAGAGAAAGGCAGATAAATTGCAGATAACCCTGAGGGAAACTTTAAGACTGACGAGATGTTTCACAAACATGATCTGGGAAGAAAGGTTAAGGGAACTGCATTTGTTTAGTAAAAAGAAGAGAGGATTAAGCAGGAGGAAGGGCTTAAAACCAGACTTCCAATATGTAGAACTTGTTATAAAGCAGACAATGAATAATTTCTCTCCGTGACTACCAAAAGATAGGGTAAAAAATATTCAATTATTTTTCAATAATAGGGATTTAGATTAAATATTACTGGAGAACTGTAGATTACTCATTCCAAATGTACAGAAAAAGAGAGAGAGAACCTTGTGATGCGGCTTTTGCTAAAGGGGGAAATTGGCAGAAAGGAGTCAATGAAGGAAAGCAAACGTATACCAGTGCTGGTATTGCAAGCTCAAGTAGTTAAATACATGAAGAATGATAGTACTGGAGTCTCTCTGCAGATTTTCAAATACAGAAAATTTTCACAAACCTAGTTTTCCCGGGAAAATCGTTTTAGAAGAGTTTCAGCAAGGAATCTGCTGGAACAGGGTCAGCCTGTTTGCAAAAACTCTGACATGAAAAATAAACGCTTTTTTCCTGACATAGAATTGGTAATTTTTGAGAACAAAATAGTGCGTGTGTTGCTGCGGTGGGAGTGGGGGAAAGTCAACATCAAAAGAACAGCAAAGAAAAATACTGCATCAAAAATCTTGATCTTCAGAGATCCCTTTAGTACAGTATTTATAAAACAAAAACAGCTAACAAAACACAATTATACAATGGCCTTGGAAAAAAATCTGTCATTCTGCCAAGTGACATAAGAGATCTTTTTGGTAACAGGATAAAACGGTGACACATATAGTTTAATAGTTCAAGAGCAGCTGCATATTTCTTTTTAAAGGTACAATACAGTGAAATTTTATTACATAATGCAATCACTATTTTCTACTTTTAAAAGGAAATATTATTTTTTCCCAAATAACTGCATGTGTACAGGTACACACTCACCACTACCTGCTTTTCCTCCTGAAAAAAATAAGGAAGCAAAATACAGAGAAAACATTGTGGAAATGTTTGTTACTAATGCTATAGCTAAATTTTCTAAAACAGAAATAAATACTTTTCCTCAGTAAGTAGGAAATTAATTGCCAGAAATCTAATACAGGTTTATGTGTTTTGTTTGTTTGTTTGTTGCTTTGTTTTTAAAGAGCATTTGGGGGGTTGGGGCCACATACATAGATGGAAGAGCAGTTCTTAACACGTGGTTGTCCTTTTAGGTAGGGATAGATGATAAGGGGTAAATTAACATTCTAGAGAGGGAATGGAGGTGAATCTCCTTCAAATGTACCTTTGCTGATGTAGGATGAGTGCTCTGCCTTTCTGGTGCACAGTGTCACTGGCATTGCTATTGACAGCATCTGAAGAAAATAAATTCTGGACACCATTTATTAGATGTCATTTTCCAGTTAAATACATCACTATTTCCTGGAAATAATAATAATTTCTGGTCTGGGAAAAAAAAAAGAAAAAGAAGAAGAAAAAAAAGAGTAGTAGGATTTTTAATTTTTAAATTCAGATTGCATAGCCTGCACCCACCATGCATAGACCTAGAAAATGTGAGAGGGCAATCTTCTGACTTAGAAGCATTTAATAGAAAACAAAAACCGAGTTGTTGGGTTTTTTGTTTGTTCGTTTTTAACTAGAATGAAAGGTATCAAGCACAAGGAAAGAACAGATTAGAGGATATTAGGATATTACAGGTTCTGACACATTTTACATCCCTGGCCCACGGTGGCTATATATATATATATATATTATTTTTTTGTTATGTCAACAAATACATTTTGTTTGGTTTCAATTTTTTTCAACAGATCTGGTAAACTATAGCAAATCAAACCACCAGACAAAAAACAGCCCAGTAAAGTAGCTTCAAATAATGCAAGTTAAATTAAAATCGTTCAATTTTAATAATCCACAGAAATTACTAGCAAAAATAAATAAATAAATAAATCCATTTGTTGATTTAAAAGATGCCACCATTATGATTTGTTTAATCTGATAGTGTCTTTGTAAGCTGTTCACGTAAGACCTCTGGTTAAAAGGCAGCCAGTGATGGATGAAACAGGTCTAATTACATATCTCTTTGTAGGTTTGTCAAATGCATAAATATTATACACAGAAAATGGATGTGTGATAAATTATAGTAAATTACTATAATAAAAAAGTTTACTTTTGTTTTAGATAATCAGGAAATTAATTGTGTTTGTTGCCAATTTAAAATGTGTAATTAGTACTACATCTGTGTCATTTAAATCAGCTAAGCAATTCTCATTGTATCATTACTGGAGGAATTTGAAGTGTACTTAATGTATTAATGATTCACAATGGGGAAGAATTCTCATTAGTGGAAACTTTTGCATAGTCAATAAGCAAGAAAATTTGTAAATAAATAAATGAGATTTCCACCAACCTATGAATTCCTTGTAGAAAAATAAATACTTGGTATAAGTATAAACCTCTCAATAAAATTAATTGGATATACATCAAGGATGGATCTTCACAAAAGACACACAATACTAGTTTAACCCTTTTGAACATTTAATAGAAAATTTTGATAATTAAATAGAAAATGTTAAGAGCCTAACAATCATTTACCAGTCAGCATTCAATGTTTTCACCTGTCCTTGCTACCAAATCATTCATGCATTCCAGTCTGGTTGCATACTATACAAATTACCAAAATTTCAAGGCATTGAAGCTGTACACAAGATTCTGCTTAGGAGAAGAAGAAAGAGTGAGCAGTAAAGCACATAAATGCAATATTCCAGCATACTGAGACAGCACTGCCTCTAGCCCTCAGCAGGCATACGGCTGGGATGAGGTTGCCCACTGAGGGATGCACGTGGCCACCTTATGTTCAGTCAACACCACTTTCTTGCACTCCTGCAACACAGGTTACTGCAAATTCAAGCAAGTGGCAATTAGTATTTGGTTTTGTCTGGTCTGCAAGGGCAGGTCAGAAGACTGACATTGCAAATTGAAGACCTCAGATGGTTCATCTGAGTGTGGACAGACCTCTTTGTCTTCAATATACCTTTAATATGTGTCATACAGGAAATCATAACATTGAAGAAATGCATCAACTGGCCCAGATATTTTTAGCTGCTATGCTACTAAACTGTTCCCAAACACATTTCTGCATTAATATTCTAAGTGCTTTCCAGAAGGCTAACATGCAGAAATAAATGGGAAAAAAGTACAACCAAACGGAGGTATTCTTTTCTATGCCTCTCTGAGGCAAGATTCATGTTGGAGTAACTTAGGTGTTTGATTCTGTAACTTTTGAACTCAGATCAGTTTTAAGATTAATTAAGATCATCAATCTGTTCTTCATGTAGCCTGCTGTTTATTTCTGAAAAACAACATTCCCTTGAAGTTGGAAAATCTTTCATAGAATTTCAGGTTTTCATCAACCACTGCCCTGATACTTAAATACATTCAACTTCAGCAAGACAAGTGAACAAGTTAAAACCAACTTGCGTAATGAGCCAAATTCTAGGAGTTTGGCTTCTAAAAACTAGAAAAAATATGACAAATTTAATCTCACTGAAAATAAACCTATTTAAAAAAAAAAAAAAAGGAAGAAAATTTCTTAATGTAGTTAGAAGCTAACAGAGCTAGAAACAAAGACTGTATGAGTGAAAATAAAAAACACAGCATTTAATTGCTAATTATTTTAATTTACTAAAAGTGATATTTGTCTATAAGTATTTTTCTCTTAATCTATTCTTGCATAAGTATTAAAGAGTTTCCTTTTTCTCACAGACTAGTAGAGATTCACTCAGGGCACTAAAACAAATGAGAGATTAAATTATCGTACACACATGAGAAGACAATTTAGTCCACCATGTGGCTAAATCCACTACAAATTATGCTCAGAATTCTGTAATTCATGAGAAAACCAAGCAACTAAAGCAAATGTCTATGAAACTGTTCGGATTGCGTGAGCCTATAAATATGTTGCAAAAAATGAAAACAATTAAAATCTATTCTGTCAGACTCAAAAAATAATGGAAGTGTTTTTCTACTTCTCGTTTACTATTTGACTAACTAGAGCAGGGTTCTCACCTGATGCCTGCTTCAATGTCCAGTTACCAAGCTAGCAGACATGTTCCAATGGACCTAAAGGACTTGGGGTAAAACTCTAATTTCATTGCAGAAGGATCAAGGTTTTCGTGTAGAACAGACCAGGAAGAACCAGGCCACTCACTTGAAGGAATCTGGGACCAATTCTGAAGACACATGAGGACTTGCGAGTTGGTTGGTTGGAGACACTGGTTTTGTACGTGCATACTATAAGTTGATTTCTATGTTGATTAAGTGGAATAAAACTGGAAACAATTCTGCACCCTTTCTCTGCTCTGTTACATACAAAACATTTATCTTTCAAACTACCATTGAGACATTTAATTGCAATAGGAAAAAAAATACTAACAATACAAAGCTCATGTTTTGAAAAGCCCCATACTTTCCCCCGGAGTAGCATGCAATTCCTATAAGGAACCAAGTGTAACACTTTTCTCAAGGGCCTTTTGAGTGGATTATTTATTGCTATTTCCTGTTCAAGTTTTTATGGGCAGGTCAAGTGCCAGAGTGTTGTTCTGCTCTGTCTGCCAAGAATGATAAAAGCTGGACTACAGTTTGACAACAGGACCATATCTAATTATTAAAGAAAGCAGTGTGTGAATTGTAGAGTGGTCTCCCCACCAACCCACTCACCCTTGATTTTACTAATTTCACAGACGTCTTCATGGAACACTATATAACAAGAAAAACATTATTTTTGAATTTAATTTTTTTTTTTTTTTTTTGCTTGCTTCTTCTAATTTAAGCATATAGCAGCACTGGGGACTAAAGATCTCTTTCACAGCCATGAGCTAGTTGCAGTCATGCTGCTATACTTGAATCCCCCATGCTGTGTTGTCAGTGACCTCAGTGGTGACCTGAAGTAATGGTTATATTTCTTTTTTTTTTCCTTAGGAGTAACAAGTAATTCAGCTTCTGTATTCTAGGCATTAGTTCTGAGCTTCTAATAGTGAACAAAGACCAATCATTATACCAGGGGGCATTCGTTATATCTTCTTACACAGTCAGATGTTTAATGCAAGTTCACTTGAACATGCACACAACATATGTACAGCACATGATTTATTTAAGGTGTTAATGGCAGTAGAGGTAAATTTATTTTCCTTGAGCATGGCAGTGAAGTGGATAGCTTGCTTCCCATTGTAATCAGTCCCACAGTCTTGAGACCGTTGAAGAGTTTCTGATAGCTAAATAAGAGCTTTCTGGGAAGAAAACCAACTATTCCAGAGAACAGTCAGGTAGTCCCAAACTGTATAATGAAAATTCTCATACACACTAACATTTGCAGTGAATACAAACAAATGAGAAATGAATACAAATAAAACAGAAGACAGAGAAAAATCTAGAAAGACATTTGAGCTCCAAAGGTTTTTTGTTTTGTTTTGTTTTTTGTTTTTCACTTCTGCATTTTTCATCTCTCTGCTTCTTTGGGAAGTTCAGATGAAAAGTAAGCTAGAAATGTATATGGTGTAAAACATATAATTCTTCGAGTAGGATAAAAATAAGTAAAGCTTCTGCAGATGTGCATGGTAATGAGGATTTAATTGGAAGGCAGGTGCACATAAATAAGGAGCATATGGAAAGGCGCAACAGTAAATACAATAGGACAGAGCTCAACACTGATTTAAACACAACAGAATTTAATCTTTTTTTATACTCATAAGATTTCCCACAACAACCTACTCCGATAAACATTCAAAATTTGGGACACACAGCTTACATTACAGAAAACAGAGAAGCTGTTTCAACAGTGCTATATTCTTGCTGTCGAAATGATGGCATTTACATATAACTTTTTGGTTATGAAACATTTGATGTATTAAATGATTCTGATGAATTAAATGTGTAAACATGCTGCACATAAGGAGAGACAACTACTTCGTGTATTTGCTATATTACTTCAGAAACAGAAAAAAAATGTCTTAAGAAGTATTTCAAGGCACACTATTTGGATACCAGAGGTCAAAAGGGTGAGCACTTTGTGGATATCAAAGTTCATGTTCTAAATTACGGATGAGATACCTGGATATAGAGAAGAACATAACTGTGTGCCATTTTAAATTTAAATTTCAAACAATAAACTACTACTAATAAAAATGTAAAGTTTCTTACCTCTCTGAAAAGAAATCAGAAAAAGTAAAGTAAGCTTGGGGGAAAAGTTACAAATACAACAATAACAAATATAAATAATATTTTTTCATTTAAATTGGAAGCCAAACAGTGCTGAGTTACTACGCTGCAATATCTGCAATAACTACAGCTAATAGTAGGCCTTTTCCTCAGGACAGCACATTGCTGAAACATTGCCCTGGAAACCAGGTAACTAGGTATTTCAAATGTGGAAATGTGTTGTTTTTTTTTGTTGTTGTTGTTGTTGTTGTTGGTTTGTTTTTCAGAATGAAGTAGCAGTCTTTTACAAATATTTTTGTGTTTTGGCTTTGTTTTTCTTTAATATCCTCTCTGCTAATGTTAACATCATGCTTGTACTAGGAGGGAAGACAAATACTTTGACCTTCCCCTTTTTATACATTCTAAACAATGAGCTACAGTTAGATGTCTTCTAAGTACTGGCATAAAAGGACCGAAAAAAAAAAAAAAAGCCCACAAAGAAATAAAGCCTACAATTTTTCTCAGTGTTTTTGACAAAGAAAATTTAATAGACATAATAACACTCAAGAAGAGAGGAAAATTCGTCGAACAAGATTAAAAGTTGGCAAAGCTGAAATGGATATTCCTGCTCACTGGTCTGCTGGTTGCTGCACGGAAGCATAAATATGTTATCATTTAGAATGGACAGTGTTTAAGCTAGAGTAGTATACCAAACTATTCAGTTGGTGAAACCTGGGTGATGGTTTTGCAGGTTTTACAGGTGAAAGTTTTACAGGACAGTTTTGCAAAAGGCTATTTACTCTAGCACAGCAGAATGCAGCTACTCAGGAAAATAACTGTGAGCACGGCTTGTGTATCGGTACCTGGGTTGAGACAGCATTGATAAACGTCAGTGTTGTTTGCTCAGAACCAGCTAGGTCTGGGGAAAGACGGGCTGAGTGCCATTGCACAAGATCATCCAGAAGTTTAAGTGTGACTTCAGTCTGCCATTTACAAGAAAGATGAGTTAAAGCAGAGATGGAAATGGAAAAGGTCTACCAGGTGAAACGGGATTTGGGTCTTCTGGGGGGGCCTCTGCAGAAGCACAGCTTGCTTAAACTCAACAGACTGAAAGCTGACAGAGCCCCTGAGAGCTTTGTATGCAGTAAATGCCAGGGAGAGAGGGACAAGAACTGAAAAGGGACTGGCTGAAAACACCAAAGGTTTCAGGTAGAATTGTTTATAAAGGCCAAGTAACTGAAGTTTGAAGGGCAATGCATACTAATTATACATTCTCCTTCTCTTAAAAATGCAGTGAACTAACACAAACAAAGAACACCTCCTGCCACATACACCTGGCACAGATTACATTTTTATGGTTTATCAGTGAAGATGAACCTGAATTTCAAGCACCCAGAAAACTCCTAGCTCTAAAGGTGCTTGATCTTAATGGGCTGAACTTCCCTGAGTTTGAGAGAAATACTGCCTTTCTCTACCCGGTAGTTGTACCTCATGCTTAGTGCATTGCTGAACTTCTCTGAAGAATTCTGCGAAAGCAGATATATAGTCACGGCCTAAGTTACACGGACTTCTTAAATGATAAGTCACTACAAGAAAGAAACACCCTTTTTCTTAAGAAAACTTAACCTCCTAAAATGCAAGTTGACATTGTCATTTATAAACTACCCTTGTCTACTGTAATAAATTATGGAGCATATAATGTGAGAGTATTGCTTTATTTCTTTTGCAGCCGTCTCAGTCCAGAACTGCTTGATTTCACAGTATTTTTGCCTCCAGAGGAAACATTTATGTGAATATAAAATAATTCCTAAAACAGCTGAGAGAAAGCATGATATTTAATTTTACTTTGTCACAATAAATAGATCAAAAAGACCAACTGAGCTGCCTCATATGTCTCACTGAACTTTTTGATTCATTCCCCATAACCATTCAAAGTGTTTTTTCCAGTCTAGTTATTAATGTCACTGGCAATATGAACTTTTACCACTTCCCCTTGGAAAGTACGCCGTGGTCTGAAAAAAACTTTATTGTCAATATAATTTAGAACAGACATCAGAAAAAGCTGATTTTATTTCATTTTCATCTTATTACACTTCATCTTTGGTTATTTATCTTCCTCCACAGCATTTTGTATGCTCAGAGATGGTGAACATCACCTCCTCCTTTCAGTTAACCAAGTTGCATTGTGGGGCCTGAATTTTACATGGATTTTGTAGATTGTTCCTACAGAAAGCAGAGTAGGTTATTTCATAGCTAGTCTAAGGGGCAGTAAACAACAGATTGCTATGGCTGTTTCTGAACACAGATGCTGAAGTGTCTCCGAATGTGATTCATGAGTGTGCCAGGAGCTGATGCCCACTGAAAGCTTGGTTGCAAGAGTTGAGTCATGCAAGCATCCAGAGAAGAACAACACGCATTGCTGCAAAAGAGCTGTGTCTGTGTGTACATATAAATTGCTGATATGCCAATAAATGGTGTGCCAGTAAGAACACGAAAAGTGAATGCCAGAATTTTGTAATCGCGAGAAGGCATGCAATACACCATGGATCGCTGCTTTTGTACAGCATGTGTGCACACGTGTATGTTTTAGATCTTAATGGAAAGTAAGCTTGAAAAGAGAAACATACACTCCAGTGTCCACCATCAGTAGACTGTGCAAAATAACTCATGTGAGGTATTCTGTGATCTGCCTGTGTACGTGCACTAGCAAATCCAATGTTAGCTGAGAGCATCAGCACATGAGGCTACCTGTACTTTGTGGTACTGCATTATAGAATCTGCTACAAAATCTACCCCAGTCACAGAAGTAATTGATGTATCTGAAACAAACAAATAAATAAATAAATCCCCCCCTTTTTTTCCCCAGTTGTATAGGGATATTTTTTCAGCCAGATCTGTTCTTTTACCTAAGTCGAGACACAGCAGCTACAATGACAAAGCAGAAATGAGCAGCCAAAGCAAAGGCTGCTTATGTATTGCAGCTGCATATGTGTAGCACAGCCCTGGATAAAAATATAAATGCATGCATATGTATATCTATGTCTGTCTGTGTAGGTGTGATATGCATATATATATGTCTATATACATGTATGAACTTATATATACATGCTCCGTATAAATAAGCAGAAACAGATCTAAACCCTTTTCCCAGGCCCCCTAGTACTAACATATGCAGTGTAACAGACCTTTACCTCAACGGCAGCGTTAATTCTTCAGGGTCATCTCCTTCCCACTGCTTTTCCTCTATTCCCAACCTTCACAGTTTCTCAAGAAACTCGACACGTTTTTCATCAAACTTTACAAAGTTGCTTACAAAATCCCGTGGAAACAAAAATAATTATACCACGCTTTATCTGCATATTAAAAAGTAAAACAAACAAAACCCACCCAAACGTTTTGTCTGTGAGAATAAGGAAAGTGTTGGAAGGTTCCTATTCAGGTCAGCACGCTTATAAAATATCCGGCAATATCATTCTGACCTCTACTGGAAGCGCTAAGTATCTGCAGGCTGAAATAGAGGAACATCAGCAAACCCTGAGCATTACATCATTTAGATATATAAAAAGTATTTTCTAGTATCTTTTCAACATTAATTCGGAGATGCTACAGCGAATAGTAGTGGAGAGTTGCAACACTACCAAAAAACTAAAGAGGAAATCAAAACCAAGTGCATTTACCGAATCCTACATAAAGTCACAGAAGACGATCATATACACGGCCATAGGAGTAAGCGTATTGAAACACTGCAAAATATTTTTTTTAAGCCTGATCATTTATATGTATTAGTTTTTACATGTCCATTAAGATAATGGACTAGGCCTGGGAGTTATAGTCACACTAAGTACAAACATCTATATCAAACATCATCTATATCAAACATGAGATCCTAAAGTTCTTTGTACTTAAAAAAATCAATATGAAAATCAAAATGACATTCTGAAAAAGACAAGAAAACTATTTTCTGCCAAAATCTCAGGTACTTATGAAGGAATGATTAACCCTTCCAGTTTCGCATCAGAAATCACAAAGGCTGCACAATTAGGTTGGGGTAAATCCTGGGAGAGATCAGAAAACTTACAGCTTAGAAACCATAGCTGAAAAATGCTGTTCTGAATTTTGACCCAACCATATAATTTACTAACATATTAAAACTGACATCAAGCCTCCTGGAACTGTTGTGTCTCATCTTGCTTCTTTTCTCAGTACATAAAAGGTACATAATGAGCCTGCGAGAGACTAATAATACTGTTAAACAGTAATACTGTTCTACATTTTGAATGGTTTTGGTGTTTGCTACTGCAAACTGCTAGAGATGAGCCAAATTTAGTGTTGTTTTATTCTGCCAGTATCAGGCACGTGGAAAGCCAAAGCTCACCACTCGAGCCTGTGAATTCTCTTTCAAGATCAATATATGGTAGGTGCAAACTCATCTGTTGCAAACCACTGTAGCTCCAGGGACATACACAAGAAAACACACTCCCCCAGCTTTCATTGCCTCTGCTGAATTCACATGTTTTTTGGGAAAAAAAAAAAAATAGAAACTATTTTTTTATTATTATTTAAACAAAGACTTTCTTAAGACATTACACTTAGAGGATGCTTATAGTGGTCACCCAGTCAATAGCCTCCTTTAAATCTTGGCCCCGAACACAGATGAAAGTAAACGTGGATGAATGTGAGGAACAGTAAAAGAACAATTCAGTAGGACTGAAACACATAGTAATCAGCTGAAACCAGTATCCCAAAATATACAGGAAAGTGTGTATTAATATTAACTGAAGCCACCTGAAGCCATCTTGAGTATGCAACAACACAAAGTCTTAGTGTAACAAAGCACATGGAACTGCCAGAAAAGCTAGTATTCGGCCTGCTGCAGTTAAACTGAAGAAACTTCAGGAGAGAGTAAGAATCTTTCATAATATTGCATTTGGCAAGAACAGCATTCAATACAGCATTGTTCTAACAGAACAGAAGAACTGGATGTAATTCATATTTAAACAGGACACACTTGGAAGAGCATATATTGGTGCATGCTCAAATGAAGAGGTTTCCACCAAAAGCAAATCCAGAACTATGAAGACTAAACTGGCGATCGGGATGCCCTTTCTGTCATTGCAAATTACAGAGTATCTCACATTCTGCCTTCGTTCTTACATAATATAGGGTGATAAATATGCTTGACATAAATCAGTTATGAAGGAGCACAAGCTTACTATATACATCTCTAAAGCAAGGGCAGGATTTTTTTCTCAGCATGAGATCAAAAGCTCAAGTTATATTTAAGCTCTAATGAGAAGCAGCCTTATTTATTGATGGTGGTTGGGGCATAGGGCCAAGAAAGCTTCTATGTTCTAACCCTGTAGCATACCAAGTACTTTACAGTTTTGGACTGTAAGTCCAAAAGACTGTAAGTCTGTGACTCCATTTCTCCATCACATAAACTGGGATTATAATATTTAGTTACTTCATAATGACATTAAGAGAATATACACAGTCATTCTTTGTTGTACTTAAACTCCTATCCCAATCCTGCAGGATCTATAATCTAAATGTGAAATATTTTAGATCTAATCTAAAAAAAAAAAAAAAAGCATAGGAAAAGGTGCAAAATCTCAAACTTCACTCATCTCCTTGCCAATACAAGCAAGAAGAGAGGCTCTTCACCCTATGCTAAAAACAAGGAGGCCTCAGGCATCGTGTGACTTTCTCAAAGGACTTGTGTGGTGATGCGCTAGGGGAAACACATGGCAGCCAGGGTGGTGGGAGATCTGGGAGGCACGTACAGCGTGAGCCAACCGCTCAAGTGTTATGCCCAGGCATAAGGTTTCTAATGGCATGTAAGCAGGTGCTAAATCCATGTGTTTTTAATAACAAACATGTTTGTGGTGGTGTCTTTCACACTTTATTAGTGGAAGTCTGTCCAAGTAACCCCATGACTGACATTCCAGTATTATCATACAGACAGGGACCACGTCTTACAGCAAAGAGTTCACGTGTCTTTTCAGGCTTTGTGAGTCAAAGAATCTCAAGAATTTAGCCACAGTGAAATTTTACTGCATGCTGCACAACAAGAGAAGGGAAAAAGAAAAAAAAGAAAAAAAAAGAAAGAAAAAAACAGGAAAAAAAAGAAAAGCTTCCCTTTCAAGTCTCAATTTGAATTTGAAATATTTATATTTTGAACATTAAAACACCTTTTCCTCATTCTCAGTTAATGGTTATACTCAATGCCACTTCACAGTCTTTCTGAAGAGGCCTTGATTTGCTACAGCTTGTATGAATGCTCAGCTCTTCAGCCCTCACCTAGAAAGTAGAGGACACATTTTCAAAAAGCTCAGTGACATAAAATAGAAGTGACATGGCAGAATAAGGGAAGATTTTGAGTTTTAACAGTGCAAGGGTTTTTTGTTGTTGTTTTGTTTTGTTTTTAATAAATTCTCTTTAATATTTCAGAGCAGGTGCAGAGGTAAAACATGCGAGCATATCTAGATTCAGAAGTCCCAGCATGAACTACAATATCTGATACTGTTAAGTAAACCAGGAAAGAATTTGGAACACATAAAAAGACAGCTAAAAAAACTCATCATTCACATCATTCGTTTTGACTGTCTTTACCTGTTTAAGATTATAACATAAGACATTTAAAACAAACCTTCCAAACATTGAGTAAATCTTCCAAAAAATTATGAAAGAAAAACTCTTGAACTAAATAACTCTATTGCAGACCAGCAACAGTTTCAAAAGTGGATGTAAATACTAAGTTTTCTTGCAAGTCTCTGTTGCTTGTAGGCATAACATTTCAAAATATGGACATTTGTACTGTCAATAAGAGGCTAAAATTAAATGGTAGTTTGAAAGGCGCTTGACCAACAGTGCATTCAATCTGTACTCCTCTTGGACAACAGTCTACTGATATTTAAGATGAGAGAAAAACATCCAATGATTAAAAGATGCATTATAATTAGAAAAGGATTATTTTTAGCACTATTCTATCCTTCAAAACTGCTTACCCTAAAACTATTTTCAAATTTATTTTAATCCCATTTCTGAAAATGTACAAATCTGGTTGGAGTATTTTATAAGTAGTAAGCAATAATAAGAAAGAGAAAGGATGGCCAAGGGTTATATTGCTAGACAGAAGTTCAAGAGACTCAGACAGTTCTTTATCAGTCCCCCTCCTCACACACACCTTTAAAAAAAGAAGAAAGAAAAAAAAAAAAAAGAAAGAAAAACATGATGCAACCAACTTTCTTGCACAAGGGAAGAAAAGATTCTCATAGTCTGCAGGAAAAATTCTACAGAAGAGAAGACCATAACAGTGAACATATGGAAAACAGTGAACTATGGGGACGAAAAAAAAAATATATATATGTATATTAGGTTATGCATTTTTTTGTCTATATAAAACAAAAGAATACTCCTCCTGCTAATTATGATTTTGACATTAAATTTGTTCCCCCCGCAGTGCCAAAAACATACAGATTTAATGGAAAAGAGATTCACTTAAAGACTTTTGAAGCTTAACAAGTACTTTGCTCAAAGTTGTGCCTTTTATTTCCAAGGTGGTAGGATTTTTTGTTTGTTTGTTTTGTTTTTGTTTTGTGTGTAACAGTGAGATTTGGGGGCAAGGTATAAGTATTCTAAACCATATCATACAAAATGTTTCTTTCCAACTGAAACAATGAGACCCCCAAGCTTAACATATATTTTTTTCAACTACTCAGTGATCATGCTATAGATTTAAACTAGCCATAAAACCTAGGCAAAACAGAGAAGAGATGCTTTAACCTGTGCAGTGAAAGTCAGGGAGATTCTTCTTACAATATTTCTGTTAAATCAACCTGAAGCAGGGTTCCCAACATCCAAAACTCAAAATCCTTTGCCCATATATTAAAATAAATAAATAAATAAATAAATAAATAAATAATTGAGTATTAATTTGAACAGTGAAATACAGAGTAGATATCCTTAGACAGCCTACCACATGATTTTGTTGCTCAACACCTGAAACTGTAAACTTTTAAACATCTAAACTCCTTGTGCTGAGGTCAGGAAAATATCATCCCTGATTTTTCTGTCCTTCAGTTTGATCTCTCTGCCAAACAAACAATACTACTTTCCCTTCCTCAAAGAAAGTTTTATGCAATTAAATTACAAGAGGCTGAAGTTTTGTCTCTTTCCACATGCTCAGCAAGTGAGACAGCAGAACCATAATTCTGGCTGGAGTTTTTAAGCACAGCTACAGTATAAACAACCCTCCAAGTCCTTTCAATATATTACTCTTTCTCAAAAGACAGTTACTACAGATGAAAGAAATTATGTAAGGCATATAATCAAAGAGAATTTTTAATAGTGGAAATTGATAAATTGTTTCAGTCTCAGCTCAAAAGACAAATGATCCTAAACTGGTTACAGAATATATATCAAGCTTTCTAGGTAAATCAAAGCTGTGGACAAAAATGCTATCTATATATTTAAATGCATTTTAGGGGAGAAAAAGCCTCCTTCTAAAGATGGCTCCATATTCTTTCAGAAGAAACATGCGTTAATGCTAGACTTTATGCTGTTTGGCAATTGTATTCTTTGGGAAAAATAAAAGCCCTGTCTCAGTGCTCATCTGTCTACATTTTTCAGCCTGGATAGACTGCAACCTCTGAGCTTGTGCAGCATTACTTGTCCAAAGGATATACATGAATGAACATGGACCTCCAGCCTGGGAACACATTTCAAGCTTGCCTGAGATGCCGTGAGACCCACGTGGGGCTTTCCAAGCCCTTGACTTTGCAAGCTGGTGTAGATGACTATTGCAGCTCTAATTTAAACACTCAAAGTCAATAGGTTCAATCAAGAAATCAGTATGAATTCCAGTATAGATCACTACAGAACCTATAATTAGCTATAAGGACATTCAATGAAAGCATAAAATGCTCGTAAGAGCAAATATGTGGGCAACTTAAAGATGACAATGCTTGCAGTTTCAAGTGGACAGACTCACCTATTAGTTCTTTATAACGTTCTTACACACATATTACCCAGTCTTTCTTGATGTATTTCATTTACATACTGTATTTTATTTATTAAGGCATCTGTTTCCTCCTCAGTGCAAGTTAGGACAGGGAGCTTCTACAGAAGTGCAGTTCTGTTTGTAGAACTAAAGGAAATTATCCAACCTTTCTAAGCTTTCCATAAAAATAAAATAAGAAAATCATATGTCAAAATCATAGTCATGCCTTACTCTCAAATTATGAAATTATGAAAACAAACAAACAGAAAAACAACAGCAAAAAACATCATGTGCACCATTACTGTTCCCCCCCCCCTTATTTTTTTTTCTCCCTTAAAACCTTATCTCCTTCTCACAACTTCCCTATGAGTCCCATAATAGCAGTGGATTAATTTTTACTTGGTTGTCATCATTCTTCCTTTTGCTTTTCTATAGTAACTTCACTCAAGGAAAAAACAAAAACAAAACAAACAAACAAACAAAAAACAATCAAGATACCACCTTTCAAAATATTTCTGTGCCTTAATTTGCATGTTCTTAACAGTCAGAAAGAGAGGTCTATTAAATATGAATCCTTAATATGTACATGTAATTCCAAGAAGTGAAACTATCATCAAATCCGAAATTACAAGCACGCTCCAGGAGAAAGCAGTCTTTCCCAGGTCTTTTTGAATGCTCAGATGTATCAATTTGCAGACCATTCTGATCATCTTCCAGAGGTTCAGACCACTTTGGGTTATGAGTGTTATCAAGTGGGACCTTAGGGCATTTTTGATGGGGTTGAAAGTACACGGGAAGCAAATGTAGCAGAGAGCACTATATGGGGAATGTGAAGAGGGTAAATTGCATTCATGTCACAAAGTATTTTCACTTTTTCAATGAATCTAAGCTGTAGGCATTTTGCTGTCAGTAAAATAAAAGATTTTTTCCTGAACTTCAAATTTGAAGAACACAATGTTAAAAAAGCACATTAAAAACAGCATCAGCAGCCACTACAATTTTTTTCAACCTAAGGGGAAGGGCTAAGAGTATCTATTACAGACCACGTAAACCATATGAAGAAATAAACAAACAAGCAAATAAGCAAACAAACAAACAAAACCAACACCAAAAAAAAAGATCACCAGAAAGGGAGTTTATTCAATTAAATTCATAGGTACATGCTGAAGTAACTCGTATTTAAATTGTGTGGAGACACAGAAGCAAGGCTAGGTCTGATAAATCAAAGTTGGATCATACCACTGTGCAACTTGCACTAGACCCTCCTTTCCCACTTGCCCCTTCAGTCCCTGGCCAACGGAATGAACTCATTTTATTTACAGTATAAATTGTCCTCCTACTGAGAAGGACAACATTGCACCTCTCAGCAGAGCAAGTTCAGTGCATTATTTATAGTCCAATTTTAATTATTTAATTTTTCATAACCCACTGAGAAAAAAAAAAAACTAAAAGACAAGCAACTTAATTGTGCTAATTTTTCCTTCTGCACACTAGGGAAGGGAATTCTTTGGGGTCAACTGTCTCAGGACTATAAAGCTAATCCTATTCCCAAGCCAAACAGAGTGAGTAGACAAGTGTTTCTTAAGAGGATGATGTTCTACCCCTGCAAGGCACAGATTGATTCTTCCTTCTTTCCAAATCGCTGAAGAAAAAAAAAAAATTAACCTCACCCAGGTGGCTCTAAAAAACTTGCATGTACTTTTTAGGCAGAGAATGATTTGTTGTTGCAGAGGCAGAGAGCTATGAAAAAGCTTTCTTACGGAGAGCCAACTTTTATGTAATTAAATCAAATCTTCAGTCAATTGTCCACAGGTAAACCAAGATCCCCAGTCTCTAGAAGGAGCGTTTTCTGTGGAAACTGGTATAATACTAACCTTCCTGTATTTATAATATAAAATCTCCAAAAGACATCTGCTGAAACTTAGGCCAAAATATGTCTTACTCTCTGAGAAATCTTAATTTAAAATAATAGGAACTAAAAACTGCTGAGCCATACTTTAGGGAGCTAGCAAATGTCAGAGAAGCTTCCAGTAAACGATGCGAGAGTCAATTAACCAATTTGTCAGTATTTAAACCAGAGTAACCTTCACTTTCATAGTCTCTCAGCTTCTAGTTCTCACTAGTTTTAAGACTAAATGGAGCATTTTAAACTACACGAAAATACACCTGATTTATGAAAAACTGTTCAAACTACATCATCTTAAACAGTCGACATTAAAAGATGTAATAGTTGCCGCTTCCTGTCATTTACGTTTTCCCCTCTGAAGAAAACAAAATTTTCAATGTTTCATTGGAGTACTATCTTTGCATACAGAAACAAAGTGGCTTAAGTAGCTTATCCTGAATGAAGAACAAAAGTAAATTGAAACCCTTTCAGCACAATGCTGGTCATAAATACTTGCAGTATATACAACATTTGCAATTACCTACCAATTAAATGCAAGGGTAGTGCACCCTAATAGCTGAATTGGGATATCACTGTATTTCTTTACTCTAAATGGTGATCTCTGCAAAGCATAAATTAAAGCTACTTCTACAAAAAATACATTAAATTCACAGCTGTTCATGAGGCTTCCTCATCAGACTTAGGCCCTTCAATATAGGACTCAAGACAACTGCCTTGCTGAGGAAACAAGTTTTGAATATCGGCACATTTACAGCTAGGTATTAGAAAGCGCTGAGAATGAATTAAAAACATCTCTCTTGTCTTGTGTCTCACCTGGGCATTAGAAACTTTACACAGATTTCAAGGAAGTGTCTATATGCACCAGGGAGCCAAGACTGAAAAAAATTACATCCACACCTTTCCCTTTTGAGTCCTTTCTTGTGGCTTGAGAGTCCCTGACTACTTGGTCCTTAGGCTAGGTAGCCTTTTACTGTGTGCTTTTTTCCTTCTAACGAATTTGGTAAGTTTTTGAGAAATTTTCACTAACAGTAAGTAACACCAGAGAGGAGGCTGTGTTTCATGATAAACAGAAAAGCAGTTTTGAATATGCAACAGAAGATTCATCAGTTTTGACACAAAATTACAATGAAATTTGGCGTCTCAAAGTCTTTCCTTATATTACTTATCAAGCATGAATTTAATGCTTCATGGGAACTTAATACTCCTCTGTCCTAAAAAAGTGCACTGAAGGCAAACATTAGGAAAAGGACTCAGTCATCTCTGCAGCCTTCCTTCCTACACTACAACACACCATGTGAATCTTGCAATCGTGAAGATGGGACGGCAGAGACAGTCCAGCCAGGAAGCCCGGACATTGGAGGCAAAGAGTGGCATAAGGAAGAACAGCAAATAAGGTAAATGTCATTCAATGTTGAACCATATCAAAGGAAATTACCTTGCTTTTTAAATCACACATAAATATCAGCATATTTGATTAGAGAACGCCAACTAAAATAAATATTCCAGTCATTGTTTTCTAGAGTGGTTCATAGTGTAGCAAAGAAAAAATATATATTTCAAGGAAAATTTTTAATTTTTCTGAGCTTGGATTCATTCATCTCATAACTGAAAGAACAAGAGAGTTCTTCCCAAAGTCTCAGCTGGAGCTATGCAGCTTTCTGAACTCTTCCCTTACCTAGTCTCCATCACATGATGTGTAAGATCTCTTGCCTCCATAAACAACGCTTTCATACTTCAATTGAGTTTTGAAGCAATTCCTTATTTCTTCTACATAAGGCCAAATCATGTTAAAAATAAGCATTCTTTGGCCAAAATGGCATTACAAAACAACATACTCAACTGTTTCTTGCTTAAGTGACAGAAAAATTCACATGAAAATGCAGGAGAGAGTGAGAAGAAGAAAAATGAGATAAAAGAAAGCTGTGATGAACAGCTCAAAGAAGGGAAAGTTTTAGTTCCTAGGGACACAAGAAAAGTGTGTGTGTGCAAATAGCAGAAACTATGCAGGGAAAAGGGAATGCAAGAGAGTAAGGAGAAGGTTTATTTGGTTTTTAAATTACACATTGATTTTTTTTTCCTGGAATGATACTCTAGGCTCACCAGTAACTCATTTCGATAGGTTTACAGCCTGCTTAGTCTTATTTATTTTATAACTCGAAACTGTTAAAATGCCAAAGTGGTCCCAATTCAGTCTGATATGCCAAGATCTTGTCAGTAGTCAGTACAGATAATTTCTCTGTAGCGTAAGAAAAATAAATATTTATGTCTTTTTGTACCAAGTCTGGATTATGTCATGCTATAGTTCAACAAATAACATGAGGATAAGTACAACAGCAAGTTTCCTGACTTACAAAATGTCCTATATTTTACACTAGGGTTACACAAAGACCCTCTTCTAAAACAGATACTGACAAAGACTAATAGTAGATGCTGTAAATTAATCTCAGAACCCTGATGATGTCAAACCTCTTGAGCATCATATACAGTTTATGGTATGGTATCATCACAATCCTTCAATGGAATTACAGTTTGGTAACTAATCTCTCCCTATCAGTTACACTACGCAGAAACCGTGAAGTCCAAATACAAAAAGATCACAGGTGTGAATGATTGCACTTGAGTCTTTTCCACCAACCATATTTCTAAGTCTGGGAGTGATAAATGGCACACCAGTTATAAATGGGCAATAGGGTCAGTGGAACTAAAAGCTGAGAGTTCAAAGAAAAGTCACAATTCTTAAGAGTTCAGGAAAAGGCCAGAGACTGATGCTGCAACGTTTCGTTGATAGATGGCTGGAGCTGTTATACTCCAATTAGAGAAGACAGCTGATTGGCAAATAACCATGGTAACACGAACACTACAGCCTTAGACCATCCGAATCACCTTATCAGCCTGTGTTATAGCTTTCCCACATCCATGTAAAATTTTTCTTTGACAAAGACTGAATAGCCACAAATAAAATAGCCACAAGAGGTTCTTGCAATAAGGAAAAGAATCATATGAATTAAAAATAAATCACTCACATCTACAGTAGTCCACATGATGACAAAATCTGAGAGAAGAGGGACTTTGCCATTATGTCTATGAACAAGATTTATTATGGCAGACTGAAGGCCAAATCTACTTAAAAATTAGGTACCTAAAATAGACAAAATTCAGGAATTATAGTTTAGACATACAAGTTCAAAAGGCTGACCAGGAAGCAGCTTAACTAAACAAATCTGTATGCACACCTGAATCTCTGACTGGGCAAATCAGAGAAGCGGAAGGGGAAGGTGACAGCATCTTTCTTTAGTTTAACAAGCTTATGTTTAGACCATTTGCTAAGGCATTTAAAAAATGGTTTCTAGACCCCCTTCTAAGTCCTCCAGTCCAGGAGAATATCCTGTACACAAGAGCACTTTCCATCCTTACTGTGGCTGTGCAAGTGTAAAATAGAGGGATAAAAACTGATGGATCTGGAAGATGCACAGGCAGGAGGGAACTTGAGGACATGGCCATTTGCCATTATCATGCAGGAGGGAATGATAAGTTGGTTCCTTATTTCAGCTCCAATGTTACTTCTTTTTTTTAAACAACAGCCTCATGTAAAAATAATCACCGTGGTGGGGCCTGGAACAATTCTGCTTCCTGCTAGATAAGATCCAGATTCTAAATAAGCTAAGTTGGAGTCATCTCCAGAGGCTCTCCAGCTCTATAAAAGATTTGCTGAACAGACTTTCCTGGGCTGCATTTTCAGGGTTAGCTCAGATCTGGAGGCAGCAGATCTCTACAATCTTCTTGTGTCATGATCTTATATGCTTGAATTTGCAGGACCAGGGCCTAAAATTGGAAAGCAAAAGGGATCGCGTACTCTATATATAAAGAAAGATTTGCATTAGGAATTAAATTACATTTATTTTCTAAATTCTCTCCAAAATAAACAACCTTAATCTTTGCTTACTACTCTTTAATGCATCTCTGCAGTAACAAACAAACAAACGAACTTGATCTGTGTCAAATCTCTTTACAAAAGATTTTGAACAGTAATGAACTAAGATAGATATATATTTGTCACAAGATTCTTTGAGAGAGAACATGAGGAAATTTTACACGGAACAGCTATTCACACTATCTGAAAATATTCTCCAGAGATCTGTATCTGCTCCTACAATGAATTACGTAAAAGAGAAATAATTGTCCATAATCACTATCATGTTTTAGACTTACATTATGGATTAAATGTGCTACTAATACTAAAAGAATTCACCTATAAAATGAATGAAATGGCTATCAAAATTTAAATGAATTTGCCTACCTTTAAAGACTAGGATTACAATGAGAATAAGAAACACTGTTTACAACATCCAGAATATTGTTAAATGTTACTGTATTAGGTTTATTAGGTTATCAGGTTTATTAATTAGGTTTAGTACCAGTAGTAGTAGTAGGTTTCCCCTCTTAAGTCACTCCTTACCAAGAGATGAGACTCAACCCTTGTTTTTACAACTTAACTAAAAAATAATATAAATGCTCTTAAGTAAAACATTCATAAGGCAGGAAATGGGGAAATTAATTCCCTATCTCCCCTACTTGTATATACAGAATGCACAGTCTTTATGTGTTCATATAACATTTGCTACAGAGTTCACTCCCTCATTACAAATACTAAATGGGTAGCTATTCATTTTTTTCATGGCAAAGCCATTACCTTTCTTGAGCTACAGATAGCTGGAGGCTAGGAAAATATCCTTGGGAAGTATCACTGTATGCTGATACATTATATATTCTTGCTTAAGCATCTACTAGTGTCAATTGTCAGAGAGTTACCACTAGGCTACCTCGAGTTGTGTTACAGCCCCATATGGCCACACTAATAATGCCAGAACTGGTTACAGTCCTGGTGTCACAAACACAACACATGCAGCTAGTACTGGCTCCTTTATGTTCATGTGTGAGAATTGTACTTACTGTATTTATCATAGATAATCAATCATAGATATCAAGATAATTCTTACTGTATCAGTCCTTTCCAGTATGCTTTGGAAGATGTGCTTGTCTAAGAGTGAGGGGCATGCATTGATCTAGTTGTACATCTTGACATTTAACAGCATTTAAAATTTCAAATAAGCCTACCTTAGCAATCAAGCAAGCAAACCTGACTGGTGTATAAATTATCTGCAACTTAAAATGCAATGATTTTAAGTTATTTTGTCCCAAGCACTGGCTGCCCTCCTGAAGCATGCCACTGCCTGAACACTCATCTGGGCACAGCGTGGGCAGATCTTGTTTAGTCTGGTTTCCCCAGTGCTTCAAAGCCAGCAGCACAGGCAGGACAGACAGGGAGGAAGCAAACAAAGGCAGTTGGATGAGATGTCTGGGGAGGGCAGTGAGGGAATAAAGCAAGGAGGAGACAAGGATGAGAGACAAGAGAACAAGGCAGAAGTTACACGGACATCTCCAAACAGATTGATCTAGAAAAGGACAGTGGTTCCCATTCATGAAGAAAACTAAAACCACTGAAATTAGCATCTCTTCACGGAAATCCACTGCCAGACAGTCATCCTTTCCTCAGCTAAGCATTTTGTAAGTCATTATTGACTACATTTACTTTGTAGAGGAGTGTATTTTTAATACACTGTGTATGATATCACTTAACTTGCCCATGACTCCATTGCCTCCTTTTGTATTTCCTTCATTTTCCCGCTCCCTCCCTCACTGCCTACCTACCTTCCACAGCAAAGCTGAGATCTCACTGACAGCCTAACCTGCTACACATCCCCTAACTTACTCCTTGCAGGTTATCGGAGCAATGCATGGCATTTGACAAGTGTTCTGCAAGTGATACAACATGAGGGAGAGGCATGTGGTGACAGTACTACAGACTGCCCTACAAGCTAAGAGAGAAATCCTGTGGAAGATGAAGATACAAACAACAACCAAAAAAAGTGCATGTCACATCAGGATGGTGTGAAAACAAAGGCTTTCAAAGTTTGTAACTTATTCTCAATTATGGACTCAGATTCAATTCAGCATACCTCCACAGGTGGAGCACACCTCCAGCCATCAGAGATACGAACTCAAACACCTGATTTGCTTGATATGGGATTTTGCATTGCAGAGAATCCTTTTGTTCAAATTGTTCCAAAAATTAATTCTTCTCATTGATTCAAAAATGGGGCTAGAACCTTGGTCTCAAAGATCCCAAAGGTGTAACCTGATCAGCAGCTGTTTTGAGTGTGTCCAGCTCCATTGGAGCTATTCCGCTTCGCACGAACAGAGTGAGAGACATTACCTGGATAGCTGGTGGCTGAGGGATAGGAGAGATGGCAATCTCAGCCTGAACCTTAGCTTGCAGTAGGAGCTTCCATAACTGAGTTACTTGTTATTTGGCAGCAGAACATGCACACACACGTTCCCCTTTTCCCCTCTTATCTTCCACCCCTAATGTGTGATTAGGAAGATTTTTTATGAATCGGAATTAGACCAGATTTCTTTAACTGGAAAATTCTCAATCAGCTCCATTCATACAAGGCAGACATAGGGCAAATGAAAAACAGTGCAGTCACTCTGACAATTCCTATGCAGGAACAGTCTGTCAAAATGAAAACCAGAATTCAGCTTTAGATAGGTCTGTTTTTTTCCCTGACAATTTCAACCTTTGAGACCAAATTATCAATTTTCAGAGCAAAGATCAACCTCACTTCAGAGTTTAGATGTCAGAAGCCGACAACTGGTGCAAGGCAAAAACTGAACTTTGAAGTCCTGGACTTTCACTTAGGACAGCAAAAGTCCTTATCATTTGCACTTAAATGACAGTGATTTTTCTCCAAAGTACAGATTGCACTGAAGCTCTCCTGCAGAAGACTGAACTTTAACTTCCATTTTGAGAATACTGCTCAAAAAAAAAAATAAAAATACAATTCGGCACTTCAAAAGAGACGTTTGACTTATCCTTGTCTCATATGATTGCCCCTTACAGCCCTTGAGCAACTGCAGCTTTGGGAACATTTCAAAGAGAAATGCTCTAGCAACGTGTTCATTTGGTATCAGAGCAAGCAGTTAATCTGAGCCAGTAAGTGAGTCTGTAATCCACATTATCACACATTTGCAAATGTACTACTGCTTAGCTATACATGTAGCTTAGTTTTTCTCAGTCTTATTTTTAAGCCGTGGTATCTAACAAGGCTGATATTTTACAATGCAGATAAGGTGTTTCCATATATTTTTCTTCATCGACTCTGAAGAAAAAAATAGCTGCATCCATTTGGGCTATTAATGGCTGAAAGACATCATTAGCCTCTTAAAGTTTGTATTGAAATGTATTCTGTTATTCTTAAGAAAGCAATCATCCTTTATTGCAGTGAACTATAATGTGTGTATAGTTACATATCTATTATGCACAGGTGTACACTTTTTTGTTGTTGTTTTTGTTTTTTGTTTTTTTCAAATCTAAGCAACAGCACAGGCAAACAAACACACTTTGGTTTATATATACACTTATGCTCTAAAACCATTTGCCGTATTTGAAGCAAAACAGAACAAACAAACAAACTAGAATTCCCAGTGTCTTTCTGCATTCCAGTTAAAACACTTTATTATCCATACTACTTTCTTTTAAGTTCTCAAATATGCTCCATCTGACTTAAAACCTTATAGCAAGGTTACCAAGAGGAACAGAATCAGGTCAGCACATTAAACCAGATTCCTCTTTTACATCAGCTCCCAGGCAAATCTTCAGATTTTCCTTGTTATTTACAAGGACATTAAGAAGGTCTCGTTCTTTCTACCTCAGTGATTTATTCTTCCCACATGCAGATGTGGTAATTCTTTAGATGCCAGTTAATTATATGTTCTAGCAATAACAATAGGATCTTAATAGAATAACTTTGGTTTATCAACCTTATAAAAAGTTCGTCCTTTCCTTTCAGGCATCTGATTTTACTATAGGATATGTTGAATTACATTTATAATTCTTGAAATAAATTATCTAAAAAGTTCCATGTCTGACACCCTAAGACATGGCTACAAATTCAGTCATTGCTTGTACACAAGTATTTGACAATTGGCCAAAAATATTTACAAAAATAAGCTGTATTATCAGAAATACCAAAAGTTAAGCAAATATTAGAAATATAAGCAGTATCAAGTTAATCAGCGTTAGACCTGGTCAGAAGAGATGCTCTTAAACAAATATCTGCTTGTTTGTCAAATACACTTGGTGTAGCTGCAGTATTAGGGTAAAGATGTCAAATTTTGGAGGTGTTTCTATTCAGGTATTTTACACTTGCATTATGTGGACTCTATTCATAACCTTGATTTGACACAAAGCACAGAACATCTGGAACCACATGTGTTTGGCTGGCTTGCTTCATGTTGTATTGCAGAGGTCACCTCAGCTGCTTGCTGTCAGAGTCACAGCCTGGTGGTCAGAGCTCTGTCAAGTTCTTCCTCCTGTTCGGTTTCCCAGATCAGGAAACACCTTGTTCTGCCTTATTTTTCCCTTGCAGAAGCATGCATTCAGGCACCCTGTCATTCTTATTCAGAATGAACTCACAAAGCTCACACAACCTGTGAATGAAGGCAGCGAGCCTGCAAACACGTGTGCTTAAGATTGCATGCGTGAGTAGCCTCAAGGAATTCAGTCACATCATAAAGGTAAATAACAGGACCAATGCACAAGATGGAATATAACACATTATTATCACTAGAAAAATCATCAGACACCATCTCCACTATCCTGCTTGCCCTTTCCAATATTCTTCTCCTCATCCTGTCTGCTGAAGGAGACTTTGATTCACTGGGATATTAAATGTTACATGCAGTGCTATGGGATGTGAAACAGATGACTGCAGTCTGGCAGAAAGTTGTAGGTAGGCTGTAAGAAAGTTTTGAATAATTCTACTCCCCAAACAAAAATAACTAATGCAGAGAGATCTCGAGTAATTATCCAAACTTACCCAGCTTATTGTTAGAGTCATTAGTGTTACAGATTTAGGTAGGCTCAGTGATTTCAACAGGAAAATTAATCACTTACAGAAGCTTTTAAAAGAGAAGAAACCCTATAGAAAGGATCTGAGTAATCTCAGATTTACATGAGTTGATGAGCAAGTGGCAAATACACCAGTAAGTTCTGAAAGTTATTTAGGTAAAACCAGAGGTATCTGGAGATACATGGAGTATTTTAGGAGACTATTTCCTAAGTGAAATGTTCAAAACTTTATCTAAACTATAACAGAATGTGCAATTAAGGAATATGTTCTACATCAAAGATGCTAAAGTTTTCCTTAACTGTCAATTAGAAAGTCATAATTTTTCACATTAGAAAATATCACAGCAGTAGTTGTATATATGTCAACTTTCATATCTCAGCTTTATCATCATGCTGGTAGTAACCAGAACACAAGTACTAGGGTCCTGAGAAATAACAACAGGCGAATCTTGCCAATGTCACTGCTACCTAAACATGCTCATCAGCTTGCATGATTGGACACTAACTGTAAGATTAAACCAGAACAGATTCTTCCTCAGGCTGCTTTTGTTTACATTCAGGGAAAAAAATGGTTCTGTTCTTTAGCTACTTGTAGTTACATAGCCCGACAAAGGGTATTTCATAGTCTTCCTATACAACTTGCTAGTACATTTATAAGATACTGCTTACTTGGCTGGAAAATCCCTTAGGAAAACTCTTACCTTATGTGGAGGAGACAAATTAAACTCAAGTTTGCAGCTTGAGACTTTTTTTTTCCTTCTAAGGATGAATTTATCTCTTTTCAGTTCAGTACCTCTGCTCTCTTCTGACCTAATTTTGTCTGTGATAAATGCCAGGGTTTCAGTGGCGTCACTTGAGCTCCTGTAAGAAAAGAACTGAAGTAAAAAATGAATGCACTCAACATTCCTGCTCTGACTGATTGCTTGTCAGGACACTAAAAGCCTTGCAAGGCTATAGGTGAGGTAAAGCCTCAGAACTGCCATTCTTTAGACAAAATTGCATTTCAGTTTTCTACTAATTATTCTGTACCGACATAATGAAGTTAAAGCTCATTCAGACTAAACAGGTCTACAGTTCGTATAGGCCTGATACAGCGTGTTTTATAGGATTCATTCCCAGGGGTATTGCACGGCTAGAGGACATTCAAATTAAATTTCAGCCTTGGTTTAGACGGGAGAAAGACAACAATTGCATTCTACTGAGAGGCATTGCGAAGCACAGCTGGCCAAAGTTTCTCATTTTGACTGCTTTCTTTTTTTTCCTTACCCAAGCACCTTACAGGCAATGTTTTTGAAATAGCACGAATGACTTAGCACAGCTGCATCTGCTCTTGCAGAAGTGGGTATGAAATGACCACGGGAGGTGTCTGGTAGCTTGCCATCTCTACCCTTCTGGTTGGATGCTGAGGTGTGGTCAAGGACCTACTGCCAAAGCCCATGCTGCAGAATGAGGTGAGCAGGAAGGACCAGGCGTGTCAGGGGACAGAAACATGAAATCGTCTGTACTGGGTGAGGCCAAAAGCACTTCCAGCCCCATACTCAGCTCCTACCATTAATCAATAACGAAACCTAGGTGAAATTTCAGGGCAAGAACGTAGTAATTGTTCCTCTACTGTATGCTCCCAGCTTCTGACACTCCATGGCCTTGGGGCTTGCTGAACTAAAAGGTGTTTTTTCCAAAGCTACCAGAAAAAAGGGCTCGTTGCTCAACCATGCTAAACTCCTCCCAGGCTTGCAGGACTCATTTAGCTTTACCTCAACAAGAGAAGCATTCCTCATAGAGCAAAGAATTGAGTAGGAGGGGAAAAAACATAGAAAGCAAATCAGATAAACTTAGAATCATGTGTAATAAAACATTTAAGGAAGAAGCTTTTCTTTAGAAGCTGTCCCAAAGTAAGTAGCACCTCATGAAACGGTGGAGGGACAACAGTTAAATACGTGGCTGCATGATACATACACTTAACAACGTAATAAAAACATTGTTAAAGGATTTCTTACAGTAGAAATTACACCAAATTGTGCTACTTTAGCACCACTACGCAGTTCAGTGATCCAAACACTCCAAAGTATTTTCAACTTGCCAGAAAACACGCAAGTATATGACCACTCTTCTGAGGTCTCGGTTTGCCAAGCAGCTGAAAATTTGTTACTTAGGAACAAACTCCTACTAACAAAAGAAGACATCTTACCTGATGTGCACAAGAACAAAAGTCTGCTAATGCTGTTAACAGACACTCAGTTCACATGAGATGAACTAGAAAATACTTTCATCAGAAGAACAAATTATTCTCCATTAGAACATCTCCATTCTTGCTACAATGCACCTTCATATGCCTCTGAAAATAGGAAAAAAAAAAATGTAACCTTATTTTTAAAGGAATAGGATTATCAGATCTCCAAACTAATGACAAAATGCAGTATTATATACATGTTAAGAGTACAGCGTTTCCCAAGCCTACATGATAAAATTCCGTAATGTCTTTAAAGGTTTACAGAGTCTCTGAAAAGACAATATTTACTAATTATATATTGCTTCTGATGTTCAGATGCCCAAGTGACAACTTAAAAAAAAAAATCAATCAATATTTAAAACAATATAGCTACAGCTCTTCTTTACTTCATTATTGCTAAAAAGATGGCTGAATTCACATGACTACTGCAAAACTGTGTGCACACACACATTACTTGGGGACCATCAAAACCTGTAGACCTACATAAAAATGCTTAAGAAAGTTTTTATTGTTCCCATTCTTTCTTCTGAAAGAAGGGTAGACAGCTTCCGTACACCCTATTGCATAATCATTTCATCTCCAAAAAGCATTTGGATTTTCAAAGATGGTTAAAGGAAATTAAGTGTTGTCCCACAATGTCAATGATACTGAGATGTTTAATGTAGTAGCATCTCTTTTGAAAGCTCACCTAAATTTAAGAGAAGTTTTAAAAGGTATAGGCATATTAATTATTCTCTCTTACACAATCCTTCCCCATTTCTTACAGAGCATTTAAATACCTAAGCCAAATAGAAATCAGAGTCCTCTTTACAAAAGCACCCCGACTACAGAGAACTTCACAGAAGACGATCAGCTTTGGGAAAAAAAAAAAAAAAAATGCTATGGACATCTTATCTTTACTCAATTTCTCCACAGGTAACTTCAGCACCCTAGATATTTTTCCAGCAATGAGATTTAAAAGACTCACTCAGTGCTTCATTCACTTCTGAAAACACGATAATATTTTCTAATATTATTTATTTAAAATAAATTTTAATATTACTTACATAACATACAACCAGTAACAGAATGCCAGTTATGGAAAAAATAGCAGTAATATCTGCAAAACTTCAGATCGTTGTTGTTAAATATCTTCCTAAATTTGATACTCTTTCTATACACACTTTTTAACTTATATTTGAATTGTTCTGGCCCTTAAGACTTTTCCTCAAATTGCTAAATAGGATTTCAGAAAAAGATGTCAGGGTTGCAGTAGCGGAGGGAAAAGAAAATCACATTTTACATATATGTGCCATGTTGTTCTCTGCCTTCCATGATTAATTATAGAGCTGATAGGATTTCCAGAACTGAGATTCCTAAGACAGTGCTCTTTTTCTCCACATTGAAATCTAAAGGGCAAAAAACTCTGGAACTAGAGGAGGAAATGTCAGTAGTACAGTCAACACTACTTTCTAAAGCAAGTTACTGATAGAGAAGGAATTGAAATTATTACTATTGTTATTACTATTATAATCATTATTAAAAGATCGTAGGGGATGGGTTGTCTCCATTCTTTTATACCACCTACTTCCAAGAGGAGTTTGCATGGTGGTTTGACCTACTATGGCTGCGGAACTAGAAGCAGCTAATTCTGACACTGGTGATGACAGCAGACTTTTTCCTCTTTTCCCTGTCCTTCAGGAGGAGAGAAGTACAACTAAATAAGGACTAAACGCTGGATCCCAGAAGCAGTTGTCACTGAATGGTCATTTCAACAAGGCTGTTTTGCACTGGTATCCAAGCTGCTGCTGCTGTTTATGCAAACAGTGATCTACAGTAGTGATGCAAGAAGCCATGCACAAAACAATTTGGGTCACTGGAATCCTGCAGTTCACTGGGGACACACAAAGGCTCTGACTAAGGGAAGAAGGTACAAACTAAAAGCTGAAACCGACACTTTAAGTCTCACCTTTATCTTTAATTTTTACCAGAAATAAAAAGCTTGGCTGAAAATTCCTTTTTTGCACAAAAATAGCTAATAGCTCAGCAACTCCTTACGGTGCCCACACTCCAATAATTTTAATATTGGCATAATAAAACTCAATTTTAATTGATTTTTACATTCCAGTTATTCTAAAACTAATGTTATTCTACTTAAAACTATATTTTCAAAAATATTTCCTTTCACATTACCTACAAGATGATAATGCTATCCAAGAGAAGAACAGAGATCAGCCTTGGATTGTGAGTATATCAGATACTGAAGGCTAAGCAACACTCTGAAACATGATTCCGTTCCACATAGCCTTCCAAAACTTACAAACTTGGATTTCAACAGTAATTATATACATTTCTCAGTTTCTTTTATACTTTTTGTTTCATTATTTTTCAAAGTGATGTTTAAGAATATTTAATATTCAAAAAAATGAAAACAAAATATTTAAATCATTTTGTTTGCATATTTTCAAAGCCACGAATATCTTCAGACATAAATGTGTTGATTATCAGCTTTCAAGATGGAACCACCAAGTCTTTGCAAACAAACCTGATCCTACAGCAACTCATACCCATCCAGAATTCTTAAAATGCAAGTCTGCAGGTTTTTGTCTTTTGCTGAGCGTGCAGTATATTCTATGTTCTCCTTTGTGGAGGAAGAATCAGAACACACACACACACACATTTTGTGCTGAATTCCAGACTATGGGCAACTACTTTGTCTAATCTGTAGGAGGAACAGATGAAGACTGGCTTGATGGTGCACAGTCACGACTTATTTTTAACATCTCTCAGGCTTTCTTCTAGCTTATCTAGAAGCTCATGGTTGTATAAGTAAGATTCAATACCCCGATCAGAAATTAATTCTTCAGTCACATGGCCTAACATTATTTGTCTTTATTTCTGCTCAGCTTCTTTTCTGTACACTTGGGAGGACATATCTTTTACCACCATCTTTAAAAACTAGAAGATGTTGAGGTAGCCATTCACTTTTATTGCTAATGATGTTAGGACACTGTCTAACAGCAGAACTTTCCTCCTCAATTGGTGGGGTTTCAAATGCATGTGTTAGCGCTACCCAGCAGGTGACAATGAGACTATACATCTTCAAATTCTGTGTCCCTCCCTGCCACAAGTGTCAGGTCCAACAGCCCAAGGGCTGTATTTGCTTAGGGAGGTGTGCTCATGAACTGTGACAGATACTTCCATCTCTGAAGCTGAAAGCATGTTTCCAGGCAATGTACAATCAGCCTTTTAGAGCAGGAATAAGAGAGTGGGAATCTATGTTTCATACTTTCATAGCCCCTCATTACATCATATCCCATTAAGATTTTTCCAAGTGTATGTAATTTTAGACCATGCAGGTTACACTACAAGTTCCCACTGAACGTTTCCATTACAGCTTAAACTTTGCTGAACGAACCACACAGAATATGCCTTGACACACAAAGTGGGAATGGTTCTGCACTGGGTTACTTCCACCACACAAGACAGCGAATCAGTACAGACATCTCACAGCAGTCTAGAAACAGCTTAACATCAACAAAAACACATACTGTGACAAAAATAAATAAATAATAATAATAATAATAATAAATTACTGCACTTCCATTCTGTTACAAAGCGTGCATATATCTAGTGGTAGTGTAAGGAAAGGTAAGATATTGTTTGGAGTTTGTAAGAAATGCTGTTTTGATCTCCCTTCTCTGAGCACTGTAAATACTCCTTTAGGAAATAAACCTATATCTCCATTTCGCCTTGGGTAGTCATAGGTTGCTCACTTCAGGTTAAACCCAATAAATTTGCATAAAAAGCTCTGACAAACAATCCTTTGGATCAGTTCACCAAGGACAATACAAAAAAGTAAAAAAAGTCTTTCTCAGTACCACCTCAACAAGGCACAAAATGGGAGCTGTTTAAAATGATCCCAGGTTTTACCATCTTGCGCCCTTCCAGCTGCAGTGACACCCTGAGAACGGACAAAGAAGCAAGCCAGCAGTGCCCCATGCAATCAGAGAGCCGAAGAGTCAGGCATGGGGACGGGTTGCCCAGGGAGGTGGTGGGGCCAACATCCCTGGGGGTGTTCAAGGAAAGGTTAGACGCGGTGCTTAGGGACAAGGTTTAATGGGTGACATTGGTGGTAGGGTGATGGTTGGACCAGGTGATCTTGAAGGTCTCTTCCAACCTTAATGATTCTGTGATTCTATGACTGCAGGCACCAACTCCATCCTTCACTTTCGGCAAACTCCCTGAGTGTTTGGTAATGAGCAACTGAAGGAAGTTACTGCTCCTTTTCAGCAAAGCATTTGGAAGTGGAACTACGGGAAAAGCTCAGTGCCAGAAGTATGGCATATTCCCTTCTGTTCAGTGCCAAGGTTTTGATAGAGCGTGCTGGCAGCTGAGGATAGTTGTCAGCCCTCGAGCTTCCCATGTGCAAATTGACAGAAGTCCATCGTCACCAGGCTGACAGCCGCGTGACGTGGTGCCAGCAATCCGCAGCGTGACATGGCCGAGGGAGAAAGGCAGAGCTCCGCAGAGCAGGTAAAAGAACATCTTCAGTCAAGAAAGCAGGAGGGGAAGCAGCAAGCACAGAGCAGCTGCTGCGTTAACAAAACTCCGACACCACAAATGGCCCAGTGCTGGCCTCCGCTCCGCAGCTCTCGCGGAGTGCTGTGACTTGCAATCAGGAGAAGAATATTTATTACAGCAAGAAAGAAAAATGCGACAGTCCAGGTCTTAAGAGTTTCGTTGTTTCGGTGTCTTTTTTAAACTTCACCTTGATATAAGAAAAACTGACTATCAGAGAAATTTTGTGCTGTAAACTTGTCTGCTATTTAATAGGGCAAGTTTCAGTAAACAAACGTGTACATTCTTTCCTGCCCATATGACCTCATACACTGAAAAGTTAAAGGAAGAAAGAAAATTTCAGAAATCCTAAAAGCACACGTGGAAAGGAGAAACGCTCACAGGAAAGCTCTTGTATATGTGATACAGCAGACCCAAATTCCATCCATCTTTATGATTTTAACCACGAGTACATCTAAATACCCCAGGTTCCCTACCACGTTGTCACAGTCGTGTTTTGCAGTGCTCTTCTGGCCTTACACACATGGGATTGAGTGACAAAGAGAAGCAAACATTGAGCACAACTTAAATTCATCAGAAATGAAAAAGTCACCAGCAGTCCTAGTCCAAAAAATCAAAAGAGACTAATTGTACCTCCCAATAGGTCCAGCAAATAACAGGACTCTGTTCTATAACTTTTGTTCCCAACACAATTTTTCATTTTCACATCTCTGTAACGTGCAGGTCGCAGGGTTTTGTGTAGAAGGAACTCTTCATTGTCCGTGGGATGAAGAAACTTGCAACATGTGCCAGAGGAAGGGCAAGCACAAAGGCAAGACACTCAAAGGACATAAAAACCTCTTTGGGGAGAGTTTTCTTTCTCCATTCAGGCTGCTGCTAAAACCCTTGCTAGCTTCATTAGTAGTCAGTGATGCAGAAGGTAAGGCAGAAGGCTCTTTGGGAATGTACCCAGCCCAGCAATACATGCTGAGCACCTGAACTCGTGTGCTAGCAGCCAGAGCACTGCTCTTCTGCACCTCTGGACACAGCAGAGCAGGGCCCCTCACTCTTTTCCCATCCTCCCTTCATCAGAAAGTGGCCCTTGCCTGCCCCTAGCTTGGCAGCCCTGCAAATGGAACCAAAGCTGGCTGGAAATTAGCTCAGTGTATGCTGACATACCACTCTGGAGAGCCTATTTAAAAGGTTAATAACTTTTAAAATCCAATTAGAAAGTCTAATTAGCTAAAGTAATCTTTGGTCTACCTACTTAATCTCAAACAAGGTGAACGCAATAAAGATTAATCTCATCTTCATGTTTTACTTAGGCACCAAATAGGGTGCTGCAGATTGCTGACCACCTGTTTTCAGGTAGGCACAGCAAAGAGACCACATTCACAGCAAGTTCAAATACAGCAGAAGAGCTCAAGCTGCAGAGCTGATATACCAAGTGGGATGCTGACACATTAGTCCTTACGGGTGGGTATGGGACAATACCATACGTACTAGAACAGAGGCAAAATTGCTATTTTTGAAACAGCTGCCTTTGCATCTTGGGTCAAAATTACCTGATTTGATAGGAACAGTAGCAGTTAAAATACACTTCCCAAAATTATAGACAGCAATTGTATTTTCTTCAGTCCAGTATCTCTGTGGAATTTTTCCTTCATGACTTTGACCTAGTCAGATCGTTTTGTGTTCACTGTTGCTTCTTCACATGTATGTATTTCCAAACAGGTGAGAAGCCTGTTAGTTACTACACCGCTAGCTAATTGGTAAATGGGTCTGGGCATCCCCGGAAACCCTGTCCAACAGACTGTTCCTTCTCTTTCTTGCTAGACATCAATATCCATCATAAAAAATAGCTGAAATAACTGTTTTCATAAAAATGTAAAGAAAACTCCAAAGTTCCCAAAGATTTACAGTGCGTGGCTATCCTGAATCCATTCAGTACACAGCCCCAAGGTAGACAGATTACGTTGACAATGTCAGATTACTTTTAAACACCTTCTAATAAGCTATCCTTGATTCTCTTGTTTACGGGCACCCCAGGGTCCCAGAGAGCCCCACCAGGTTCCTGGGGATGCTCCTGGAAGCCCATGGACCCTGCCGAAGCCACATTATTGGTACAAACCAAAAGGTGCGTTTCAGAGCAAAAGGACCAGTCGCCATGCTCCCAACATTTTAAAATCCGGAAGCTGTTCAGTATGAGTGGCGACATTACCACAGCAATGAGAGCAACCCACCGAAAGAAGCTGCCTGCTGCACCACAGCTAATCACTGGAGGCTTTATGTTAAAATCCACACCTCATTTCTAACCCAGGCTAGGGAGAAAGAAAGGGAAGAAATTGTGATTCACACAGAGGCAGCAGCAAAAAGTGCAAAATTATTTTCCCTTGCTATGGCCAGAGGCAGGTAGGAAATGCCAAAACAAAATAACGTCTATGAGACCTAAAATAAATAAATACATAAATGAATAAATAAAGTGACCGATAAAAACAAATTTGTTTGGTTCTGATTTAGGCAGTTAGGCGGCTTCTAACGCCCCCAGCGGCTCAGGTGTCCAAGCACGAAGCACACCGTCCCCGAACTGCGTGCAGCGCCCGGCTGCGGCCCGAGCAGGGAGGCCGGGAGCCGGCCCTGCGGCCTGCCCGGGGAAGCGGCGAACGAGGGGCTCCGGGCGGGAGGGAGCCGAGCCCCGCTGCCCGCGGGCGGCCAGCAGGGGGCGGCCCCGGCCCGCACACGGGCGGCGGGAGCTGCCCGGGCCGCCTGGGCCTGGGCCGGGCCCCGAGGCGCACTGCTGGGCTGCTGCTGCCGGCCCGCGGCCCCGAGGTGGGAGAGGGCCCCCAGCCGTCGGTCTGGGCTTTCTCCTCGCCCAAAGCCGCGCTCTGCTGCGTGTACATCTCCACAGACGGAAGAAGCTGAAAATATTTCGGGGTCTTTTTCCCCCGGGGTTAAAAACCAGATGAGCAGTAGTCTCGGTCTCTGAGGAAAGCATTCACGGCTTTAACTGAGAGCTGCACTGGTGTACTCCAGGCCTCAGCAGTCTCTCTTTTCCCTGAGAAAATACATCACCACAAGTACACCAGGCATCGAAGTAAACCAAGCTAGTCCAGACAAAACACCGGCACCATAAAACCTGCAACATGAAAGCATTGCAAATAATATGCATGATTTATACGATCAAAGAAAAGCTATCCAAATTAATGCAATCATTTTAAATGACTAGCTATATAAGGCAGCTGAAAAGCTTAACAGGAAAATGCTATTAAAAATATATAACATATAGACTGTCACTGAGAGTTGTGGTGAAAACTTCCAGATTTCTAGTGTAGGGAAACAGACAATTTCAGATAAGAAATAGAAACTTTTCAAATATCATAATACAGTATGTGAGAGTTTGGTCAAAACTGAACAAATAGGAAACTTCAGATAAGTTGTATCGTACTGCTTGCTGTCAGGCTGTTGCCATGTAAGGTTTTTCAGAAAACAAAATGTTTCAGTTTCACATATCGGTGTTCATTTGCAGTCTGTCTTAAGTCATTTTAACATCAGCATTCTTTCTCTGGTGTAAGCCCACCTTAATGCTGAAATGTGTAACTCAGGGACTTAACACATAGAAGTAGCTTCCTATATGCAACCTGATAATGTCCTACACAACCCTTCTGTACGTGCCAAAGATGCAGGCTGCCGGTGGATAGGATCATCAGCACTGCGCTCACTTTGCCAGCATGCTGGCCCTGGAATTGCCATCCTGCTGGTGACACAGGGGAATAGAGGGGATGGATGGCATATGGACAGCAATTCCTAGAAAAAGAGGGGGCTTCTTTCAGCTACTGGCATTATTCCAGCTTCCTGAAATGGCACGCCCGACTCATCCAAAACAAGCCCATTTCCCCTCCCTCTTCTACAGAAGGGAGCCCTCCTCCTCCTCTCATGGCAAAATCCAGCTTTACCTACATCGCTGAGATACCTTCTGCACAAAGGGCATGAGGTCGATCAAATGCAAGATGAGAGAATGTAGCAGCCTTCACTCTCTCCCACTCTGCAGAAATCCTGAAGGAATATCTGTTCATTCACACATCTGAGTGTTTCTGTGGTGGGTAATGCCTCTAATTTCTTTTTTGATCTCTACTGGGATGAAACTCCACAATACTTTCACTCTGGAAAGATGTTTTAGACTATAGCACTTGGGAGCCATCAGTATTTACTCACAGTCTGGCACTTAATTTTATAAATTCTTTGTACAGCACCCTTTTGTAGAAGGCTTGTAAATAGCATTAATAACAATCAGCACACCATTTAAAACCAAATTCAGTCTTAATAGCAGAAATAAAACATAACAGACTAGCTTAAACTGGCTATGTTAAAAGCTTCTCTTAGCTAGAGCTTACCATTCTTCCGTGGCCATGTTAGACAGACCTATTTTAAGACTCTATGCCAAACAACTGCTTTCTCACCCAAAAGAGGAACATTATAGTCTGCCATGAGTCCATTACTTTGTTTTGCAAGTGTTTTTGTTTGGGGAGGAGAGAAGAAGTAATTACCAAGTGAGTAAGATGGAGGTAACAGCAAAGTTTTTCAAATTCACTGAACTTCTGATAGACAACAGCCGCCTGAACTCATTATACATTTTTTTGTTTGTTTTTTTTTTTGTTTTTGCAAATAACCAAGAACTGACATCATTTATATTACAAAAGAAGCCTCTTTAAAGCAAATATATATATAAAGCAAAAATACTCATAAAATTACTACAGAGAAGATAAAAAATACATCATAAATACTTTTCAGTGAGTATTTTTAGCCTACTTCAAGAACAAAGACAGAAGAATAAACATCTTATCTATGCAATCTGTTGTCCCTAAGAGATTATGGCCAGCCTTAAGACTTGTCAGATTTACCTAGTAGCTTCTATTTCTTAGAAAAGATACTCAACTTTCCAAATCTTGTTGGGCGCTGTGTCAAGGGAAAAAGAAATATTTTACTTTGTTCCTAATTAGAAAACATCATTATGTCTCTTCTCTGTCAACTATGATGTGCATATAATTAGGCCTATCATTTTCCATTTCAGTTAGACAATTTTACAGAGCATAAAGGACTGAAGTATTTTAAGAAGCCTAGAAACACAGATATCGTGGCATCCAGTGGCAAAAGTAATGATGGCAGTACTATTTTAGTCGCCCCGTTCATTTGAATAACTGAAATTCACTGGACCAAAAAGGGGGGGGAGAAAATGATGACTCAGTTCTTAAAACACAGCAGCACAAACCCTCATATGCAAAGTATACTGAGGACTCCATTCAAGAGATGGCCAATGAAGTGCGAAGTATTCTCTGTCATCTGTCCAAATACCTTGCAACAACCACCCTGACAAACTAGAATCACCATCAGCTGGAAGTGGAACACTTCTCCGTGGCAAATACAATGGGGTAGGTCTTAATCTCAAATTCAAAGGTTTTGAAGATAACAAATTCTCCTTCAAAAATTCAAGGGGTGATTGTACACATTCCAAAGCAGAACTTACTCGTTAAACATAAACCATGAGCACAGAAGGAAGGAGGTAAGACTTTTGACCATCCAAACTCAACTCAGAATACCAAAAACAATAATCTCTCCCTCAAAAAACTGTTATTGTTGTTGGGTTTGTTTTTTTTTTAATGTTTTATTTTGGGGGAAGGTATGTTTCTTTTCTTTTTTACCCCCTCTCCTTTTATTCATTTATTTTCATAAGCTATCTGCTTCATGAAATGCAAAACTTAAAAAAAAACTTTCCAAAAAAGCTTCCTAAACAGCTTACAAGAATAAATTATGCGGGGCTATTAAAATTTATAAGATTTCCAGTTACATTGATAAAGGTTTCTCTCAAAAACCTAACTCTCTAATCTCTCCCCTGAAAAAACATGAGCTTTTTCAAACTGCATTACTTAATTCTGAATTATTTTTCTTAGAACTTCTTACATTACAAAAAGTTTTTTGTCCTAATCCATATAAAAGTTTATTATGTTTATGTAGTAATTCCCTCCAATTTATAATCCCATATTATCTATAGAAACAAAAAGAACACACACACACCCTCCGCCCCCAAAAAGTAGCACCACTCCCCACACAGATTAAGGTCACAGACAAAATACACATTTTGTTCCTTGAAGGAAGCCTACAGCAATTACTGTTTTCTACATGTTGACTACAGGTCCATGAAATACAAATGGATTCAGAGAACTTAAACACAGATAATGAGGAAAAAAATCTCACAAAGCAATAGGATATACCTGGATACAGAACACACATAGGGTAGGGAATATGTGGATACCATCTAAAACCCACACAGCAAGAAAGAGCAGCTTTTTGCCAAAGACTATGTTTGACTACAATTTTAAGAGCTCTAGACAAAGCATGAAGATCAAATTCAATGTTAGGCACAGCATCTACAACCTTCATAAACCTGAATATAGTACTATGATAGTCCCTCACACTGCTAAAACACTCAGCCTCTCAAATACCGAGTGTTACCAGAAGGTACGTGCGCGGACTGGGGCATTTTACCTAGAGAGCCTGCACATACATACACACCACAGCAGTTCCACGGAAAGAACTCAGGTACCTGTAGAGGGGAAATGAGTTTACACTCATGAAGAGGTTACACTGACAAGGGGACGGAAGCAGAAGCAGCAGAAATGGAAGCAGAAAAATCCTGGTTCCATACCACTAGTTCTACCTGGTAATGAAGACATGGTGGTTAGACAAGGTAATGTAAAAGTAAATATTAACCAAACTAGAAATCCTGGAAAGTGGATATTCCAGCGACATGCAGCATCAGGGCAGGAGGAAAAAAAAAAAAAAAAGTAAAAACAAGGATGAAAGTAACATGGAGCCAAAACCTTTATCTGAGAAATACTTCAATTAAGATGTGAAGGGGAGAGACACAGGATGAGCCTTACCCTTCATATTGATAATGAATCCAAGCAGTGAACACTATCCTGAAAATAAGCCCATCTCACTACTTATTTCCCAGTCTGTGAGAAGGGGATTTGGGTTGATTCTTGCTACCAGGAAACAAGCCAAGCTGTTCTCTCCAAGTACTGCCTCAAGAAGCCGTTTCTGGGAAGCGAGAGTCTCTGTCTGTGACTTACAGGGAAGATCTCAATGGAGAAAGAAGTTCCTAACCAAGTTCAAGATTTTAAAGACATGACAGTAAAGTTGGAGTACACATGTACGTTAGCAATGGTTGGAATTAGGGAAGAAAAAAAAAAAAAAAAGCATGTGTTTGCCAAAGCTTTTTGGCTTGGCTCCCATAAGAATCAAAACTGAAATAAAAGGGCTAAGCCAAGCAGGATGGAAACACAATCAGATGAATATCGATACTGTTTGTTTGCCTACAAAGAGGCAACGATCCTTATAACAATCTTAATTCATAACAATCCTCATGAATTAGAGTGTTTTCAGTTAGAAGCTCATCCATCAAGCCTTGGATTTCAAATGATCTTCAGGGACATAATACATAAAAAAAACCTGGATATCAGTCACAAGAAAAAGAATTCTGTTTTGTTTGAAAGAACTCAAAAGGGAAGAGATTCCACCTATCACATTTTGCTAAAAGACCTCTTTGGATAAGAGCTTTTATGTATCTATTAATCTCCGTTCAAGGAGCAATGCCATGACTGATACTCCCCTCCCTCCCCCCTTTTTTAATCATTCTAGACAAAAACAGAATATATATTTAAAAGATTTATGTACATACATGTTAGAAAATGCTGCATAAATTAGTCAATTTATTATATACTTGGTACAGTATATAATATAGTGGTACACTCTTTCAACAGCATTCTTAACTTTTGTTTATATAAGGCCTCCCACAAACATTTGGATTCACTGTATTTTGAAGGAAAAGAAACAAAAGGAAGAATATGAAAAATCACCATCATGTCTTTTTTTTTTTTTTTTTTTTTTACTCGTTGGACAATATCAGACTGTCCTGTGTGCTACTGTTCACACCAGGTACTTTTCTGGAGCAGCGGTTTTCATATGCATGTCAGAGTAGCCTAAAAATAATCTGAAAGATATTTAGGTGTAATACAGACATTATCAGTTGGTGTTTTTTTTGTTTTGTTTGTTTGTTTTTTAATGTTTGAATGTGAAACATATGCTTTTGACTGTGCTCACACCTCACGCTTTCTAGAGCAAATCTGTTCATTGTATCAGTCATTCACTGCAGTTAAAGTACATCTGTCCACAAAGCCGTGGTGACTCAGTAATAAAGTACTAGTCTATACCCTTGTGTCTGGAGTGATTTCAAGATGATCATTTCTAACAAATACATATTCACTCCATCAGTCCTCTTTGTTCACATTAATTCTCCTGTTGCTGATGGTCTTCTAAGCTGGAACTAACATCTGCAATCACAGCTTTAACTAGGAACAATAAGATTTCCGATACTACCAAAATATCAATGGATGTGCAACAATATTACAGGTCACCTAAAAAGAAGTCACGTGAGTGAGGAAAAACAAAAAGGTACATAACAAAGACTGCAGTGTCTTCAGGGTCCTCCACTGTATGAAGCAAAATCTGGAAAAAAAAATACCCTTGCATTTAGTTCCTGGTGCTTTATAAACAAGTTTGGTTTAAATTCCCTTAAAGTGAATTCCTGTATAATTGAAACAGCCTCAAAAATGCCACATTTTCCATTTTGAAGAGAAAAAAAATCTACACATTGAAGCCAAATGAATCGTATGCTACTACCTTTAACAGTTGCGCTAGGCATTGTGAATCCAAGCTCTCTTATTTCAGTGAAAGAAGCTACCTTTTAAGACAATATAGTATGTTAATGATTTAGCTGAATGTTTAGATCCATACAGAATACTTAAGAGATATCAAAATAGTAAAATACATATATATTTACTTCTACTCTACTGGACAGATCTTCTTAGTTCTACTCAAAATTCAACAGTCATTAGAAAATTAATACATATTTATCTCGTGTATTATGACCTATGATGGATTATTTTTGCTTGCTAAGAAACTGAAAAAGCTGAAACTAAAATAATAATAATAATCTTGTCCTTGTTTACATCTTTATAATTTAAATATCTTACATATTCTTCCCAAGTGAAATATTTTCTTCCTCTTTTTACCTTAGAAAGAGTGCCTTTTCTCCTGTGTTTGACATGGGAGATTAAACAGATGCTGAGGTTAGCTGGTTCCTGAAGGGTTAGAGGGGAGTTTTCCTTACAATTTTTCACAAACATTTGAATTCAAAACCTGTTAGCAATAAAGAAATTAAAGTCCTCTTTCACTCTTAATTGTTTTTTTTTTTTTTTTTACCATTGCTTAAAAAGGCAAAGGACAAATTTAATCTGTTCCAAACCTTGTTTAAAAATACATAATGCCAAGTAGGCATATTATTCAGATTCAGATGGAAATGAAACAGATGCAGAATGTGACATCCTTTAAAATGCATCTTCACCCTTTTCATAATATGTGTATCTTTTTCCTTGAAAGGTCAAATTTCATAGACGTACTCATACCTACAAAAGAAAAGGCTCCTGAGTAGTACTGTCCTAAAATAGGAAAATACCCCTGAAAAAAACTTTGAAGTGAAGCCCACATTCTATTTACTCTATATACAATCCAGTGTATCTCAAGAGTGAACAAATTTCAAGACTGACATGTGCTAAGAGTGAATTCAGCCTCTTCTTGCATGTGAGATGCCTACATTTATTCCCACTACACCTCGAGGTGATCTGAATTCAATCAATCTTTCCCTCCCTCTGTTATTTTGTTAGCAGAAATTAGAATATTCTCCACTTGAAAGCCTGTAATAAGAAGTTGAATACTGCTCCAATAAAACATACAAACAAATATTCACATATTTTACTGTTCTAATACAAAATCTTCTCTATAAAGAATAGGAATCAAAATAGTGTCAGGTAACAGGATTATTTAAGGACATGTTACATTTCTTTTTCCACAAAACAATTAAATTTCTTCATTAAAACCAGACAGTATTTGAGTTCTACAAAACAAGCCCTGTAGATCTTTTCTTTCACTTCCGACAGAAATTTAATTAGGACACACACAAGGTTTCGGAGATACTTTGTTGCAACAACAGCAACTCATTTCAAGTAAGGAATTAATGAAAGGTTTTATTTCTGGTCACTTACATAACTAAAATACCAATTAAAAATAACCAACCCCCTAATTAACCCTTAAGATTCACAAAGTCCATTTTTTCAAAACCTGTATTTCCTCTACTCAAATCAATTTCTAAAAATTTTGCACAGCAGTTGTCATAGTTCTACTGAAAATAGTTTTTTTTTCCATTTTTTTTTCTAAGAAGAAAAGGAAGGTGCCATTTTTGTTTTGCTTCAGAAGCCAGTCCTTGCCATCAGAATAGATGTGGCATGGCCACACACACGCCAAAGTGTTCAGGTGCAGTATCACACAGATCAGAAAAGAATATACAAAAAAACAGTGTATAATACCGTGACAGGTATTCAATATATTCACATACAGTAATCTTTGACTACCTGCAACTAAACTGGCCATAAATTCTGAAGAACCTTGTCTACAAAATTGAGTTACCCACCAATATACTGTCTCTCTTCTAAAAATACCCGTATTTTACACTAATACACAAGGTATTTGCTTGCAAACACAGAAGTAGCCATAAATAAAACTTTATTCTTTCATTTCATTTACAAGCTACCAAGTACCATGTATTTACACAGCACTGGACACTTAAAGTAGTTGCAGTCACAAAATGATCCAGACAGCTGTTGATAAAGTAAAGGATCTTAAGATAAAAGCAAAGTAATACTGTAACAGATAAGTGGCAAAAAAGCAGTTTTGCCATAATGATCAGACTTGCATGTTGCATCAATTCTGGTTGAAACGACTGAGTGCCATGCGATTCTCAGCTTTAATTGTTTGCAGTCTGGCTAAAGTTTGTACAGTCATTTCTCTCTTGCAGTTATTAAAATAAAAAAGTTAAAAACTATAGCAGCAACAAGCAAACCCTGTGACAGGAAGGCAAGGTTTAAGAACTAAAAAAGTTTATACAATGTGCTCAGGAAGGCTGCAGAATTTATCTTCCATCAGCTGGAGTTCGACTGAGTGACATCATGATTCGGGCATATCTTTCACACAGTTCATGTGTGGAGTAGGAAGGTAACTTTGGCGGGTCATTGAAACCTTTAATCTCTGTAGAACAATCTAACAGTTTTGGCAGGAAATCTGTCAGCTTTTCTTGCAAGTTAGCTGCAAATGAAAATAAGAAAAACAATCATAAACGTTTATAACTGCAAGTGGAATTTTCCTTTTTCTGCCACAAACTAACTCCCCCCCACCCAGGGTGGGAACAGGAAGCGTTACTTGGAATAATTCACTTTCTTCAGGTGCTTCAGCAATAACTAGGACACACTGGTTCCTAGCAAGACCTTAACATAAATGCCCCTTCAAATGGTCTATCAGCATGAATGTTTTTCCACTTGGAAAAAAAAAAAAGAAAGGGACATCTTTCCTTTAAGGACATTGCTATAGATGGAAAATATTGCAGTACCCCACTACTATATATGGAAAAACTGCTCTTCATTTAAAAGTGTGCATGATTATTCAAAAGTCAGTGTATTTCAAAATATTTTACCAAGACACAAAATATACAGGGTCATTTCAAGACAACAAAGCCAACACATTTTAAAAAATAAATAAATCAGGAGCACATAAGAGCCTTTTACCTTAATAAATAAATTACTTACGTTCCATTTCTTGTCCAAGATATGAACACCAACGGTTTCTCATATCTTCCACGGCAACAATATCTTTTTCTTCCATCTCATCCACCAGTAGTAATGGCAAACATGGGACAATAAGCTCATTCATAATGATCAGGCCATTATTTACTTCCTGATCATCTCCTGATTCAAACAGTGCTGCAGCATGTTCATTTAGTTTCTTCACGTACCACCACAAAAAAGGAAAGCCTTTAAGTATACAGCATTTCACATTTTACCATGCAGCAGTTTTTGATTTTCTTAGGACAAATTTGCAATAACAACAGTTGAGCTTTAACATTCACAGCAACAATAAATATACTCTATTAAACCATTTGATTTTGTGCTATTCCTCAGGCCACTTTGACTGATACCAGCCAACTCAACCTTTGCAGCTACTTTTTTTAAAGACTGAGGACCTACCACCTGCTCTTGCCTCTTTTCACCGCTGCTTAAAAAAAAGTGACACAATCAAGGAAAAAAACCTCACTTCCTGATGGAAACTTTTTCTAACATTTGTGTCCTTGTCCAACTGTGGTAATGTTGCAAGTTCACCCACCAACACTGTCAACTGCTGTTCCTACCTAGACCAGACACAATGGCAGCAAGCACACTTTTTACAATGATAAAGAAACTGATTATACAAAAAAAAAAACAGAAGTAATACATTTTTTATGCTTCCTACATACACTTCTTCATTTTTTTCCTACACAAGTTTCAAGTATTAATTTGTTAATGAAAGTTGGTTTTATTTTGTTTTTAAATTATGGCAACACTGTCTACTAGCTCATTTTGTTAAAGCTATGCAGCAAATCCAACTTTTGAGACATACTTCACCCTTCACTTACTAGCAAACATTCTCGTCTGTAGTGAGATATCAGCTCTTCATCATGCCCTCTGTATGGGCCTTTGGACAAGAGTTCTTTGTTATTCTGGTAAGCATAGATAAGGTAGAGCAAGGCTTCCATATAGCTAAAGCAAAGTAAAGAAACAAAATAATTAGATGCAAATCCAGGTACCATCTGTTTCAAGTTAACTACTGTGCTCTTCAAAGGATAGGTAACTTACTCATTTGAATGTAAAACCTCACCTCCCCACCCATCTTTTCATAATGTTGCTTTTTTTAATAGACGTTTTCTTCTTTTATGCACATTAGAACAATGTATTTTATTATCAGGTTAGATCACTTCAACATGAAGTCTGATCCAAAACTCACTAAAATAAATCTGTATTGTTTCACTCACTTCATAAATGGCTTTGGATTAGCTTTGGGTATACAAGAAAACTTAATTTTTCCTGCATGCATTTATGTCACATCAGATTTGATCTTCTGTTGCTATTACCTTGATAGCATTTTATGCCTTAGCAAATAAGAATTAAAGCCATCATCTTATTTCTAAAAATAAACTGTGAACTTTTAGCCTCACTAACTTTAAGTTTTTCTGGACTACTGAAATCTAAAGTGATGGAAGAAGCCGCAACAGCATTTCAAAATCAGAAATATCAGCACTCTATCGGCACTTCTGCCTTTAATCTAAATGCAGAAAATAAATACATTCTTAATTGGTAAAGAATGAGTAACAGAGGATCTAAGAACCTAATAATTAATAATCAGAGATCTCATGATGCTCCGATTAATAATCTCCCCTCACACTGCTGCATACCATTTTCAGCAAACACCTCAAAGCGTTAATTCTCTGATTTGCAGAAAGCCTGTTATGATGGACAGCCACTGAAAAAAGTTCAGGCAACTATCCTAAAAACAAGCAGTTAGAAATCTTATTTTGTTCAAACAACTAGAAAACGTAGAAACAGAAGTTTTCTAATGGAGTGTTAGAGGAATAGTACGTTACGCACTCCTAGTGAAAATGGAAGGTCAAGGTTAGGGCTTAAACTACCAAAACACCAAACTAGTAGAAGTGGCTAAAAATTATGTGTGAGAACACAAAGCATATAGGATACATGAAAAATACACGTCAGAATTTTCTAAAGTAGGCAAACTCAAGACTTACATAAGGCCTCCCAACAAGACAACATAAAAAGAAGGGAAAAGGTTACTTGCAATAGCAATGGCTACTGAAAGCTTTACCTTCAAATCTCTCTGCTTGGAGGAACAAGACGAACCCCAACACCAGAATTTCAGAATCTACTGTGAAGTTATTTTTTCCACCATGAGAAGGCCATTCCATCATAGTTTCTTGTAATCCTAAATATTTCCTACTTGAGTAATACGTTATGTATATACAGTCACTAGTCTCCACCTTCTTGTCCTCAAAATACAAGACTTTTCATTAAAGTAACAAGTCCTATTGCCCTCTTCTCAAGTCTATTTCTCCTGTCCATGAAAACTCTACATAGCAGTAACCTCCAACACAAGTGACTGGCCAGCAGAAAAGTTAATGTAGGAAGACAGGGACATATCACACAATATGACCACAAGGAACTGAGATTGCAAGATACAAAGCCAGAGGAGTGGGACCTTTTCTCCCTTTCCATTCTTGGTTCAGTTACTTGTGAAACCACAGGTTGAATTAACAGTGTCAACAACTCAGTTGATCCAAATTAAAAACTTGGCAGCAGCCTTATTTCCCAATCCATCTTTTCCTGCTTTGTCCTCTAGTTGCATGATTGTTCCCCAAACCAGCAATAGTGCTATCTAACAGCAACGTAAGTCATTTTAAATCATCGTTGCTGTAAAGCCAAGCTCAGAGGCCTTCTGTGTCTTGAGCACCTGAGGAATATTACTACGATTTAAATTAAGCAAACAGATGCTACCTTTTCACATATAAAGTGCATATAAGCTCCAGTCTGTGAAGCCTGAACTTAATCTCTCTGAACTTAAAATCAGTAAAGCTGCTCACAGAATTATGGAGCTCACTGGGTATAGACTTTGGAAAAGGTGCAGGAAGCACAGGTATGGTTAAACTAAATGTTAATGCTGCTTTCAAAAAGGAAATTCTGCCAAAGCTGAAAAAACATACTGTGCATCCAGAAACTTAAAATCCAGCTGCTGAGGTCTACAGTTCGTTCACTTTTCAGTCACTGCCACAAGAACAAACTGCGAGTAAAACTCCTGCCAAGGTTCATTAGCTGACTACATTCATCTCATCCATAGCAGATTCCTACTCTACAGTACAATCAGAGAAAGTACCCCTTAAAGATCCTTTAGATCTTCATCTGCTGTGAAAAGAAGGCCTTGTCAACCACCGTAAGGGATCATGACTGAACTCTGAAAGTAGGCATGACTTCTCGGTACTCAGCAGAAAACAAGCTCCAGATGATTTTCAGAAGTACTAAGCACCCGTTGTTTCCTTAACCTTCAAGTACAGCCTTCCATGCTCAGCACTCCAGCATGAAGACCTCTAAATGTAAGCTACCAGCATGAAGGGAGTAAAAGGTATGCCAAACTGCATTTTGTGTTTGCTCCACAAAGCACTGGTAAGAAAATCAGACTACCTGGGTAAAGGCCAATTTTTGGCTCCATCTAGAGATTGAGTGCTGCAAGGTATTAATTAGTGTTATTTAAAATAAGAAAAGTTGGTCAACTGAGGGAAGCAGGTTTCTGAAAAAAAGCCTCTAGACAGTCCTGTTAATGACAGTCATATTTCAATTATGGAAGTCTACGTTTTCATAAATATTTTTAAAGTTACATTTTTATGATTTAAGCGTTAAGGGAATATTGAAAGGAGATCAGAAGAGTCCATCAATTTAGTCTTGTTTTCAGAATATTGAAAATTAGCATTGACCTAATGACCATAATGCTAATGACCATAGAGGTCATTAGCACTGACCTCTAGAGTATACAGGATGTGAACCTCAAAAAATACCTCAGCCATTTGGAAAACACAGGAGTGTAATTGCAATAGATGCTTTTAAAGTCAGCCAATGGATACCCAGATCCTCACCTATTCTCTAAGCATGCTCAACTCTAATCTTTGTGTCTTTGTATTAAATACCACTTGAAGCATTTATGAAATGGCATTTATTGCCAAAAGGAATGAATGCTACACTTAATGGATGTTAGATGAGTCTGATTAGATTTTATTTTAATTTCTTACTAATACAAGAATCTAAGACTAATCATTATACACTTGTTTTCTAAGTTATGAAGATGTTTGGTAAAAAATATCCTAATTTTGCCAATCAACTAGATAGCCGTACCAAAAATACTGTTCAGAATAAAGAGAAACCTGTGCTTCCCTCCCCCAGCCCAATCAGAATATATTGCAGTAAGAAGCAGATTAGTGAAAACACTGCAATTTTCCAATTAAAGCTGCCATCCTGGAGTCCCGATGCCAAGGTACTTGAGGAACTTTAAGCTCAGAGCATGCACAATTTCCAAGGGAAACAAGGAGGATTCCTATATATCACACTGATAGCTGTGATATTTTTGCCCCTTTAAGGCATCCAGCAATATCAGACTGATTATTTGATCAAATAAATCACGCAATCTTCTGACCAACATTTGTATACAAGCTGTTCAATACTAACAAAGTAGTGTATGCTAATTTAGAGTATTAGTGAATGTACTATTTATTACATGGTGCAAAAGCAAGGTTATGAGCTCATTTTGTTAGCCACTACATAAAAACATAGCTTACAAGAGAGATAAGTAGTTTTTAATTATCTTTTTTGTTTGTTTGTTTGGGCCTATTTTCATTGGGAGCATACAAGAGAAGAAGGAGAAATATGAAGCAATTTCTTGCACAACACAGAGTCAACAAACTAAATTTGGTTCCCCTACATATTGTGTTATGAATATCAGTGATTGCCAACAATTATTTTTTTCCACAATTACGCATTTTTATCACGTGACAGTTCAATTTTCACACAACAGATGTCAGCTACTGAATACTACTGAATATTTTTCTGCTAGCCCCCCCGCCCCCCCTTTGACTGGGGATGGGAGGAAGAGGTACTTTTGAACAGTGCTTTTTCAAAAACTCTCTCCTGTAGAATGCTTTGAGGCATTTATACTGTTATTTCCCTCCTCGTTACATGTAGTTGATCACAGTATAAGTTTTTGCTGTAATGAATTAAATACATTAATGTCACCAGTTTGATATAGTTTCTGGGTTGGTAGGAAAAGATAAGGGAATGAATTAACATTGACACACAGAGCTAAGAAGAATCAGACATAACTATGATAATAACGTGTGATAACTTTCCTCAAATATGTTGTGGTTTTTTTTGCCTGATCTTTAAAGCCCATCATGAGTGGAATTTTGGCTCAGACAAACGCAGGAGGCAAAATTTTGTTTCTCTGGGAATCCCATTAAAAAGACAGGATAATATAGAGACTTGGCTAGCAGTGATTATTAATAAAAGCAGACAGATATATGTGCACATGTGATGCCAGAGAATAAAGATTTTTATGTTTGAGGGATACCCAGAGCACTCAGAGTAGGAGAGAATGAGGAATACAGGTGCATGTGGGGACACTGAAAAGAGTCCATTGCTTGATAAGGTGCAAAGAAATGGAGATTAAAAGTAGAAGGTTGAGTGAAACTGAGGAAAACGTGAGACTGAAGAAATTAATGAACTGAGTAAATTGTAAATAAAATGAAGAATATATTAAACAATTCTTAATAATTGTTTTACTTTATCAATGTTACATTTTGCCTTCAGATCACTCTACCACATTTGAGTTCTATACTACCACTTACCTCTTTTTTTGGAAAAACTCCAATCCTACCATGAGAAACATGGTTGTTTCCCTGAAATTTCTATAGTCTTGATGCCATCTCTGCATATAAGAAAGGGTATATAGAATTTCATCCACAAACATGAAATACAATTTTACACACTTAAGTGCTGAACATTCACATTAAGTGATTAGGAAACCCAGTAAGCTTGCGTGTGGGAAAAGTCAGTCTGAATCCCCCCTCCCTCAATGAAAGTAAGATTCTTAAATTCCTAAAATATTTCTAGATGAGATTTTTTTTTCTTTAAACAGAATGCATTGCCATTTGAATTGAAAAGAACACAAGGCATTTTTGGAGAATCACAGTCAGAATTATGGGAATTGTTCCCCGCCCCCCCCCCCCCCCTCAAAAACTAAGAGGCTAATAGCCACTTTTCTTCTCTATATTAGACTCAGTTATTTACTCAGAAAGGGTTAGAAAGCATTTTTATGTGCTAAGTTTAAATTTCAGTGTAAGAAAGACAGAGAAAAAGCCTGAATACATTAATTTGGAAGTGACAAAAATCCAAAGTGTCTTGTTGAGTACTTCAAACCATGGAGATGTTTATATTGGAGCACAGCATTTATTTACTGCATCACCATTTTATACAAAGTGACTACTGATATGCTTTACAAGAAAAAATGCTCTAAGGGAGAAAGGTGTTCTCGCGTCCATTTAGCAGCCAACTTTCAGTTGCACGTTAAGGACTAAATAAGTGACAAAATACCATAATACATAGCCACTTAAAGATTCAACACAAAGAGCATGAGAAAGGTTCCACGAAATGACAACTCCCTATACAGGACAACTTGTGATACAAGTCTGTAGTTTCTCCAAAGATATCTGCCTCAAGAGGTAAAAAGGCGACATATATCTGCAGGGGAACAGAAGATCTCCCTCACCTCACTTAAAGCTAAGTCCAGGATTGTTACTCTACTTGTGTAACCGTATTGGGTTTAAGTGGCAAGGCCGTTCAGAAAATAGGAAGAAATTGAGCCTTGCACAGCCAAAAAAACGCAACAGAAACCCTACTATGAGAGTCCCTTCCCCTCACCGTGGAAGAGGGCATTTAAATGTAGTAGCACCTCCCGTAGGTCCTAAACCTGGTAAACAGAAATGACAAGTAAATATTTTTCACTTGGTTTGTTGAAGGGAAGATTACTCCCATAGATAGTCCTTCTGAACAAGCTGTTGGGACTTTCAAGCATAACAATGAGGTTTAAGTGGTGCACTGGAAACTGCCTAGGATATAAATAACCCCTGTTCAGAGGCCTTAATGAAGAGTATCATGCAGAGTTGAAGCTGATGTAAAACCAGCTACAGAATTAGCTTTATACATGAGATGAAGTACTTTGGCAAATGTAAGTCGTGGTTCTTTAGTATCTGGGATTTGCTCCTCTCCTCTTTCAAAGTTTTTGTAGGTAGCACAGAAGGAAAAATTAAATGCATAAGCTGGTTACATATGGTCTTGGTAAATGAAATAACCTGGTGCTAATAAAAGAATGGGAATGGTTGCAAAAACAGCTGGAGGAAAAACACAAATGCGACCCTGATGCCTGTGTGCCATTTCTGGAGATGCATAAGGTTGGCCTTAAGACTACTTTCACTCCTTCACTGCGAGCACTTTCTGACTAGACAGCACCAGTTGGCTCACATGCTGCTAAATTATGAAATACTGCTAGTGACATCAAGACGTGTTAAGGAGTAAGGACAGGCTCAAATTTGACGTTTATCTGTGGCTCAAGTCATATCTGACCTTGGAATTACAGATGTGGAAGAAAAAAAAGCTTTGGATCAACTGGTCAGAGCAGCTTTCCTGCAAATAAATGATGTTTCGGTAACTAGTTTCAACTTCTCAGTGTAAGACAAAAAGAAATGTGTTAAGATTAATTCTGATTATTGATAGTTATTTTACGTTACAGTTTCATATACAGCATAAGAAATACTGACCTCATATTCTTCCATGTTTACTTCATCTGGTTTTATCATTTCAAGCTTAGCTTGAGCAACTTTCATTATGTTACGGCACCTTATGAAAAGCAACAAGAAATCATGAAAGATGGAAATTTGCAAAGGATATTATCCATAAGAAGACAGCAACCTCATAGGCTATAGCCTTATGCAAAACAGTATAGAAACATTATGGAAAATGTGCTTTATAATATGCATTGTATAATCAGCAGGGGAAGGCATACTTTTGAAGCACATGTGATGAATGCTTGTGCTATTTAAGAATTACTTATTTTATTTTGCTAAATTGCCACATTACTCAGTTTTTCTTTCTAATTTAAATTTCAGGTGGCTTGAAGCTCCCCTATGTTTATTTGCCAAAGTAAAATTAGAGGATTGGATTCAGAGATTTTACAGCTGTCAATATGCAGAAATCAGACTAACATTCTCAACATTTCAATTTTTATGTTTTAAATAAGTGAATATATGGAATTTCAAGCATAAGAGACATGGTCTTGTTTTCAGATAAGTTACCCATCTATTCTGGTGTCCCATTTTAAGACTTTGCTCTCTACTGCTGGCCTTTAGGCCACTGAAGAAACACAGATTTCATTTCAGTGTTTCAAAACAAGGTACATAGAACTGTGCGCAATCATGAGCAACACTGAGCATTTTTCCTTACTTCATATAATAAAAACTTAACTTCTTGTTTATTCTTTTTAATAGAGATTTTTATAAAGATTTTTTTTAATATATAAAATTGTTCTTCCATACATTTTATACTTTCAAGCTATTAACTAGACGATGAAGCCAAACACACACACACACACACTGTTCTTACCTCTATTATACACCCTATCTGAATATAAAGTAGCATCTTTACACATCACAGAACACTCACAAGCACAGGAAGTGAGACATGCTGCTCTTATTACCTTTCATCAAAGCTAAGATTGTGATCTCCGAACTGCTCCAGTAACGTTCTCTCAATTATCTTCTTTGGTGCCTGGTTTTGGATGAAGTAAACAATTGCATGACGCAAACGATAATCACATTCAGGTGGTGGATCCTCCTGGGCTAATTTTAGCAGTCGTGCATATTCCAATTTAATTGCCTAAATAATTTTAAAAATATATATTATTCTTCGTCGCTTTTAACTCAAACTTCACCAACACTAACAGAATAATTCCCATGGACACTTGGCTACAAAATCACTTTTAACAATCCCACCCACCAAGTCTAAATTACAAAAAAACAGACAAATATAAGGTTGTTCCCCAGCTAAAGCTGACAAAAACCCAGGTAGACCTTTATTTCAGAAACAATCCCAATCTTGCTCTACATCTTCCTGATGAAGTGAAGTTTTATCCAATCCCTACAGTGGCTTCTTTAAGCATGTACAGTCTAAAAGCAGTATAATATTTCAGACATTTTACTGAATTAAATTTTCTAAAATCTCCTAAGGTCAAAAACTACCCCTAATACATGGTTGAAATGCAAATACGTGAATAAAACACAATCTACATAAAGTTCAATGAACATGTATGATTTTGAAAACGTTACGTCAGAATGGAAAATGATGTACAACAAAAATCAAACTGTATGATCTCTAAAGAAAACATTTTGATATGATTAGTATCAGCCTCCTATAGGGCAGGACGGACTCCTCACTGAATATTTTAGGTAAACTTTAGAGGTCATCAGAAGTGTTTAGTTTGCCAGCATATTAGATTTTAATGAACCACATCTGTTATCTTCACTAGATTTTACTCACTGAAACTATAGAGCATGAATAAGAGTAACAAGAAAAAAGAAAGGTGACAAATCTTAGTGTGTTCCATAATTTCTGTCTCAAAATATGGAGGTGATCAAATTGCTGGCTAACACTACTTATCAACTTGCAACACGAGCTAACGCATAAGCAGTTTCAATGCGATATACAGCCAAAATAAAGCTCCAAACCATCCAGAAAAATACCCTGTTTAAAATTCCAAATTCCTTTAAGTTAAAATACCTAGCAGCACCAGCAGCATTTTCTTGATGTTTAACTCTTGGAAATTTGGGCTGCTATGCTCTACCAAGAATCCTTGTGATTCAAGACTAAACACATGGGTAGGATACTATTCATACAGGCCTAAACAGATAATATGTGGAGAACCTTAGAACTTAAGAAAACGTTCTGCATTAACATTTTTAAATACTAATCATATGCATTATCATTAAAAAGGAGGTTTGGGAGAACCAATACGTATCAAAAGCCACAGATAGAGTTTTTATTACCTTATATGATAAGACATTCTACCATTAGCAAACCAACATGGATAACTACGCAATTAAACCCTCTTTAGTGGTGTAGGCTAGAAGCAAAAAGCAATTGCTATTTTGCGTTTGATTCTTCAGAGAATTATTTAGAAACAGGAAAAATGCAACACGAAACTCAGATTTTCATATACATATTAAGCAAAATTTAAAATGCTATGCTATAGATTCGTAAATCCTATATGCAAAGGAAGATCAACACTATTTATTTAAACTGCATATTGGAAAAAGGGGTGGTAGAAAGAAATATCATAAGCTTTACTTTTCTCACAGAGAATGTTATATATATAAAGATCTTAAGGCAAACATACTACAAGGAACTGCCTATAAAGTTTAGAAAAGGACGACAGTAAGAGGTCATTGATCAATAAACGTCTTAGTTGGTTTGTATTAGTTATGTCTGAAGTCTGAGATCTAAAGAGGGAATCAAACTTTGGCAATAACAACGACTCATATCAAACAGGTTCTACCTGCATTACACCAAAACAAGGACATCACAGAAAACAACCACAATCTTTTATAAACACTAATTTTATAAAAAAACAAACACATGAAAAAACAGAGTATAAGAAATATCACAGAAGCTTCTACAGTAACACGGGATTTCACCTGATACATTTCAAAATACGAAATCTGGTACTAAGTAGAATCACTTCATCCACAAACATCCATACTAATGTATTACTCAAAAAGCAAAGCATGTTCCACCAGTTCTAAGTTGCTTCTAACAGGAGTCAGCAGAAAATGAGAAAGGAGACTTTCCTACCCTCCAACAATTTAGTTTTAATAACATTTTCTCAAAGACAAATCTTGTCCCCCCCCCCATGTTGACGTAAAAATGTTTAAGCATTCAAAAGTAAACAGATAAAAAAAAAATTCAACTGAGATAAAAAAAAAAATTCAACTGAGCATTTCTTTGATAATTCCAAAGAAATTATTATTTTTATTTTAATTTTGATCAGAATTCCTATTTTGCTTTTAAACTCACCAAAATACTCTTCACATTAAAAAAAATTTAAAATAATGTAATTAACCTTTCTGGTAAAAAGTTTGATTTGATCAAATGAGTAATTTTTTTTTTTTAATTAAAAAATGAAGCTTTTCATTAAGTGAGAAATTTGAAAACACAGCACTGAATTGCAAGCAAAACGTATGTCATTAAACAAAGGCTATGGCAGGTTTCTCTCCATTGCCTGAGTGCAGTCATGACAACCCAGTCCAGAGACAACCCTGGAAACAAATGCAGTATGGTCTGGTCATAACACTTGACAAAATATCCACTTAAAAATAAATAACAAAAAAAAGAACATGAGATTTCAATTCCCTTACCAAGAAGCTAAAAAGTTTTTTGTTTTGCTTCATTTTTGTATTTTTAATATTTTCTTTCAGTGTAACTGAGCCATAAAAATTAAATAGGAAATAGAATGCTACTCAAAGGCAAGCAAGAAACTCTCCCCCACGTCACCACCCATAAAAATCTCATTTGAGAGGATTTTACATCATGTCAAAGTAATTCCCTTGCTAATACTCTGAAAATTCAAAAGATTATGAGCTAGAAATGCTCAGAACTTTTTTCATTTAAGAAAACTGATGTATTTTTTAAATCTAGTATCACACTGAAGACTAACAACCACAAAGAGCCTCCCATCCAATTCCTAGTAATAAAACACTGCATAAATAAACAATATTGACATCAACGAAGTTAAAAGAAAGTGAATTGGATTTACTAAAAATCTTTTAAGGAAGACAAAACAAGAATGTTTCTTTGAAATAAACAAATAACTAAACACTGAAGTCCCTTAATGAAAACACTGATGTCCCAAACCGCCTAGTGAAGGCATGCTTTTATGAACAGGGAAAAAATACATATTCTTATTGATTACAAATCCAGGTTATTTGCTACTAATATTGAAAAGGTAAAATGCATGAAGGTATATAGTTTACTAATATCAAGGCAGCATACTGCTAAATCAAGATTGAAACAGCTATAGATATTTCTTCCTAAAAAAGTATATAATTTAGAAATATCTAAATGGAGGACTGATGCCATAGAAGAGCACTTATAAATGCTGGAACAGTCTTAATACACAAAGGGTGGGGTGAGAAGGTATGTCTAACAAGTCAGAGGAGAAAAAGTTGAAAATGTTAGTTGTACCTTAAAGAACCCTGCTTCTGGCCCACACCTGTCATAAACATTCCTGGCTTTACCTATAGCCATGATAATACCTTGCATGTTCGGGGTCAGCATGACCTGCCATAAGGGATTTAAGGTAAAAGTTTGGAATGATTAATATTTTAATGATTAAATTCAATATGCTTTTAGTCTCATGCAAGATAAAAAGCAACTTAATGCATGCATACATTGAAATGGCACTTTCAATACAAGATCTGTTGTGCGTATTCTGCAAATCAATCACGGCATGTGTATATATGTTTACCACGACAAAATATAGTTAAAGGAAGCTTAACAAAAACTGAACAATTGTGTCAAATACAATTTAAAAATTACATGGTCGAAACTTCCCAGAAAAGGAACATGCATCATTCAGCATTAGCATCCATCAGAAATTGTGTACGGATGGAGTGCTACCTCGAGAACTCATGGCCACCAAAGGGTAAAATAAACTGTTACAAATAGAAAAATCACCCAATCACACTTTATATATACTATACTAAAAATATAATAAACTACACTGACTGCATTTTGTACATATTTCAACATCAAAGTAAAGGACCCAAATGCTGCAAATACAATTGGTCCCTGAAGCATTTGCAGACAAATACTTAAAATTAAACCCAAAACATTTAACAAACACAACACCAACATAACAGACACATCTCACTGCTAATCACATCAATTATATACAAACAATTTGATACTTTTAGGTTACCCAGAAAGGCCTTTCCCCACTGCTATCTGTGACCAAGGCAAAACACTCCCTCCCTCCCAGCCCAAGGTCTAGCTAGCACCCCCACTGGCACAGCAACAAAAGCTGGCCTTTAAGAACAGAAGATGAAGAGCCCTAAACTCTCCAGAAGAGTTTCCCGACACATAAAAACAGCCTTAAAAAAGCAAATGTGCTTACAAAAGAAACAGGCAAATGAGGAATAAAGTTAGCATCCTCTGTAAAAAACAGCGGCATGTGGGCAACAATGCCAATAATAATAATAATAATAATAATAATAAAAAAAGCAGGTCATTAGATGAAGCTAAATCTTCCCATCTTTAAAGGTGGAGACTGCACATTGGTGGAAAACTGAACTCAGTGAGATGATATCATTTAAATTGTTTTATTCCCCATCCCACACTCCTCATCTCTAGTGCTCATACAGGACAGAATGACCAGAAATACCCATTTGCGCAGGGAGGCAAAAGCTCCCTGCAGCCTACCAAGAACACATGCCCAGATACCTGAGAACTGGGGCTACACCAACTCTATCCCCAGCCAAAACTAAGATGGAATAAGCAGTGTCAAGGCAGAACAGTTTGATGTCCTGGCAGTGCTGATTTCTGTTGCCAAAATCAGCCAGAAGAAAATATTGTCTCCTGGGTTAACATGGGTCTAGCATCTGTTTCTCAAGTAGTACCAGGTACACTCCCCCACCCTATGCCTGAATTGGGAAAAAGCAATTTCTTTTTTTTTTCAGCTTTGGAAACAGTCACTTCCTACAGCCATATATATCAGTTTCAGGTTATTTTCATGGATAATTTAATCCTTGAAGTCTAAAAAGCTTAACCTGAGCAAATAAGAGATAGGACTTGAACGTTAGCTTTATTGGACTGACAAGAAAGCACGAACATTAAGAACATCACTCACTATCCCGATTTTTTTTTTTTTTAAATAATGCAATAGTCCACAGTCTATCACCAGCATTTCAAAGGCTACCTGACCTAACACAAACATTCAGCTTCCACAGCTAAAAAGACAAATATACCTCCAGGGTAAACAGTACCATGCAAAGCGTGCCCAATTAGAGTAGCTTGTGCTTTCCTTTCATACTTCATTACAAATTAAGACATTGTTACGGTTACAAACTGCTAAGCATTTAGTTATGCAGAAATCTGTTAGGTGTCACGATGTGCAAACATGCCAAAAATTCTCATCAGGCAGCACAAGAAAGCACCGAGTAGGAGCGGTGCACACAATCGCAATCAAATGTACCTCATCGTCATAACCCCCCTCCTCTGACTCAATCACAAAAGTCCCTACATCAGGGATCGCCACCTCTACAACTCGCTGGTTAGGAGCTGGTGGAGCTGGGGCATTACCAGAGCTCTGCAGAAGAAAATCATTATCAGTACGTGTGGGGAGGGGAATCACAAAATAGAGAAAATCAGAGAGACGCAAACTAACAAGCCGATCAAGTAAAATCGTGCTGCTGAAGTTCTGAAAAAATGATAAACATCACTTATATTCTCTAATTACTCATACTTTACTTTAAGCAGTACATTTTAAAATTAGGGCATAATTTTACAAAAAGGTTTCATTTTTGCTTTATTCACTAATTACATCTTCATAGGCCAGTACGCCAGTACTACAATTCTGTAGCATCCGTAACAAATTTAAAGCAGTTGTTAAACGTTGAGTCTGTGAACCACTGTTTCTTTTCATTTTAGTAATTTTGGGTGGAATATAACTGAGATATCTGAAGAATTCGTACCAAGGGATGGCAGCAAGCCAAAGGCTAACATTTTCTGATGCACTGAAAAAAAAATACAAAAAGGCCTCTAGCAATTAAGGTATTTGAAAGAATATTTGAAGGTGCAGTACACTCACCATGCCTTTTTTTTTTTTTTTTTTAATAATTACACTTAAAACCAAGGGAAGATTATGTTAGTCACTGAAACTCTTGTTATGTTGAAGTAAGCTTTTAAACAACTGAGATGATCTCAGCTACTGCAGTCTGTCATTTTATAATCACCGGTTTACAACACTTGCAGAACTTCAACCTTCTCTCTAATCTAAGCAATCACAGAGTACAGAAAGAATGCTGTGCTGCTGTTCTGCACTTGTTACAATGGCTTTATTTTTAAACAAAGATTCCAGAAACACATAGTATCTATTTACACCCAGCATTGTATAAATACAAAGAAAGACTGTGCAGAGAAATAAATAAATAAGAACAAAGGTCAGAAAATGGACACAAATGATCATGTGGTGAGCAACCTACAGCCCTGTTTGTTTTATGTCCTGATGTTGTTTTTCCTTCTTCCAAAATGGACAAACAAAAAGTGGAGGAAAGAGATGTGGCTGCATGTCAGAATGCAGATGGAAGTAGAATAATTAAAGAGGGCTGATACACTGAGAAGGAAGCACAGTTCTCTCCACGTTAAATTTGGGTACACAGAGGGTAGCTTTTAAACACTGATAGAGTACCCTCAGATTAGTTGGAAATTGGCTTTAGATTTTAACAGTAGAAGAACATTTGTTTTTAAGTAAGAGAGTCTGTGGGATTTTGGTTTGTATTTGTGTTGTTGGTTTTGTCTTTTATTTTACTTTTACTTTTAAATATTTCATCCCCCTTGATGCAGTACAGCGCAGTGGAAATTGGAATAATTGGAATAAGGAAACCTGTCTCTGCCTCACTAAGCCTACCATGACGTTTCCCAGTCACTGCCCTGTAAAGCCCTAGGGCCGACGACTGCGCAAAATACCTAGCCTAAACAAAAACACTTGATCCATGGAATCAGATTCTTCCACATCCCACCAGGATGGATGCCCACAGACTCTAGAAAGTGGATTAGCATCAGGCAAGACACTTTGTCATGACTTGGACATCATCATAGCTACCCCCTCCAGTGGAGGTAACTCATATTAAAGCAGGCTCCCCCTTAGCTGGTCTGTGCTCTGAGAACTCAAGTCAAATTTGCAGCAGCCTAAATTGTTACTGGCAGGGCACCTTTTCATAGGTGGTTAGCTTCCCTGTTGGTTTTGATTTAGATTTAGCAGCGAAAGTATGCTTCTCTGCTCTCCTGACACCACAGGAGAGAGGGATGGAATACACTCCAGGTCTAAGGGTCAACACCTTGTCACATCATTTTCAAAGGCTTTGAAAAGACCTTCCTTTTGACACCAAAGTTATTTGGGGCTAGACTGCTTCTGTTTTATGAGGATTCATACCAGAATTTAGGATTATACTTGAAATTTTGCACATACCTAAATTGTTCATATCACTAGTGGTTACTTGTGGTACTTTAAGAAGGTATTATGTTAGTCACTGAAACTCTTGTTATGTTAAAGTAAGCTTTTAAACGACTGAGATGATCTCAGCTACTGCAGTCTGTCCTTTCATGTACATTCTGCATGTTTCATCCTTAGGGATATGGTTCCAAGGCAGATTAATACATTGCTTTAAAGGAATTTGGTTTTGTGTCAAATACAATCATCTATATACCCACAGGGAAGCAAAAAAAGGTATTTGATGAAAGAAAAAACTGTTAAATATTTGTTTCACTAATAGCTCATGAAGCAGTTAATTTCCAATTCTTCTCAGTATTTGCAACATGAAAACAGTATCACTCAACACTAATTCTTATAAACATTTTAACATATGCATCTGATTAATCACAATTTTCGTAAACTTCTGAATTTGCACTAAAGCTACAGAATAGGGTTGAACTAAGAGTTTTATTATATTACAAATTTTCTTGACCATTTTTGAGCTTCCCTCCATAAACATAATGTTTAGAAAAAACTCGTTTTTGAAAGCTATTTTAATTTCCATAGATCTTTCAAGAGAACTCACTTATATTCTCAAATTTCTCTGATAAAAATTATGATATTTAAAGTAGCATTTTTCAAATCTTTTACATGGAATGTCAGTGTTTACTCCTCAGAATAAATGGAACCATCTAACGGTTTGAAAAGATTATTTGATGGTGGGCATGAACATGTGATTGCCATTTGAACGATATACTGTACTCTTGACAAGTACTTGAATCACACAGAGTACATCTACCGTACTGTTATTCTTCTATTAAGCTCATTAACATAGTACATACTTTCTGGATGGACTTCTGGTGTTGGACATTCCCTGAAGAACAAAAATTATTTGTTCAAAGCTTTTCTTCCCCCCTTTTAGCAGCTATCATCCTTTCCACTTGCAAAATAAAAGAAAAAGAGGTATTTCAAGCTCAAAATATCCTCACCGTATCCATTATAGCTTCAGGACCTCTATCTTCTTGTTCAGCTAAAGCTTTATTGATCGCTTGTACAGAATCTTCTTTTAAGTGCTTTGAAAGATCAGTTCTTGATGGCTGCTCTAAATATTCTGGTTCTCCTGCTTGAACTTAGTGACAGAAATAAGATAACAATTCCATATGTTAACAGAAGCATGAATTTTGAATTGATTAATTTTATTTGGATCACTGTCTCATAGGTAAGGTAACCCACACAGAAGATGCAGGGTAGGTCACATCCTTTAGAAATCCAACTTTATGGCAGCCTGTGTCTCAGCACATTATGAGCTCTTTCATATAAATGGACTCATATTTTTACATTAGGAACAATAGGCCTGTCCTGTCTAGACACCCATTAAGGCTTGAGTGAGGGGTGTTTATCAATCATATGAGGGACAACTGAGAGCAGAGATTCTGCTTAGACTTCTAGTAGTATATAGATCCAATATATGGAACAATCTACACTTGACTTCCAGATATATTTTTACTTTGTAAAATAATCAATACATCATATTCTTCTGACTTAAGGGAAATATCAAAGTCTCCTCCCCCACACTTGGGAGCAATAAAATTGATTAGCATAACAAGAGCAAATTTTGGCAGACATATATGTATATATATACACACACACATTTGGTATATGCCCTTACTAATAAAATAACTAAAACTAGTCGCAAAGCATTTACGAAGTCAAAACATATAGAAGATAAAGTTCTTATATTTCACGTCAGAGAAACATGCTCAATCTGAATGACTCAAATACAACAATGAAAACATCTGGACAGCAGATTCACTATACAAATCCATCATGTAACCTTTCATATAACATATGTGCAACTTTCTGCAATGGAGCAAAAAGTGGATGTGACCTAAGACACAATAGGTTTACCTGTGTAAAAACAGGCATATTACTTATAGGCAGTTTGCCAAACCCGAAACAACGAACCAAAACAAAACAAAACCAAAAAAATGAATTTTCTAAAAGCTAAGCACAAAACTGGGAAGAAAAAGGCAGAAGAAAAAGTATAAGATGCAAAAAACTCAGATTAAACTTCAAGTGCAGTTACCTTGGCCAAGTAAATAATTATAATTTAAGATTACACAAATTAACAATTCTTCCTTTAATCTTAAGAGGCAAAAAAATATTCCCAAACCAATGAGTTTTGTTTCTACTTCTTTTACAAACAGATAGAAGAAGCTAACCTGGTGCAGGTGATGGTGCTGGTGCCCTGGGAATCTGAGATAGCAACTTTTCCTGCTGTGCCTTCTGAGCAAGTTCTGCATCCCATTCTTCTAGTTCTTTTTCAAAACGTTTATTGTCTTCCTTGACATAATCCCTTAGATCAGAAGGTAGTGTGTCCATTCCTAGAAGTATCTGTCCCGTTTCTTTATTAAACTCCTCTGTGGTAATATAAAATTTATATTTCAGAAAACGAAAAATTTCGAGAAATAGATATATATGTTCAATTGCCTTAAGTGAATTACTGAACTCATGCAATACAACACCAAATCTCCCAAACTGTCTTACTGTCTTAACTTTTCTCATCATCTATTTGGCACTCCTCTGCTACTAGGACGTATTGCTATTGCTCTTTCAATCTTTTGATTACAAATTCTTGGGCATCATCACGTCATAGCTACTTTGAAAGATGAGCCTTTGGGCCTATGAACACCCTATGATTCTGATCATTCAAAGCAAAGTTGCACACACAAAAAAAAAACACATCAACACAGTTTTATTAGTGCCATGTGGAACTGGAAACAATGCAACCCCTCAGAAGAAAAGGGGAAGGAAAGTGGGCCTATATGGAGGCATAAAGTCAACTGATAAGAATACCATCTACATGAAGTGACCCTCCTTTTTGCTTTGAGAACAGTCTCTGCAATAGCATACCAAGGCCTGGGGGATCAATCAGTGGTAACTGTCCCCCCAGAAAGCAGGCCTCCAATTTAGAGGAAGAGCCATGCTAGAGGGCTCATAAACCCTATGGTTGCAAGTCCACTATTAATCTGACAGTCTAGAAATGTCAAGGTTAGTATCAGTTCCCATTTAAAAACAGAACAAATGCCCACTCTAGCTTTTTGCCCCTGTGAATAGAAAGGAACATGAAAGTTTTCAACTGTTTGTTACTGAATCTGGCCATTTTCAGTCAGTCCCCTAGCCACTAACAGAGTCTATAAAACTTGCTAAGGGCCTTCCCACTCTCACCACACGTCCTTTTGAGCCTTTTTGTGTAGTTATATTACTACACAATCTGAAAAATAATTAAATAAATAAATAAATCCAGATATTTCTTTGGTTTAATGTGTGGTTGGGAAGGCTAAGTTATTCATATTTTAATATATTGCACAAAGCTTCACGTTTTCATCTTTCCAATAAAGTTCATTCGAGTTCTGAAGCTTATGAAGAAAAGCTATGTGAGGATTTTAAGGTCAAGAGTCACTTTTGCATTTTCATATTTCTGCTCTATTCTTCAGTGAGATAACACCTTCAAAACACTGAACATGTGATGAGCTGGCTAAAATGTTTACAAATTAGCCAACTTAGTTACTTTTGCTCTCTTAATAATGCCAAAACACTGGCATTATCTTTATTAATCTGAAAGTTGAAAAGAAATCATTTCACCTGTGAAAACAATTTGACTGACAGTTATGAATATAAATAGAGTTTTTAATAATTCTTATTAAAACCATTTCATAAATCTGGAAATCCATCTGAAAAAATCTTTCTTTATCAATGTACTCAGCTATTATATATCATGCTGAAAACATAACCATAACATTACCTTGTATCAAGTACTGTTCCTTATCATTGATATACATTAAACAGTATGCACTGGCATTCCTGTAACCACCAAAAGAGTCCCGTTCCAACTCTTCCCAAGTTGACTTTGTCACAGAAATGTCATTGTACTTCATCCATCTGTTCTGATGGTGGTCATAAATATATGCCCAGTAGTGTCCTGCATTAGCTTGACCTTCATGAACTAGCACAGCATGTAATCTATAAGGAACCTAAAAAAAAAAAAAAAAAGTAAAAAAGTCAAACTCTTCTTGTTAGCATTTAGTTCTGTCTACCCGCCATAATTGCTACGTTAAAAGTAACAAAAATCAACAGAATCAAAATATGACAGAGAGGCAAACCAAGAAGGTAAAACTAGCAAACCACTAAGCAAAATGACTTTGAACTACTGAAGTTACTATAACTAGTCACAAGAGATCTTAGAAAGCATTAGTGAGTCTGCAGCATAAATGTCTACTTTGCTATCTTTACTGCCAAGTAGCCTCTTTTCTTAATTCCTTAATATTCTTACTTTCCTTGTATCTCCAAAAACCCCTCAATATGTCAGCCTTGAGCACCTGTGGTGTGCTCCAGTCCTGACCTGGTAACTTAGTACTGAAGTTTGGTAAGACATATGTAAATTCAAGCTAACAATAGCAAATAAAAAGTACAGTATTTAAACGACTTTATTTAAAGGAATATCTCATATCTGAATACCTCATTTTCCAAAAGGTAAAATTCTTCTAGTGTTAATCAATGTACAAAAACTACAACTGTTTTTCCAGTATGTTAAATGTATCAGTAAAAGCATTGCTAAGAGAAGGCTGGAAGAAAAGGAAAATAATTTCCAGGACCGTGTAAAAAGTATCACAAGTTACATGTGTTCACTGGCAAGTAAGAGGAATGGAATACTTAGCTCCTACTTAAGTAGTTTTAAATTTGAAGAAAAAGAGATAAGCAGAGTGAGTGCCTCCTTACTTATATTTTAAAAGCATCTTAGTGATTGACACATTTTAACCTGCTGAAACAGGACATGCAACAGAAAACTGATTTTCCCTCATATGCCTGAATGATAGCAGCTTAGCTAGGATGAAAAACCTAAAACCATCTTTTACTGCTATAACAGTCCGTACTTAGATGAAATGTCTACTTAACAAGTTGTAGTGAATATTTGTTTTAAATGTGATTTAAACACCACAGTAATCAGTATCCATAAATATATGTGCAACTATGACTTGACAAACTCTTTCAAGTTATTCTTAACCTGATCTTTCAGATGATATGCAAGTACTGAAGATTTTGCAACCTCCGTTGAACTGTAAAGCTGGGTGACGGCACAGCAGCTGGAATCAAACAGACTCTTATCCCAGATACCAAACTGCACTATAAATCTTCAAACACAAGAAGTGTGTACAGAAGGAATCCTAGCAAATCCTTAAATCTGAATATGCTGGGGTTTTTTAACATCTTATCAAACCAGCACGAAAGCCTTCTTAAAATGATGGCAAGTCCATGCATACGCATATATTTTATATGCGTATATATATATATATATATATATGCAGATCCTGATTAAAAAAGGTAAATGAAGTCTCTTCAGATTTCAACAATAAAATTTTCTCACTGAAAAATAGAACAGTACAATCCCAGGTGAATTCAAATCCTTTTACTGAAAGCCATGATAACTGGGTCAGCTTGGAAGTCCCTATCCTTTCCTCCAGCTCTGGAGGGCTGGCTGTCAGAGTCATCCACGCAGTTTCCAGGAATGTCCCCCCCCAGAGTCTGTGGCTGAGACACAGGCAAATTCAGTGCCGACAGGCATTTCTTATGATAATCCATTGTATCAACAGCAATTAAAGGTCCAGGGCAACAGACAAAGTAAATAGTCTGCAGTAAGCTCCATAGCTTATATTTACTACTCATGAAACAGAAATGGAACTTCACCACCCTCTTCATATGCAGTTACAGAACAGATGCATCAGAGCAACAAAATGAAACAAAAAGAACATCCCCTAAACCAAAATAACAACCTGGTAGAAAAAGTTATGAGAATCAGAATGGCATCCTTCCAACAGCAACAACATGACAAAGAGTACTTTACTGTGACATAAAGCATTTCATTCACATGTGCACCACTGGCCAGCTTAGTATTTTAAGTAGACCAGGAGGATTGCAAACAACAAATTTTTAGACAACCAACATCTTCAAATCACACTTATGATGTCTTCACTGATTATATAACTTTACCCCATCCGGCCAACAATGAACTTGCACGTTATATGTATGAACATCAAAAACAGTGTAAGGGCTATCAGTGTAAGCTATCAGTCTAAACAACTGCACTGAATAGTCACTGCAGCAATCCTCTTCAGCATCACAAGCTACCTTACACATATTTTTTTCCCCTTCTGGTTTCCACATTACAGACTTAAACGGAAATTAACGTTCCTTCTTCATGAAATGCACAGTAACCTAATATGGAAGTTCATGGAAGGAGGAAAAGAAGAGAGGAATTAAATAAGCATTTGATGGAATCTCTTCATTCAGGAGGATGAAGAAAAATACAAATTTCAGGAATATCTGTCATAAGAAGGGATCATTTAGCTTCTGAACCTGTCTGAAATAACAGACGAAGTGAAAGTTGCCCTTCTGCAGCTCAACTGTTTTTGTCTATATGGGTACTTTGGCACAACAGGAGAGAGGCAAGTGCATATAGCTGTATCCTTTCTCCTGCCTACCTCTGCATCTGAGCAACTGGATAGCTTAGTATTGCCCCATTCCCTGGGAACAGGTTCAAAGTATTGATCTTTTCCTCTAAATGATACAATTGCAGGAACTAAAAGCTTTTCTTTTGTGAGTCAATAAGATCTGGGCACATAAAATTGGACTTTTTAAGGAGAGTATTTATATTTGCAGAATACTTCCTAGTGTTTGTATGAACTATTTAAGAAGTTCTTTATCTTCTCCTTGTGTCCTCCTTTGATTCTAAGGAAACTACAGATATCCTTTCTCCCTTATCAAATAACATTCCCTAAGAATAACTTAACAACAGACATCACTACTTTAAGGCACGGCACAGTAATTCCCTCTACAACACTATATACTATCTTTATCTTCTCCATTTCTGTTTTCTCCTCTTTCAAAACAAAACAAAAATCTAATCTATATTGTACAAATCTGTACTAGGAAAAAGTGTTTTACTAAGTAATCTCCTTTTTCCAGTGTAACGATTGCTGAGTATTATCTTAGTCAGATATAGGAGGAATATATCCAGATGTATTTCCTCCTATAAACATATGAGCCAACAAAGGCTAGCTATGTGAATGTGAAAACAATAATTACTTCATTTTAGTGCTAGATGATGTAGCCTGTAGCCTTCCTGTTATAACAAGCACTGATGAAAAAAAGCCTGCCAGTAGCAAGCTTAAAGAATGCCATCTAGGCCAGTCTGCCTGGAACTCTTAACATCAGAGTTCAGCTGCCACGAACTATTACAAGCCAAGTACAAAATGAAACAGTACCTCAAGGAAAACTAAGCTGAACAGATCTTACTTGGAAGGAAAATAACTCTTTTTACTTTCTGTTAGCAACAGAGGAAGTAAGCCTTAACTTTAAAACCTGTCTCAGTGAGCAAACATGAGTATGTGAACATCAGAAATACTGCACGAGCCACAACTCCAGAATAGAGCATTCTAAAACTGCTGTTTAGATTACAGAGCATATGAATCTCCCCAAAATGCACTTTGCCCAATGCAATTAGCCCAAAAGTCAAGGTTGTGATTAATATTAAATATAGACATAAAAAAAACCAAACAAAACACACACACACAAAACCAAAGAAAAAAATCCAAATCCAAGAGGGTCACACTGGCATTACTAGCTATTAATTAAAACCAGAAGCCTTGAGTTCACAAGTCTTAGTATGGAGGCTGCAATATACAATGGCAAATAAACATCAAGTATAAGGTTTATAAAAATAATAGTTTCTTATGCCTAATGTATTGTCACCTTAAAGGCATTAGACTCCCAAGTAATAAGGTCAAATTGGGGGTGAGAAAATTTTATAGTTGGATTAAAACTTTAGTTCTGAATTCAAATCAAAAGAGCTGATCAGAGATGGAACTTATTTTGGCTTTTCATCATGAAGTTGCTTAAACTTAAGCATGGTGCATGTTATATCTGTCTCACATCACCCGTAAAATATTGTAATTCTTTCATCTGACTGTGCATAATTAAAAGACTTGCAAAACCTATGATTTTCCAATGAAATTTCTCAAGCCACTGTATGTAATAGTTGTATACTTGCTCTCTTTTTCAAGCATCTAAGAATTTTAATAGAAGTGACAAAAAGCATCTCTTATTTGATGCAGAAACTGTACTTACTTGGACCATTGTTTTGTCAGAGTACATCAATTCAATTGTTCGATGTATTCTAGATATACTTTCTTGTAAATCTAAAAGAAAAAAAATAAGAAAAAATCTCTTCCATGATGCTGTATAAATGTGCAGAAACATATCTTTATTTTTTCTTGTTAAAGGCTCAAACAAGGGTACATTTCACATATGATGCATCTGTTTACCTACCTATAGGCCAAATGCTGAATTTCAGATGAGAAAGCAGTCAATGATTTGTGATGCACTGTTGCTCATTTCCTAAAACTCAACCAATCCCACCCATGCTGGAACAACTACTTACATGGTTTTCCTCAGGGCATCAAAATGGACTATAAGGTCTACCCACTCCAAAAAGCCTTTGCTCAGAAATTCACTGAATTCTCCCTCATTGAAGGGGCCACTCTACCCTAAACACCTCTGCAGATCACCAAGTCTAGGCCTAGCCCACTATCACACTGACAGCTAAAATGCATTTGCAGATGGTCCTTCAGCATGGATCCCACTTCCATTTTGCTCTACTCTCCCCCAATACCTTGCATGCAGAAACCTTTGTTGAAAAAGCTGTGCTAAACTAAACTCAATGCCCTGTTTGCATCTTCAGTCAATATACCTCCAGTCTACTAAGATGTATAACTGACTTACATTCCTATATGCTAGAGATAAGTTCAGAAGTACGAAAAACAATTCAACACACACATGCACATTAAGGCTACTTTCCCCCATCCCCCCTTCCCATGTCCAGAAATCCTTTCCAAATGTGGCTACATTCTCCAGTTTGTGGCAATACCTCTAGTGTCGTTTTCTACTTCAGTCCTCCAGCGATGTAGACAGCCTTCTAGGACGGAAAGCTCTTCCTCAGTGATGTGCCTTGGTGCTGGATGCATTGGCAGATCAGGAGGAATTCGTGATTGTGTGAATGGTTTATGTATTACTGATCTTTGTACAGGAGATGTGCTTGGAACATCTGAAGAGGAAGGCCCCTGCTGATCTATTGTGCTGCATTCATTCGAAACATGAAATACCAAAGTTGAATCATCACATACACATACTAAATGCTGCACTACAAAAACAAGCTTTTAATCTGAATACAAAAAAATTAATGGTAATTTCCTACACAGCAATCCAAGAGAAGTACCTAAAATATCAATATGAAAATTACTACATAACTCCTGAAAACTTTGTGGTATACCACATTAACACAATAACAACTTCGGTTACTATTATCATAAATAAAGGAATTGGATCGGTCAAGACACAATTTACTTTACTTGAAATGCTATTCAACACCTTCAGATAATGTCACACAATAAAAACAATAAAAGAGACTCTAATATTTATGGCTCACTGTGAATTTAGCACTAAACTTGTTCCAAGCAAGTCTTGTAATTCAAACACTAAAGTGGCCAACTTACAAAAATTCTATGAGAGCGGCAGAATATTAAAAATGAAAATCCGTTACATGTTTTTCTCCTCCTATCAAAAAGATGGCATACATGTAATCCAAGGCGTAACATGAACCTGCAGACCTTCCTAGCAAGCCACTGTTTATTTACTTTGGGTATGGCACCACGATACAGCCTGAGGAACCTGAAGTCTTCTGTAGTTCAGAACATTGTCAGAACATTAAGAGCTTAGTGTCACTCCTCAAAACGTGTTCACACTTCTACAGGTTGACAAAAGTTGTAATACTTGAATTTTTACAGAACAAACTTTCTATATGGGAATCTGAACAAAGTATAGAGCTTCTGATATTGTACGTCATGCAATCAATGACAACTTAAAAGCTTTTCTTTTCTTATCAGTCATCAGTAGATATATATATATATAGGCATTCTATCAGTAATACATTTGAAATCTTTTAAAAGCTTCTTAGACTTATTTACTTCACTTCACCAAAGTACAAAATATAAATATCTTGACTGAACCAGAGCCCAGCTTCCTAAATGCAATATAAAAAATTCTGTTATAAATTGTTAGTATTCACCTAGTCAAGACCTATCCTAATTTGCACTCTATTTTATTAACTATTACTAACAGTTACTAACTTCAGTAATGAAGAAAAAGAACTTTCTTAGACATTTATCTCCCTAATGCTTTGGCTACTGTGAATTTAAAGTCAGGCTGTTAAGTTCCTGACAATCTCAATCAGAAATGTAAGAGGAGCAAAGCAGAAGAAAGAGTTAAACTCTCAAGCAAAAATTAAAAGAAAGTCTACACCAGAAACCTGAAAATTCTGCAGCACATACACGCTGCCCAAATTCAGATTCTTAAAAAAATATAAGCCACCTGGGAACCAGTAACGTCATCAGATACTGTGTTTATTTGGAAATGTAGATGTCCTTTCAAGTAAGCAAAGGACAACGACCTGCTGTTTAAAAAACTACACAAGTTTTGATGTTCAGGACCATCAAGCACTATAGTTCTTGTGTTTCATTTGAAAATGGTAGTTCTCCACCTAAAGAAGTTCTTATAAGCAAATTAGACAACCCCAGATTATTAACTTTTTGTCTTTATTTATTTTTAAGTCTGTCATGATGAAAAATATTTCTAGGAAGAGAGCAGAAATCGTACACTATAAGCCTTAGGAGATGCCTAGTTGTATCAATCCAATGAATGAAACAGATTTCTTCCCCTCTCTCTCAGCTGTTGGGTTTACCTGAACAGATCACCTGTGTCTCACCCTAGAAGGAGAGTTGGGAGGCAGCCCTTACCTGGGTGAGGTCTGGGCAGGCAGCGTCCCACTGGAGGGGGCACTAGCACCCAGGTCATCCACTGGAGATGTGCACACCGGTTTGCTGGAGGCAAACTCCAAGGCATACTGCAGGACATCTACCAAGGGGAATCGTTTAGGACCAGAACCATAGCTTAAATATCTGTTAACCATAAAATGTATTAATGCCATCACTCACATATACCAAAATAATTTAAAAAAAATAAAAAAATAAAAATCAAACAAACAAAACAGATTTTTTCTGGTTGACTGTAATTAAGTAAAGCAAGTCTTTCCTAGCAAGTTTCATAAACCACAACGATCATGCTTAAAGAGTTTGCAAGGGAAACAATAAAAAAGAGAGATACAGCAGTGAAATTGAGAGCAAACAACTATACAAAATGTAGAGTTGAAAGGAGCTATTCTGTTCTACATAGCCCATAACATTATTTCCATTTACACTGGGAACAATTATCTATAGTACCGTTCTAATCTCTGTTGTAAAACCGTGAGATACTCTTTGAGTCTCTTGATTTCATCACGTTTAATTCTTGTTATTTCTCTGTTTTTGTGCATATACCTGTAAAACATGAAAGTTACATCAGCACATATAATTAGAACACTGAAAACAAGGTCTGTACTCATCAGCAATGACACTTAGTGCTAAAATCAAAAAACAAAGAAAAAAAAATTCACTCTCCAAAACTTGTTTTTCCTACAACATATCAAGCAATGGAACAGACCTGAGAAGTAAATTAATTATGCCCATCCCCGTGCCCCAACTTTCAGAAATGCTTTATCCCCAGTGTCAAAAGCTCTGTTCATACCATGGATGCGTCCTATAAATGTATACAAACAAATATTTGGAAAGCTTCTAAAGTGGTTTTAGTAGCAGCCAGGTAGCAATAATCTTGCTTCATTGTTTAGGCTCACAAATAACATTTAGTATCTAACTGAAAGCCATGGTGATAGTTCACTTCTACATATAGACATCATGCACTGATGCTGCAGGTCCTTACATTCTGAGTATCTTCAAACCATGCAGTCTATCTGGAACACCATGAAATATCTGACTTTTCTCACCCTCTTTCCTGAGCTGACCAATAAACACTGCAAGACAGTGACATTTTACTGAGTATTTTGCCTGTGTATATAACTACCTAGTAATAAGTTAAAAACTGAAGTGTAAGCGGGTTTTGGCATGATGTAGCAGTATGTCTTAAGTTGTTATATGTGTATATTTTCTGAAACAGTCACTGAAACCCATGAAATTACAACTTTTTCAGATAGAACAGAAATTTACTGTGATTTACCTGAGTATGAGATACACTAGCAACTTCGCCAAACTCATGACATTAAATTTATATTTATACTAAGACTTTGCAGATAATATACTGTACCTGTCCAGGTATAAAATTGGAGGAAATTCTAATTTGTTGTGTATCTTCTCTGGTCTCCCCAAAGCCTGATTAAATTCAAATCTTGACAGCTCAAAAGTTAAGACAGGAGGAAGCTCAGTGAACCAGTGCTGAACAAAACAAAAACAGAAAAACCCACAATGAATGTCTTTCAGCAACAGAACTTCAGAAATAATGGTACAATACTTGCACACTGACACAACTGTGGTAGAAACTGCTTTTAGAGAGTGTATCAGCATATGCTTTCTGAAGCTTCTGTCTTTCAACTTCACAAAAAACAGAGATCATTTGTCACCCGTGCACATCAGAGCATTTCAACTCACCTACTGCTAACTGCATTAAAGCAGAGCAGGCAGGAAGGCTTCTTCCTTTCACATTTAACTCACCTGTACTAAAAGCAATCTACTCTTGAACCTCTCTGCCTTGGCAATTGTTCTATTCTCCTATAACTCTCTAAGGCCAGTGAAAGGCTTGTTTATACTTTATGAAGTGATCTTCCCTCTAGTTCCCTCAGACTCGTTTCTGACCCTTTCATTCACCTGATAACACTCGAAGTTTCTAATGACCTCCTTACACATCAATAAGTGCTCTCAGCACTGTAATACTGAAAACTTTTTTTCTTGAAATCTCCTTTGTATAAAAAATGCCTCTTGAAGTTTTTTCTCTCTCATAATCACTGCTAACCTGTCCCTGGATGAACATGTTATTATCACCTTATCCTGGCTTTCTTTGGGTATTCAATGATGCTCTATCCTTATTCTCTTTTTATACTTTGCTTTTCAGTAAACCCAACTATAAGACAAATTCAATTCCATCTCCTGAATTAGAATTACTTTTTTATCTCCACTCCCCCCTCCAAAAAAAAATTAGTCTATGCATTTATAGTTGTCTAATATGTTTTGGATGTCTAAACATCAAGTTGAGCTTCTCCTGATTACTGTAGATGTGGCTGTCAGACAATTTTGATGCCAATGTCCAATGCATTTGACTCAGGGCTCATTTCAAGCTCTCTACCCAGCAAAACGTCTTGAATATTCTTTTCATGTAATACCTCCAAGACAGGCTTTTCTTCCTTTGCTCATAGCTAAAATTCTGGCCTAGGTTCTAGACTATTTACTATTTCACAGCTCAGTGCAATGTTTCCTCTCTTCTCCCTTCGCCCAGCCTTAGCAGTCTTGTCACTCTAACAGCTATCCAGGCTGTTGCTGAATTTTCCTAGTTCGCTGCCTTCAGAGTACCTCCTCATCCTCCACGCAAAATGAGCTGCCTTCCCTGGTCTTGCCTATGTCAGTCTTCACCAAACACCTCCTCAGTTTTAAAGGAGCCAATTATAACTTATGTTGTGCAGCGCCTTCACACAGCAGTAAATTTCAGTGCTAAAATCAGCAAACCTAAATCACAATCCTTCCCTAAAACGTTTCTATTGCAAGACCCCAAACCACTTAACAATGACTAAACTCCTAACGTGCTGAAGTTCATCAACCATGGTGCTGACAACTGTTATCTTATTTTCCTCTTACTTCTAACCCCATGTGTGTACATTGACCTCCATCTTTTCTTGAGTTTGGATTTAAGTTCCTTGGGAATAGGGAATGTTTCTTTTTACCTGTTTGAAAGTTAACTCATGTGCCAACACCCTACTGCATGACTGAGGTTTTTATGCACTATTTTTATAAACATAGTGAACAATGAACTAAACATCCCATTAAAAAGAATGGTTGCAACAAGAAAGAATCTTACTTTCAGGATAAAATGGATCTCTCAATACACAAGACTACCATATCAAATTAGACATCTACCACCTCAGATGAATGCCACTTGAAGACTTTATTCAGCAGAGACAAGAAATTCAGCTTCCTTCAGTAATTCCAAATCTTCTAACTTTGAGGCATTAATGTTTAAGCACTACTAATAGCTGCAGCCACTACAAATCAATTATTTAAGTCCAGGGAAATATAGTCAATTTACTTGGCCCTGGTAGTAATAAAGTAATGATTTCTAGATTAGGTTTTAACGTTAACTTTCTCATTTTGCCACTGCTGTCAATATGACTATGTCACTTCCCACTATAGAACCTTTTTTAACCATTAAAGGTTAAAAAAAAAAAAACGAACAGACATATGACCTCTCTGGAGATCAAATACCAGCAACAGGTCAGAATCAGTGATGTAATACCAAAAGATGATTCTCTCAATAATCTAGAGGAGATACAAGCCCCAAAATTAATGATCCCATTATGCCAGACATCAAAACATGCAGAGCAATAAACAGTGGGTCACAAGACAAAAAAAAAAAAAAAAGACAAACAACAACAACAAAAAAGCAATGAAAAATAAACAGCATGACAGTAACATTTTGAGAGAAGCCCACAGAAGCATTCAACTCACCTCTTGACCAGACTTTGCAGAGTTTTCTGAATGGAGAGATTCAATTTCCCCTTCTATCATTGCAGCTTCTAGGCACTCATGCAGATCTTTAAAGCCATTAACCTGGAGTGGATACTGGCCAAACATTTCTGTGTTTTCAAATTTTTTACCTTCATATAAGAAATTAAACATTAAAGGTTAAATGATCATTCCTAAAGCCATAGAACAAAATAAAACAAAAACACAACAACCACCAAACAAACAATCCTAGGTCACCTGGCCTAGTGTACTGAACAATACTCATATTTTCTTATTGAGCAACTCATTTATATGTCTGAAAATAAGATAGTTCAGAAGTCACTTGAACATAACATTGAAAATGACTGTTTTTCTTCTTAAATAATTTTTATTGTTTCTGCACTTATCTGTTATATAAAAAAAAAAAAACTCACAATGTTTTATATGTGTAAAACTGTGATATGAAGTCAAAGTCCTCCACTTGCAAATAGCAGCTGAGTAGTACAACCCTGTACCGTCAGTGGAACTGCTGGTATGAAGCAGCCCTTTATACAAGTACATTTTGCAAAAAAAAAAAGCCAAAAGAGCACATTCACGATTTCTGTCCTGAAAACAAGATCATAATTTGGTAACAGTCTATAAAGTTGTAAGCTTAAACATGAGAAGAAATATGGGTGGCAAGTGATTTCAATTTAAAATTGTTACTGACTTCAGGATGAAATAAATTTAGTCTTCTTGCATCAGACAGTTTCTTTTCCTTGGTTTGTTTTTTATATCTCCTCTGTTGAGATGAGAATATGAGGGATTAAAGTACTCAAATGCAGAGCAGAAGAGTAGGAATACTAGCTAGTAGCAAGGAATCTGAAGAACAGTTTTTAAGTCTAACAGCAAAGCAGCATTAGCTACAGTATTCCAGGCCAAGAAACAACCTGGAAACCACTTTAAAGATTATAGCTGCTTCATTCAAACACATCTCAAGAATCATTCGCTCTGGGAATGTGGACTGAATAAGCAACACTAAAAATGCTTTCACAGCTGATCGCCTCCTGGAAATATACAATAATGCAATTCTGCAAATTATATGCAGATAGCAAAGGGAAGCTCATTCTACACTCTCTGACTCCTCAGCACACTCTCTGACTCTGCCCTTGATCAGGCTTCCAACGGTTCCTTGTTTTCAAGGAACAATACTTTTTAAGAAGGTGAGTTATCCGTACCAGAAACTGTACAGAAGAAAATGCAATAATTGAAATTTAAAATTTTATAAAGTGAAGCAGAGCGTCAGAGACTAGCTGTAGGAAATGCAGTCATTTGACTTCTGTACACCTTTAGCAAGTGGCACCTTTAGCAGGGCAAAAATGCCCTGATAATCAGTTCTTGCAACCATTTTTGCTCAGCATCTCCCCTTAACTTCTATGCTTCAGGACATACACTCAACACCTGAAAGGTATCAAAACAGTCTTCCTGGAGTGCTGAAGTTCACTACATTCACATTCAGTCTCATATTCTCAGGACAAACCTTTTGACACACACTGCAGTTGTATTCTCCAAGTGTATTTCTGCAGACAGCTAAAACCATGTAACTGCATCATTCACCTGGGTACTTAGATAAGCACTCAACAGGCACCAGCACAGAAGTCCAAGCAAATTCAGGTGCATACCTTCAAGTACACCAACTGCTAGGAATCGTCCATAAAACAACTCCACCATTGGGTTCTTTGGTTTCTCTCCATCCCTGAAAACAGAGTGTGTTAGCACAAGATCCCACAAAGCCACAAATCTTTTTACAAAAATAAGAGTAGAATATTTTGAATTCATTATGGAAATGCTGCCTATTTTACTTAGTTACAGTTCATTGTGTTTTGTTCTCTCCACTAAAGGCAATAACAATTCACGTATTTGCAACGGTAAGTACAATCTGAAAATTAAGTTTCAGAAGTGCTTCATTTCAAGAAAATTTATGTAAATCAAATTCATTTCGTGAGTGGTTAAATTGCACATAGCCCTTGTAAAAAAAAACTATTTCTTCCAACACTCTAGAAACAACTGTATATTCAAAAGACAGTTTACAGATGTTCACTTACACAAACTATGAATATTATCTTCTAAAAAGGGAAACAGGAACAAGGTTTTGAATTATTTAAAGTATAGTATTGAAAAGTAAAACTGCACTCAAGTGAGAAAAAAGCTAACATTACTGACAATATATATCTCTACAGTTCAGATATTTTGGAATTCATTCATCAAGATTTCTAACACAAAAGAAGAAGGTGAAAAAGAAAATTAATGGTAAATTGAAAGTATCAGCATATATGGAAAATTACATTTTAACTGAAACAAGCTATAGAGTTGGATCTTTTTCAGCCACACAGTTAGAAGAGGATTTTTGTTTGGTTGGTTTGCCTTTTCCTTATTGAAATGTTCAATTTAGAGAGTAGTAGAACAATCTTACCTCTCTTCTTCAGCTTTAATTTGGAAGGCATCTTCTAACCAATCTAATAATTTGTGTGTAAATTCACTAACGTCTTGCTGTTGGAAAATATCAAATGGTCAGTAAACATTCATATATATATTACAGAATACAATGAAGTACTACTTTACACGATCAGCATAGAAGCACATCCTCTTACAAGAACTCCAGAGTCACATTATGCCTAAGACTATGCCATAGTTGTTTTTTTTATGGGTAGCTTTCAGAGCACATTAATGCTCTAGTGTTCCTCAGTCTTTAGAGAGTCCTGTGATTCTTATTACTTGGGCTCAGCTTTCATACCATGGCAGTTCAAAGGCATCTCATGAATCCCATTGTTCAAACCCTTTGGTATCTAACAAGTGGTGACTAATATTACTTTCACCAAGCACTAAATTCAGCATGTTGCTGCAACTAAATACCTTAACCATATAACCTCATGAGCAAAAAATAAATCTTATGAAGAAACGAAGTGTTTCTCAGAAAAGCAAAATACACCTGCAGTGATTTAGGCAAGATCCTTGAATATGAATATTATGGCCCACCAAACCAATATCTAGACAGATAGTATACTTGGCTTATACGGCCTTGGATGTAATACTTGGAGATCAGAAAAATTAAACTCTTTCAAAAACCAAAAACTTAGAATTTAAACTAAGCCCTAAAAGCAAAAAAGTGGGACTACTAAGAAGGTTTCAAAAACAGTGTTAGGTACTTTACTTTGAGGTTTCTAATATAATAAAAAGAAAGTGTACTGCATCTGGTAGTCATGATGCCGGAGATTATTTATTAAATTCGTTTTTTATTTTTATTTAAATAAAGGTTACTGGAGATCACAATATTAGAAAAAAAATTCAAAAAGACTGATAATTAGAATTCTCTTTTCAGCACCTGTGGACATTTTGGATTTTTGATTGTCCATTTTAAGTATTCCCTATTGCTGGATGACCATATGAGAGCATGTATAATTTTGAATAAAATTACACAGAAATTACCTGTTGGGAATCATTTGATTTAAAAGCATCTTTAAGAATCTCAACTGCTCTAGATGGGTCGACATATTTTCTCTTTGAACCAACTAGAAGTGCAAACAGGTACCTCAATTCACGCATGAAAGGCAGATTCCTATGTTCCTGTATTTGAAGAAGAATTAAAAATATTTAACAAAGCAGTAACAAAAACATAATTTAAAAAAGTGTTACTGAATGAGCTAAGCATATATTCTGCCAATTGTCATACTAATACTTAAGCTTACTTGCATTACTACCAAGGTTGTGTTGCCTGGCTTTTACTTTTTAGTTTTATCACAGAGCCACAGACTGGTTGAGGTTGGAAAAGATGTCTGGTGGCCATTCTGTCCAGCCCCCTGCTTAAGCAGGGACACCCAGAGCCAGCTGCCCAGGACCATGCCAGGGAGCTTCAAAGGAGCTCCACAACCTCTCTGGGCAGCCCGTGCCAGTGCCAGTGCCTGGTCAGCTGCACAGTGAAGTGCTTCCTGATGTTCAGAGGGAACCTCCCACTGCCTCTTGTCCTGATTACAGATAATGTCCTATTTACACAATAATGTTCTCTGGAAAGAAAACTACACTTCAAAAACAGAAACCTCCATGAAACCACAACTAGACATGGCTGTTTGGCTCAAAACAAGGCTGAATGGACATGTGGACAAGCTGAGCTGTGCTTAAGACAGAACAGTCAATCCCAAGACTTACTACTAAATATTACACACCCTGCGCCACAAGCCAACTTCTCCATGCTCATTTCTATTAGGCATGTGACCCCAATTTTGTATGTCTTACCATTAATCTTATTTGGGAGCCACTAAACAAATTTCAGCTGATATACATAGCTTACAACCATACTGGAGAACGAAAGGGGAAAAGAAAAGAGATACCTTTTCCCTACAGGATAATCGATGGAATTTCAGTTTTATACGAAAAATATTTTTCCATATAATCATTGCATCTCATTATCAGGTATGACATATCCCTAGACTTATCATGCAACTCCGATATAGCAAAAGCGAAGTTCATTGGATAAACAATGGAGTAAAGCTATTTACAATTATGTGTGCATCTGATACACTGAGCAGAAGAAAAAAAATTGAAGTTGGGTGAATTATTAAAAATACAACACAAGAATAATGAGATGAGATAAGAAATAGCATGCAAGCTTCATTTAACGTAAGAAAGTTGAAAGCATGCAGGTTCCTCAAAGGACACCGCATACAGCCCTATCAGTTAGTACATGCAGATTTTACAAAGCCTCAAGTAAAACGCTGCAACCATATGCATTGATTTTGTTGACTTAGCATCCCTCTCTAAATCTAGCAGAATTACTTGTGAGCCTATGCACTGCCTAGTATGTTTCAAGTTTTTTTGTTAACTGAAGACTCTGAATTTATAAGGTGTAAATAGATTGTTATTTCTCTTAACAGAAATAAGAGAAATAGCCTGCTCTCCTGACAACTTAAAAAAAAAAAAAAAAAGTATTATCTATGGAGAATATGTAGTTCTTTTTTCTGGTTTCCAGAAGAGAAACAAAAGAAATACCTTCTGCCTGTATAATGAAAAACAAGTAAATCGAAACACAATCAATCACACCATAGATTAATCCACAGGTTTACTGCTGTGGAGATTGGATGCCATTCTTAGTCCTGAGCAGATAGTTGACACACACTTGTGAAATTAAAACCCATGTAATATCCACTTGTATGTAGAACAAAGTATTCTCAAACACAGCACAGATGTCAGATACTGGCCAAACTGGAATTACTTGGTGACAAACGTGCTCATCAAAGAGCAGACCTGTTTAGTTATTCACATGTGAATCCAGTGCACATAAAGCTTCTAGTGCATACAGTATTTTATTTCAGCTTTAAAAACCATGCATAGTGTGGAATTGGAATGAGTTCTGCTTATTACCTAAAAACTACTTCTAGTCATGTAAATCCCCCAAATGTTTTACTTGCTCTTCTCGTCCACCTTGCAAAAAAGTGACCAATTATAACCAATGTTCACAGAAAAGGCTGAAGACTTCGTCAAATGCCACCCTAATTCAGCAATAAATCTTCATAATTAAATAATGAAATCAGTTTTCCCTTTACATCTTTAAATCAATTTCTAACAAGAAAACAGAGAAACAAATTCTAAAGTGATTTGTTCTTACTATTTTCATAAAGCGATCTACTAAAGATGAACAGAAGTTTTAGATACATTTTATCAAGATGCTTCAGAACTAGCAATCATCTGTTCACATGCATAATATAGATGATTGACCACAGAATTATCTAGATATCATCTTTCTTTTATTAAATTTGAATTACAGAAGCAATAACCACTCTTACATTACCCAGCCAGTCTTACACTACTTATTTTGCTGAGTTTCAGAAATAACTGTAGTTTTGGGTTATCAACTGGCTACTGATTTCAAAATGATTACTCAGAACAAATGCTTCTCTAAAGCCAAAAAAAGGATCTCTAAAATGAGTAAAATCTTTTTTTTTTTTTAAGCTCTCTTTAATGCATTTGCCATCATCCTTGATGAGAACATGTAGACATTAGCTCAACAAACAGCGACTCTGACTAAACAAAGCCTAAAATCTTCAAGTGGATGTGAGCCAGTCCCCAGGACATAGACAGTTCTACAAAGGACTCACATTTCAGAACAAAAAGAACTGCTGAAGTAACTACAGCACAGCACAAGGCTCTCAGTATTCAAGTACACTCTACATGCAACAAGAAAAAAGTTAAAATCAATTTTAAAACAAAAGCTGTATGGAAAGTTTATCATCTTAAATGTTCTCTATTTTATCACCCATCTTGCCTACATAAACAACTTCTTAATGCTCTGATGTTGGGACAATCTATGATTAAGAAATGCTTCTAAGGCAATCTAGATGTTTAATGCATAGCAAGCATTCATTATTCTCAATCAGTATGCCAGGACAACGGCATAACAATAATGTTGAAACACAAGGAAGGACGTGCTAACCTGTAATACAGTAACCCCCTCCTTGTGACGATAAAAAATTTCTTGAAGATCCAGTCCACACCAAATATTCAGGTGGCCTTATTGCATACAGCAGGAGCTGCATGGCAGCAGGAGCTAAGAGAGCTGGGAGGGCACATGGGCTGCAGTGACTACAGCCAACCATATTTTGTTCAGCAGGAAGAAGCTGAGTAACACACCAACGGAGGAAAAGGAATTTCAAATGAGAAGAAAAACTGATTTGAGATTTTAAATGTCTGCCAAAGTTTGAAAAACAAGAAAAGCAAAGTCCAGTTAACTGAGGCAAACGTGTGCATTTTTTTGTGTGTGCTGGTGGTAGTGGGTTTTTTTGTTTGCTTAAGTAAAAAATTTATACAAATGACTTCTGGATGAAAAATTTTACATGTCAAATTATTACCAGTATTTAGATTCAATACATTGATAGGAAAGGATGGAAACAACCTACTATGAAGTAGGGTTGCCTGAAGTGCAACCACATGCTTTAATTCTATACCAAGACACTGTCACAATCTTAGCGTTAAACCCTACTTTCCATCAACCAGAAACAAAACAAGATGACAAGATGTAAACCAAGGTCTTGAAAATCTGAGATTATTAAAATTTGTTCTTTATTAACAAGTTATGTCAGTCACACCCAGCATTTAATATTAGGTGAAAAAAAAAGCAAAACAAAACAAACAAACAAACGCACACACAAACCACTACCACCACCAGAAAAAAAAGGAAAAAAAAAAGAAAAAATAAACACAAAAACCCACCAAGTCAAGATATTTTTTTTAAAACAACTAAGAAGACAGAAGTACATTTTCCAAGGCATTTTTTTCCAGGGCTTTTTTTTTTCTTGTCAACTGGAGGTTTATATTACAACTTTAAATCAATTTGACTCTACTTGTCTTCACCATATAACGAAATATAAGCACCATATTTGGGGACATGCATGTTTATTTCTACTGTTAGTTTATGTTTCAACTAATGAAGAGTTCTCTTGTCTGAAAGTCTCCCCACAACATATTTCAACATTAATGCAATCCTTTTTGAGCTGCAGATAAGAGATATGAGTACATAAATTATTTACAATTCCATTCTGGTATTTAGACGTAGGACAGGATACAAACTACTGCCAGAGATTCTTACTAGCAGGCTTGCAGCAAGCAAGGTTCCTACACAACTCCCTATCGTTTGCTCGGTGTCTCACAATTTTACACAGCCTTAATATCATTTGTCACGGTCAAAATTTCTAAGAAATAGCACTTTGGAATTGCTAAAGTAGCATATGGCTTCTAACATCAATGCTCTGGCAAGACATTTTTCAAAGACAACAGCTTGGCATTATCTATTTCATATCACCTCTTCGATGCCAACTGCCCTTTTAAGCCCTCAAAAATGACGGTAAAGAAATCTGAGTACTGGAGTATATTATTAAAACAACCAGTAATGAAACTCAGGGCAGAAAGTCAATCTAAAAAAATAATTTAAAATATATTTCAGGAAGACTCTTTGGTAGAGCATAGCATGACTTTATTCTGTCCTTACTAAAATACACCATCTTGCCACACTCTTGTGATGTGTTCCCAGCGCTACCCGTGCGGTATTTGCACACCATCTCACGATCTATTGCAAACAATTTTTCCTAAAGAAAACAAGAGACACCTAAAGAAAACAAGAGACACCTAAAGAAAACAAGAGACACCTAAAGAAAACAAGTGGGGGGAATGAGGGTGCAGGTGGATGGAGGGATTATACAGTTCTGACTGAACATGCAACTTCCCTTTTATGGTGCATACCTAGAGGTTTAGAAAATGGACACTAATTTCTCCACTTGTTTTTTGCTTGTTTGTTTTTTCAATTGCAGCTTCATTTTTGCTAGTGAACATTCCAGTCAAGCCTGAAGTGCCAAACAAATAAAAACAGGCTGACAACACGCTCCATTTGTAAAATCTGAAAGGAAGGGGCAAAAGACAATGGTCTAATTTCTGGATATGCAAAAATTCATTGCTCTGTTTTGCTAAAAATCAGGACACGAAGTGTTTTCACACTTCATACAGCTACTTCCTCTTTCCATTTCTTTAACTATTTTATAGCACAGAATTCAGTGTACTCCCATGCACTTTTCCTCAGAGAGCATCTACTGAAGGAAGAAAAATTGGCCTGTTTTGTCCATCAGTCCATACCCATTCTTCCACATTAGCCTGAGGTGTGACGGGTGCAGAATAAAACATGCTTCTTCATACAAACTACCTCCACATTAAAAATGCTCACCTACTAGCATCAGTGCTGCCACAGTTGTTGCACAAGGTTCAGAGTAGCCCTTCCACTGAATCTGGTCTATGCTGCTGTTTGCTGAGCAAAGTCTACAGGGCAGGATGTTAAGAGAGGTACTCTACTACGAAGCCAAAGTATTTTATGTAAAGATCCATAATAAGAAGCTCAGAGCGATGTTAATTGGCACCTATAACATCTGTGCTAATTTGAACTAGAGAGCAGTGCAAAAATCAATTACAATAGAGAAATGCCGTTATTAACCACTAGGGGAAGTCAGCTTCTAATTTTACCTTTTGGTTTCGGGGCAAGTCTTGAGCATTTGCAGGAGGATTGAAATTCAAAACTAGTCTTCGAAATTCCAGTAGGTTAAATAATGACTGAAAAGAAACAAATGAAGTGTTTAAGCACATGTGCAAACCCTAAGAAATTATTCCAAAGTGTGCCAATAAATTAAATGTTAAACATATAGCTTTTAAAATGAAACTTAAGCATTATATATTTTTTTACTTAACTTTGCTAAATATATTCTCAACATTACTCAGTTATTTTACTGAAAAAGCATAATTAAAAAATCTTTATACTTAAATGAAACAATAGATTTATATGATAGGTAGAATAAATTACTTTTTACAACACATTTTATTAACTTTATAGCTGTTAGTTTTCAAATCAAAATAAGACCTTCTTTGACTATGTAAAATTTGTCTTGTAGCCCCTCTATCATCTACCAATGCAGAGAGGCTATATCTTTGTACATGCAACTTAAATCTACTTGCGATTATCTGTACTTATTCCATTCTGTCCATTTCTTCAGGATTTGAATACTGCACGTTAGAGTAAGGAAACTGGGTTACACAACTTAGCGAATAAGGAACTGCTGTTATCCTTATTTTATGTACAACAGGACAGGAAAACAGGTGTCTACAGGCACACCTATGAAGAACACCAAAGTGTAACACAGAGCCTGGAGCCAAGAGAGTACAAGAAAAAAAGAGCAACTGATTGCAAAAATAGAAGTCCAAAGCAGTGGCTGAGAACTGAAGTCCAGAGCACTGATGTAACCGCATTGTTGCTTTTCTGTATAGGCATGAATTGCTTTGGTTAAAGTTAAAGATGTAGTGCTTCTTAAGGGAAATTTAGGCTTAATTCTATCACTTCATTACGACAGATCAGCATCTGGATGAAGAAAGGGTTTAATATATTTTAAACGTGCTCAGAGAAGCACAGGAGAGGTTTACCCTCTAATTCATCCCATTTGGTTTTACAGCCTGTAACCTTTTTTTTTCCTGATCACATATTAGCTATTTATCTTTGAAAGGCAGAGCTTGCCTACCCTGGCAGTAGACTTTGATCCCACAATTTGTTCTATACAGGTAAAGACTTAAGTCACAGATCACAATGGATTTAACAGGATTTCAACCCCATAATGCCAAGAAAGTGAAACTCAAATTGTGAAGAGGCAGTGGGTTTATTCTAAGAATTTTAAACACATTAGATGGAAAAAAAGATGAGTGAGAATTTGCTCTCCTCACGAAAGACCCTTTTCTGAGTTTGACCTCTTCCCATACACCAGAGTGTACACCATCTCCAGCAAAATCAGGCAGCTATCAAAGTTGTCTTTCCTAACATTTTTAGATTTAAGAAGACAAAAACACCAACAAGAAAAGTCCTTTCTCACATTGTTAAATCAATACAATCAAGTAGGCAAGCTTTTTTTTCCCTCCCTGTTTTGATGCTCAGAATACAGGTTCCCCTTTTATCCTTCCTTGCAGAGAAGAAAGATTAAAACACTGAGTCCTTTTGTTTACTTACTCAAACCATAGAAAATGTTAATATTTAATTCAAGTGTCATTCTAGAAGTTCGTACTAATTGAAGTTATATCTCATGATGTAACAACATTCCACTGATGGGCTCTTCATCAAGCGAAACATAGCAATGTCTTACATACAAAATAAACCAGCTGTTGAAATATAATGTCCAAGGACTGACTTCTCTCCATGACTAATCCAAGTGCTATCAAAGTGCCAAGCAGCTGAGCTGGCCAATTTCATAACACACACATCCAAATTTAGTACAGAAAATTGTACTAAACTCTATGATTTTGCCTGGCATTTAATTTGAGTAAGTATTAGCTCTTTACTTCTCACCTTATTCCTAATTTTCTTCTTTTAAAATTATTTTCTCTTATTTTTTTGTTAAATCTGTTTGAATCCTTTTTAAGTACCTGTACAGGTATTCCAACTCATTGTTAAAATGTTAAATAACACCCCACTTTAACAACTGCAGTCAGAACATTTGCTTGACCAAGCAAAGGCTGACCATCTCAAAGATCCCCAGCTTATCAGAAGCCTCTGTGGTTCTCAGTAAACTTTTAAAGATGACAGCAGCCTTGCTAGGACTTGGCCCTCTTCTCTTAACTCCACTGGGTGGAGCTCAGGGGGTCCCATGGAATATTTAATATGGGTCTAGTTGCCTCCAGTAACCACTGACTCAGTCCTCACCCACAGCTCAGAGCCAGACCCAGGTCCTTCTTTGACTTTTTATTACCAGTATAGGAAGAAAAACTCTTCTTATTACCATAGGCATCCTTTGCAAGCATTAACCCCAGGTGAGTTTTCACTTTTCTAACACCATCCTTTCAAGCCTGGGCAATGTTTCCAAACTCCTCCTCAGTAGTCCACCTCTGCTTCCACTTCCTGCACAATGCTTGTCCTCTCAGCTCATTAAGCTGACAGAAAATGATTAATTTTTACTGTTTTATTTTTCCTACTAGCTTAACACCTGCTTATCAAGTGGACAGATTAGAACCACTGCTAGGAGAGGGAATCACAGTAGTAGCAAGTGATATCAGTTCAAATTACCATGAAAATGAACAGATTTTCAGAATATCTCTCTGCTACTACTTCAGTTAGGGACAGAATGAGAGAGTAACAGAAAATGAGAATAAACAAGCAAACAAAAAAAAATCCAGTGTCAGTTTAGGGAGTTCAAACTAATGATGCTGAATGAGAATAGACTTTTTGAGGCTTTCCCCTAGAACAGGTGGTAACGTAGATATTTTCTGTCATGCTAGAGAGAACTATTTAGAGGTGTAGCTTCAAGAATGTAAAATAACAAAAATGTTCAATTTTCTGAGTAATGTCTACCCTGGTTACGTAGACAGACGCCAAATAGTTTCAGAATATAAGTAGCCTTGGTTTCACTTAAAACATCCTGCGTATCCCTTTTCCCCTCTTACTATCTAGGATTATCAAAACAAGGGCCTTGGCAGAATTTAGGTTGGCTGAATAAAGGAATAATTCTTAATATTCAAGTACTGTGATGCTGCATTAATACTGCAAGAATGTAAATTAGTCAGCACATTAAATCCATAAAAGCTTAGCATGCAACTCAGATCATTACCAGCTGCCAATGGAGTCCCAAAATTGTAAAGGTACTGCCATCAACCATACTTGGAGAGTAGGAAACAGTACTTTTACATCTAGATGAAAGATAACCTATCAAGCTGTTGCATATAGCTTTGAACAGGCACTCTTTGATGCATTCTTGAAGATCTGTAAGCACAGGGCACTAAAAACAGCTGTTTCAGCAACAGATGTAAAAAGAAATTGACTAGCAATTTCGTATGTTTCCACTGTCCAGGTCAAAGAAGCAAATATTTTTGAGCCACAGCTGGTGAATTTTTAATATTGATTACCTTTCTAAAGTTTACATGAAAAACACAATCTTGTAATACAACAAACACAGACATCTTTCTATTCAGTTTGCAAAGACTAAACTCAGAAGGAAGGAAGGGCTTTCAGATTATTCTGTGAAGCTTGTATTAAAGCAATTCAGGCTACTAATTCTAAAACAGGCTGTAAGATGCCAAAAACATTTCTCATTTCACAGAAAATCATGATGATGTTTAAGCAGAATTAATATATTTGACCAATATTGTAATGGCTGTAGAAAAATGAAACTCTTCCTAAGGTGATAAGCAAGAAGAAATCTTGGTTATTAAAGCTTAGCCAACAAAATAGGACATACCTACAGGCAGACAGCTGGAACACTGGCTTTTGTGAAACGTGGTCAGCATTGAGGTTTCTCTTAACACAGCCACAAGAAAAGCTGTGCAATTTCCATTCTTGTGGCATGCTACTTTGTAGGCTCCCTTTCAGCAAAGTGAACTGAATTAAAAACAAGTAAGAATGCCACCACTAGTGTATGTGTGCATAACAATAGCAATGTGTCCGCAGCAAATACTAGCAAGAAAATTTGTCTCAATTAGTGCCAAAGCATGAGATTTAACAGGAGAAAATTATAAACTTGAATTTTGGCAAAGAAAATTTAGCAAGCACTTAATTTGGTTAGAAACCAAAATTGAAAGGTATCTTGTCAGTACAGCTTAAAAAGCAATTATTAGGCAGGGGGAAAGAGAAGCATGCGTTCCTACAGAGCTCTTAAATGAATCCCTTCAGGTATTGGCATTGAGCCAAAACATGATCTTGTGCAAGTCAAAAGCTTATATATGCATTAACACCCTGAAACAGCCATTTGCCAAGATGACATTTAGCCACCGTGGGCCCTTTGTGCATTTCCAATTTTGTATTTATTCAGAGTCTAAAGCCACAAAGCAGCAACCGTATCTACCTTCACCCTGTATAGCAAGCATAGAACAATCTTAAAGAATTAATACATTATTATTGTTCTGAAAATAAAGAGCATAAATAGAACTCTGCCTATGTCATTAAATATATTATTCAGAAGAGTTTGCCTCTGCCAACATGACAAATTAGATTTATGTTCTTACTTCACTTTATAAACAACTCTGGTGTTTTACTGTACACAGAGCTACTGTTAGTGGGGCAGACTGGCCATTTTTAGGGTTAATTTTTCCATTCATGCCAATAATATAAATCAAAGAAAAAGCAGAACGCTATATGCTAACCTGCACATATGAGCATATACTCTTGTCAGTAGCATTACTAACTTCAAGTATTTTAACTAGTAAGGATAAAGTGCTAAGGGTTCCAAAAAAAAGTACTCCTACTACACTCATGATTATTGGTGTCTTAACACTCTCACAAACTGCAGATTGAATATTAGTGTCTAGCAGAGCTCAATATTGCAAGAACACGTGCAATTTCACCAGCAAATAACTTCATTTCTCTCCAAATTTCAAGTCTTTTGGACTCTATACCACTAATTTGGGAGAATTGCTTCTCTCTCGTCTCTAAGGCATTCCCCACCTTTTCTATTCAATGATGTACTTTTACCTTTCGGTTCATATTCTTGAACCTACTCTTTTGACTACAGAAGTCCATGAAGCAGCTTGTTTGTTACCACTGCACCAACCGTTCTACTTATGCACTATGCTGCTTTCCATCCAGCACCTCCCTGTAACTTACTCTGGGGCCGCTGGCTGCTCCACTTGTGTGTGTCTCATTCACGGTAAGAGGTAAATCCTGTTTATCAGAACAGAGACTAATGACAGGCATTAAATGTGCTCATCAGACCTATATTTAAGCCAATGCATACATCGCATAGCAGTAAAACACAGACAAGAATCCTTCCTATAATGCTTAAGCTAAAATGAAATTGAGTGCTATACTTGCTTTTGCATATTAAATTAAACACAGTTTATTACAGTGTAAAAAATAATTACTGTTAAAAATATAGAAAATTTTAAATATATTTTCCTCATGAGTACATAATAGCCCTGTGTATTGCCTTCCACCTTTTAGAGAAAAAGACCTTGATAAAACGAGGAAGTTATCCAGAGCATAATTCTGATATTGCTTTTTTGCATTCACTGAGAACTTGGCACAATCAAAAACTTTCCTAAAAATCCTCACATTCCTTAGAAACCTGCACATAGTGACAAAGAACAAAAAAGAATAAAGGAGCTTAAAAGCTAGGACTTTAGCAAGTTTCTGTTCCTATACTTGTGAAATTATAGGTATGAGAGTTTTTTCTGTCTCCTTCTTGGAAGCAAAACTCCTACAGACAGATATGACACTATCTCGTGGTTGAATTTGTGCAGAACAACTCCACATGCACAGTGGAGTCCAGAAAACATGTAGTATTTTCAAAGTCACAGAGAGATTCAATCACAGATCTTAAAAGCATTGGAAAGCATCTCAAAAAGCATGTTCTTATTCTTAAACAATCAACAATTCAGCATTCCAAACTGCTGAAAACCCAAGTATAAAATGCAGTTTTAAGCTGTTGTGGTTTGTTTTTTCTAGAAGGCTTAGGTGTAACATGGAAAAAGATGGAGCACAGCTTTTATACTGTTTGATCTAGAAAGTCAAACTAACTTAAGAACTCCAGCAGACTTGGGTTAAGTCGACATTTTAAGTAAACAGCAGCTCACCATGGTATTACCAGCCTGTATTTAGAGAACGTTTACTCATTTATAGCAACAAACTCAGAACATTACTGTAATTCAGAAGACAGATAAGCATGATCTGAGATGCTTCCAGAAGAACTCATCTTATATTCGTGTCTTGGCACATATTAAAAAATGCCATTCAACCACTCCTCTGTTACTTGCTTAAAGCAAGAAAAAATTATGTTAAGACATAAAATAACAGCCAAGATTTCCTTATATGGTTACAGTTCTCAAGTTCTTGCCTAAATGCACAAGTAAACAATACACCTAAGCAATTTCATGGCTTTATGCCCTTCTGAACCTGGAAATTACACATAAGATCACAACTCAATGCATTTATTCTGTATACTTTATTTTAATTAAATGAACAATCATGTTATTAGTCAAAGTTAAAGCCATCATCCATTAAAGCTTTCCAACCCTTCAGAAAAGAGATTTCACATTATATACCACTAAATATAAAATAAGTTTGAAAAATCACAAGGAACCAGAGGAACTTGGAGACAACAGAGAAGAACAAAAAAGGAAAAGGCATATCCCAACAGAAAAGATCACAGCATGTCTGAACTTGGAAGTGACAGCTAGATCTTTACTCAGCAGGGTAACAGAGAAAGTAATGGAAGGAATGAAAGAGAACCTAGATTTCCAACATCCTTATTCCCCTGCCTATGAAACTCTACAGAACAGTTTATAACACATTTCCCACCCACCCCCAGCTCAGACTGTACCACAGAAAAAATAGTGGAAAGAAAATATTCTGTCAATGACTCTTAACTTAATAACTCAAACAGAGATTGACACCAGAAGTTCTTCAACACCAAGCCTTCCACTTACATGCCCAGGGAAGCAAGAGAATCATGTACACTGTACATATATGCAACTCTTTTACATAATAAAAAGCATTTTGCTATTAACATACTGGCCACATCATCCATCACAATCCCTTTCATTCAACTTGACAAACAGGAAAAACAAAACAATTCAGAAATTAGCTTCTTGCAGAAAACTGCTTCGAAGATGGAAGAACAATAGCTGAGCCAACAACTGGGAAGAAAACATTTGCTTGATTCTCACCAATCAAGCTGGCTTTCTAGAACTAAAAGCTTCAGATCAAGTGGGATCCTAGCCCCAAATATATTGAAATAAGGAAAGAAAGAAGGTTTCTTCTAAGCACAAAATGAGTAGAATACCAGAAATGGTATTAGGGACCCTGAAATTAAAAGTTCAAGAGCAGCCACGGAGAATTATAAGGCTAGCTTGTTAATTCTTTGTTCTGAAAGCTACGCACTTTCAGGGAGAGACAAAAAAAAAAAAAAAAAAAAAGTCTTGGCTCTCAGTGACTGACCAGGCTCCTACAGACTAACATAGAAAAGAGTATGGAGACACCAAACCCCATCTGTCCTGTTAGGATAATGCATTTGCTTGAGTGGGGAACTACTATCCAGATAAGCACTCAGGAAGTCGTGAGTCCCAGATAAACACTGCGTCTAGTACTTTAGGTATGGGACTTGGAGGCAGAAATAGAACAGCATTTACAGTGCAATTTTCATGTGATCCCATACACACTCTTTCTTCCTTCCATCAGAACGTGTCTTAGTGCGCTGACTGGATGGCATTCACTGAATGGCCAGCTACTCGCACTCCCTCCCATGACACCTTTTTCAAGGGGTAAACATTGCTTACACACGACTAAAATCCTACTTCAACCTCAGAAAGATAATCTTGCACGATGTTTAAAAGACCTTGCAGACAACATGCACAAGTAACAAACCTACAAACGATTCCAAGAGGCTCAGTAGTGCACGTGCCCTGTGAGTTACATGCATTCTGCAAACACTGAATTCATGCTCAGTATGACAAAGAAGAGACAGTTGACAGGCTTAATAAATGTATTATTAATAAACCCTTTGCAGACTCAGGGTTCAGACTATAAACTCTTATAACTAAATGTGAGGTTACCTTTTTACAAAGGAACCACTGAAATCTAAAAGAAAAAAAGAAGTAGTATATTCGTGTTTTGTTTCTTTAAAGACCTCGATATCTTAGGATCTATTTCAAGTTCAGATATATGCAGTTAGAATAATGAGAATTAAAACAAACAATTCTAGAAATCAACTAAAACCTTAAGATTTAGAGATCCCTCTATAAAAGTTAATCTACCTACACAGAAGCAAAAGCATGTATGGGTGAACTCCTTTCAGAAATTTGGGTTTATTGAAAGCTCAAAAGGAGGGGAAAACCGTTAAGAGACTTGATAAGTTTCTTTGCAGAAAAGGAAGAAGTGAACATGCTTTAATACAGTTTGTTTTGACATATATTCTTGGGGACTCCTTTCTAAACTCAAGCTATTATCAAGTCAAAAGTCTTCAACAGCAGGACAGGTTTTGAAAGTTATATTAAGGAAAAATATTGTTAATTCTAGTGATACTGAATGTAATTGCTGAAAACAAATCTTTGTTCTGGAGCTATCTGAAGAAAGACTTCCTTCTTCCCCTACAAAAGGGGGTATGACTTCCCTGTGTTTATGCACAAATAGAGATTAAAGGGCAAGATTTATATTTCTAGACATGTTTGAATCACGTTAGTGGTTGCTGTCACTCACTACAAATGTATTTTAAGGAATTTCATGCTCTTAATGTAAATACAACAAAGCCATTGATGATGGCATTTGACTAAGTCAGCTAATTGGTAGCTATAAAAAAACATATACATTGCATAAGGAAACTGTCAAAATGTCAAAAGGATACTTTTTAAACCAGCACGCCTTAAATAGAAAGAATTTTTTTTTCCTTTCTCTGCAATTTAGTTTTTAGATTATATTACACAATATATCATTGTGACTGACGTTAGTTAACATTTAGATATTGTTGACCTATGTGATGTGTCAAGTTTCAAAAGACTCCTAAAGAAAGCTTGAAAATACTTCTACATAGTCAATGCAACCCAAGGAGTCAATCTGCCCTGTGGATAAATAAATATGGTATTAGCTAATGCTCTAAATTAACATGCATTAAATTTCCTGGGGTGTTGGTTTGAAACATAAGTCTTTCTGGCTGGCAGACAATATTAATAACCTAAATTTTCAACCAACTGAAGTTATAAATCTTTCAGTGGTTTACTTGAATTACATTCTATAGACCTAAATACAGAAGGTTAACTATCTTTTAGGGTCAAAACATTATAATTCCAAATGCCACATATTTTCACATAATATGGGTGATGACCATAAGAACTAGCTAGTCCTCTTTATAATCCTCTTTCAAAGTATAAAGTTGCATGCTGGGTATAAATAACATGAGATCATAGGTCTAGCATTTTTACATTCCCTAGCCCCTGTCCTTATCTCTATGATTAATGAAGTAAAATTCAAATTCCCTTGAAAACATTTATTAAAGAATTTGCAGTCCTTATGAATTAAAAAAAATATATATTTTACAGAAATACAAATACACCTAAAATCAGTAGTCCTGACATTTGGAACTGTTATGGAATGTAAAAATCTGATTTCACAACAGAGAAGGTAAAATGCCAAGTCATATTAGCTCTACAAAGAGCTTTATGGAGATAAAATGTTCCTCTATACTGGCACCAAGAAAACGTTTCTGCTATTGGAAAAAGATCTACGCATGTGAGGGAACAGGGGAAGGAAGAGAGGAACAAGGAAAACTTCAAAAGATCTCAGAAAATTCAAACTTATTCAAACATGATAGCTTAGTACATGCTTAGAGGCCCAAGAAGATGAAACACCTCCCTTAGGTGGCAAGGGAGGTGGTATGGAGAACAAATACAGAAATGTTTCCATTCCATTATCTGAAGTATTACCTGCACCTAAGTAAATCCTGCCTTAAAAAAAAAAAAAAAAAAAGTACAACAGCAATCCAATTTATATAACCTACTGGGATTTCAGAATGATTTCTGAAGAAGTAATTCAATAAAAAATGTTAACAATGCAGCCGTGAGGTAAGATTGAAGATCCACGCACAGATAAAAGGGTAACTAAAAAGAGAAGGAGGGCAGGAGTAAGTAGTCTGGTCCAATATGAAGGTAGGTTACTGCAAATTCACTTAGTCCATGCTGCAGTCTATGCTGGTGAGCATATTCTGAAAGAATCTAGAAAAGGGATCAAGTATCAAGATGACCAAGCCTGCTCAGTACAGAGACACGCAATGTGGTAAAAACAAGAGCTGGCAATGATGAACTGACAGAAGGATCATGTAGCACTGAGTGATTATATAGTAAGATAGTAAATTTCAACACGGGTAAATGTACAGTGAGGTACGTGGTGGAAAACAATCCTAAAATTCATAGAAAATGATGGGCTGCAACCTATAATTATTCAAGTAAGACTTTGAATTTTTGACAGATAGTTCCATGAAAACATCTAGTCAATGCAAGTAGTCAAAAACAGAATAAAATAATTAAGAAAGGATGACAATGTAACGGAAAACATTACTATAGAATCATAGGGTAATTCAGCTCAGATGGGACTGATGGACATCTAACCTCCTGCTCTAAGCAGGGTCACCTGTGAGATGAGCCCAGCTGCTCAGTGCTTTGTCCAGGCAGCTCCTGAAAGCCTCTGAGGTTCATCAGAGCCTGCACAGCCTCTCTGGGCAGCCTCCTCCACTGCCTGCCTGTCCTTATGGGCAAAGTGCTCCTTAAATCTAGACCGAATCTCTCTTACCTATACTTAAACCCATTCTCTATCACAGATCCATAGAATGGTTTGGGTTGGAAGGGACCTTAAAGATCATCCAGTCCCACCCCACCTGCCATGGACAGGGACACCTCCCACCAGACCAGGTTGCTCAAAGCCCCATCCAGCCTGGCCTTGAACACTTCCAGGGATGGGGCATCCACGGCTTCTCTGGGCAACCTGTTCCAATGCCTCACCACCCTCATAGTAAACAATTTCTCCCAAATATCTAATCTAAATCTACCCTTTTTTAGTCTAAAACAATTATCCCTTGTCCTATCACTACAGTCCCTGATAGAGACTCTCCCCATCTTTCTTATAGCCCCCCTTTATGTACTGAAAGGCTGCAATGAGGTCTCCCCAGAGCCTTTTCTTCTCTAGGCTAACCTCCCCCCTCCCCCCCCCCAGCCCTCTCAGCCTTTCTTCATGGGAAGAGAGGCTCTCCAGCACTCTCATCATTTTTGTGGCCCTTCTCTGTACTTGTTCCAACAGGTCCATGTATCACTTGTGCTAGGAGCCCGAGAACTGAATGCAGTGCTCCAGGTGGGATCTCACTAAGGCACTGTAGGGAGAGATTCTTCACCTCCTTCAACCTGCTGGTCACACTTCTTTTGATGCAGCCCAGGATACAATTTCTGGGCTACCAGAGCACATTGCTGGCCTATGTCAAGTATTTCATCCACCAGTAACCCAAGTCCTTCTCTACAGGACTGCTCTCAATTCATTCATCACCGAGACTATACTGATGTGTGGGATTGACCCAAACCAGGTGCAGGACCTTGCAATTGGCCTTGTTGAATTTCATGAGGTCCTCCCAACATGCATTGCTGTGCAAAGCCTGGCTCCAACTTCTCAGTAATCAGCTGAGTCCAACCATCCCATAGCTCTGCAGGTTGACACTTTGGCCTTTCTCCAGTTATCAGAAGCCTCTCCGATTCTCAGTGAACTTTTAGAGATGACAGACAGCAGCCTTGCTAGGACTTGGCCCTCTTCTCTCAGCTCCACTGGATGGAGGAGCTCAGTGGGCCCCATGGACTTAATATGGGCCCAGTTGCCTCCAGTAACCACTGACTCAAGCCTCACCCACAGCTCAGAGCTCCTCTCCCACAGGGGAAGCACAGGGGTCTGGGAGACCTTGTTTCTGAAGACTGAGGCAGAGCAGGCACTAAGTACCTCAACCTCATATGAACCTGCTACCACAAAATCACCTGCTCTGTTCAGCACCAGACCCAGGTTCTTCTTCTTTGGCTTTTTATTACCAGTATAGGAACAAAAGCTCTTCTTATTACATAGGCATCCTCTGCAAGCATTAACCCCACGTGAGTTTTCACTTTCCTAACACCATCCTTTCATGCCTGGACAACACTTCCAAATTCCTCCTGAGTAGTCCACCTCTACTTACAGATCTTCCTTGCCTTTAAAGAAGGTTTTCTTCACATCCTGATCCAGGTCAGGTGGTCTATAACAGACTAAACAGTGTCATCTTTATGAGCCTCTCCTCTGATCCTGACCAACAAACTCTCATCTTAACAAATTCATCACCCCACATGAACACTGCATACATTTGAACTGCTTTTTCACAATGTTCTGCCTCATTATCCCTGCTTTCTTTCCTGAAAAGCCTTTATCTGTCCATTGCACCACTCCATAAACTCATTACTCACCCACACCTTAAAAACTTTCCTGGTTCTTCAACTAAAAAGCTACTAGAGCTAGAAAAGATCTGGAGGATGACAAGAAGGCTGATCAGAGGTTAGATCAGGTCCTATATAAGCAGCTACTCAGTAATCAGCTTGGAAAAAAGACACCACCAACTTGTAGAAAGAGAAACATGACAGAAGTCTCCAGAAATGTAACAGCAATCACCTTTTAACTGTCTTGTCAACCAGTTGACATGAAAGCTACCAGAAAAAGCTAGTGGGAGTCAGATTCAAAAACAAAACTGAGGTGATTTTTCACGCAACAGGAAGCAGAACTATGGAACCCCTACACGAAGGACCCTGTGAACAGAAGAAGATGGCAAGGTTCAAGGGAGATGAGGGCACAAAAGAGAAGTCTAGTGGGGATTACCAACTAAAGCTGCAAACAATCAAGAACCACCGCCCCAAGACAAAAGTACTTGAAAGCCTGGGAGTGTTTTTTAAACAGAGCAGTATCGTGTATACTTTGTATTTCTCTGCAAGCATCCATTTTTGGAAATTGTTAGGCAGAACATTGATCTACATGGACTTTGCCAAAGTATAACACCGATCATTATGGAAGTAACAATATTTTTTGTCTGAAGTTCTTCAGCCTGACAGTAATTTGCTGAAAATGGGTATTAAATATTTTATCCCTCTGAAAATTGCAGACTATGAAAAGTTGCAATATACTGAATTTGGTTCTTGTAAATAAATTTTAAAATCTATTTTAAAAAATCCTACCGTATTGCAGATTTAGCCACAGTTATCTGTGGGTTTGGATGATTTTGAAGGTAACTACAGAAACACATACAGATTTAACAATCACAACTAACAAACTTTTAAGGGATGGATTCATAATTATACAATGAGTGACTGATAGTAGAACATTAGATTCCACCAGACAAGTTGCAGTATCTGTACTCATCTTCCTACTAAATCTATCTTAAAAAAAAAGGTGGTTTCTAATTAAATGAAATAGGAATTCGACATATAGGTAGAGCTCAACAATTATTGTAAGTCAGCAATCAGCTGTATATATACAAACACAGCCTAAGAGCACACATACAGGCTGTAATAAGTAACATAGTCTAAAACAGATGCAACTTTATCCATATCTTTCACTTTCACCTTCATATCACCTTCACTTTCCTGCTTCTCAAGGTTTATTCTCTACCAGCCTTTACCTACATAGTCAGCCACTGCCTTCCAGTCATTTGCACATTTTTTTTAAATACAAAAAGTCTATTTCTCATCCCTAATCCAGTTTTCAAGTTTCTATGCATCCACAGTCATCACTGATGTCAGCATGAGCTGCAGGCACTCAGAATCATCAGAGACTCCTTGTCTTCAACAAGAAAAAGACACCATTTTGAAGCTTCACTTAGTTATGCTATAGTACTTTATAATCTTCAGATATATACACAAGCAAGTTAAGATTTGCAGTAAATAAAGTAACACTCAAATATGTCTCATTCAATGCCCTAAACTTCCAAGGAAAACAGACATCTTATCCACTTAAGATAACTTACCTTGCATTAAATAAAATTAAATAAAATGAAGAACATTCACAGCTAATGAAAGATGGTGCTTACCTGAATGACAGCACTGAACCAGCATGTGTTTCCAACATTCTTTAATCCTACTGGACAGTTGTCTTGCCGTTTTCGATCATAAGGGTTTGGAGAGTCACTCCATACCTCTGGATGCGTCCTCTTTAAACTTGCTTTATTTTCTGCAATACTGGCTTCTAGAACTCTTTGGGAATAGAAGGAAGGGGAAAAAAGTAAGCCAAAGAAAAAAAAGACATACTAAAACACTTTCAGATACTAAATCAGACATTTTAATTGCATCATTTGATAACTTATTGCTGCTGAACTCAGTTTTAAAGTGGATTTACATGCAATAATACATCTTCAAAAACAAGACGCCATTTTACAGTTAGTTATATTACAGTAACTCTGTTATCTTTTGGAAAATAATATCAGTGAGTGAGTGAACCTCCTATAAGAGCTATAAATATGATAACCATGTCTATAAGTCATTAATTATTTAAGAATTAGATTTAATACGATGGACAAGAAGAACTTTTAGGCAGCACTATTAGCTTAGCACTTCCATCTACAAATGCTTTCATTGGTATATAAAACACAAAGTCACCAATATTTATTTTACTGATAGGAAACAAAAGCTATCTAGGTAAATTTCAAAAATGGGCAAGCTTTTTTAATTTCCTTTTTTTTCATCTTATAACAAGGTACTAATTGCATTACGTAGCAACAGAACTTTATGAGCCACAGAAAGATATCTCCCCACAATTTTTAGAATGTCATCCAACAAGTTAATTGTATGCATCAATGACCTTACTCTTTGCAGGAAACTTTTCCTATGATATCTTTGCCAAACATCCATATTTCACATGACTTTATGGTCTGATAAGTGTTATGTTCCCAAGCTCAAGCTTCACTTACTACAGTATTTTTATGTCACATATCCTCAGCCTGGTGACAAAGCACACCTTAAAGGTAATTTGTGGTAGCTACATATTCTAAATAGAAAGGCAGAGATGGATACAGCCAGGTCATAAAGCAATGACTAACTAATAAGCTAAGTTGCCTGGCACGTGCACAACTGCTACCACCCCCAAACATCCAGTCCAACTATTATACAAAAGACTGAGCTGCTGTTGAACTTCTAAGTTCATCAAGCACAGCATTTCAGGAGCTGCATGACAAGCATCTAAATGGTTGGTCTATGCAGCTTGAAAGGTTGCCCCCTTAGGTTCACTAAACATTAAAGAGCAGGTTTAGGCTGGTCTATAAATGGAGTTCCTAAAGGACAAAATTTGAACACCTTATTCAAAATAAATAAATATTAAAAAAAAAAAAAAAACTCACAAAGTAGCAGGAAAAAAAAGCACACAATGTATTCACCAGTTTCCTCTTCTTTTTTTTTGTTTGTTTGATTTTGTTTTTTTTGTTGTTGTTGTTGTTTTGAACTATGCTTTTGTCAAATTAGCAAGGGATGCATTATAAGACATAACAAAATTATGAAGCTTTATGTGAACAGTACATCAAATGATTTGGGGAACATACTTATTTGTTATTGCTATGTATATTGGAAAAAAAGAAAAATTCAGAATTTAAGACCCTATTTGGTATAAACATCAACTCTGTATCAATAAAACTTGGCAGAATTTCAAACTTGGCATTTCCTTGGGACTAGTCAATTTCTGATATTTAGTTTTTGACAGATAAAGACCAAAATGTAAAGAATCACTTAGATTCTTCTCCCTTCTCCCTGACACAATCCTTCAAAAGTGTTAGAAGTACAGTGCATCTCTGCATTGAGAATAAAAGTGATTTGATGAGGACACTAAAATCAATTCAAAACAAATGTTATACTTATTTTAAACGATTTCTCTTTCAGGAAGATTTATCTAAACTCGTTTAAACTAAACTGGAGGGATCTTTAAAACTGACTGGAAGACTGACAGACTGAAATGAATTTAGAATAATTTTGTAACAGGACTACAGTACCCACTCCCTACTACTTTTGTTCCATGGAAACGAACTTTTTTTTCCCCCAACCTCAAGAATCTTTCAAGATATTTCAAGATTCAAGTTCAGAAAATACATATTCTCAAATCAAAAGTTTTACAGACCTCAAGAGTAAGGTCATTTACCAATTTAATTGCATAGTAAAATTTTTATTATATTTGTTTTTGTGTTTTTTTCTTTTTTTTTAAGCAATTGAGACATTTCCTCATTTCCAGCTCCACCTCAGATCAGTTTTCATGTCTGTATTGATTGATGTATTTGATTCTCAGAACTTAATGTTGTAAGTAAAAATAAGGAAAAAATCACGATTTGTCCTCAGAGAGAACATGCACACTCTGTATGCCGAATTCATTTTCAGCCACAATGATAGTTGTGATGCAAACTGAAAGAAAAGTGAGCACATTAAACTAGAATCTAGTGATCAGCTTAAAAGCTATATAAATGCATTTTCCAGTATATCAAGAATGCCTCTTCTGTTATAGTATAACATTCACTACAACTCAAACAACGAAGTCCTGATTTGCGATACTACCTTGACAAAGTATCTTGCCCATCCATGCGTTGTTCTTGAACAAAATGAGTATCTTTTCAGAAAGTTAGTACAAGAATTTAGCAATCCTGAATAAGCAGCTGAAATACCCTCTTCGTGACCATCAGAGCCCACAGCAGCTGTCACTAGCAGCAAAACCATCAGCTATGTGCAGTGCATGGCATGTCCCTAGCCTCATGCGTCCAAAGGCTTCCCCACCTCCAAGTTTTGGAATCTTGTTCAGAGGGTAACTTTTAAATGAGGGTTATTTAATGCCAGGCTTGGCAATGGGACTTGAAAGCAGTGTTTTATTTCTTGCAACAGCAAGCTGGGCATAGCTAAGCAGCTTTTCAGAGCTGCTTGCATGGGATTAACCAAAAAAAGAAAAAAAAAAAAGAGAGAAAAAAAATAAGGCAAAACGAGTCTGCAGCAAAAAAGTGCAGCCAAACTATTTTGAGGAAGCCCACTAAACATGCTGAAGAAAAGCCCCCTTTGGCAGTCTACTCAACAAAAAGAACAAGACAAGGTCTTTATACTGTGACTGCCTTATAGCTGGACAGCCTGGGGTAACGCCAACCCTACACCCCTCCCCAGTTTCACCTTTTCTCCACACAGACAATGCTTAACAACAGTGCAGAGTCCCCAACAGGTTCAATGACCATGTAAAAATAAATAAATAAAATGCCCAGGGGTTGTGCACTTCCTTATGCACTCATACTATGGGCTTTCATTTTAACATGGCCACTACTCTAGGTACAATGTTCCTGTCAGCTAATTTCTTCGTTCAGTCATTGTGCTAGTTTCCCTAGAGAAGCCCTATCTGGCCAGCCTCATTCTCATTCAATACATGAAATATTATATAGATGGGAGAAGATTTTTCATATTAGTAAATATACTGAACATACAAATTTCCCTTGGAGATTTAAAGAGGGAACAGTAAAAAGTTTTCAACATGCCACGTACAAGATGCTCAGTTTTGACAGTTGGACATTTCAGCTACGCTCCTCTTAATACTTACATAGTAATCAGATCTGTCCCCATTAAGCAGCACAAGGCAATTACATCCAGGAAGACAAATTCTACGTGCATTACAACATTAATTACACAAGTCAATAAATTCCATTAATGCTCCCTTGGAAATGTTAACAAAATCAGTGCAAGTTAGATTCCAAACTAGTATGAATACCTTCGGAAAAAATTACCTACAAACCAAAGATTATTTAAATATGCACAAGTCCTACATTATTAAAAATGCAAGATTCCATCCTCAATGTATTTATCTCTGAGTTCCTATTTGATTTCTGCTTCTTATTTAACTTAAAAAAAACAATAGTAAATGGGTGCAGCTTGACCTGTTTACAACCACACTGCTCTACTTGTTTTTAGAAGTCCTACACAGATACTGTGATTCCTATTGGAATGCCAACATTCTTCTACAGGGTGTTAACTACAAAATATTTTTTTAAATAGTCTGAAGTCCTGCCCTTCAAGAAACTGATTGAATGGCTCAGAGCAAGAATTCTGCATTTCCTGTATTTGTACAACTCAGACATAATTTGCCATCAACTCAGGGCGTATCTTGATATGTAACTGAGTTCATGTGATACCTCAACGCTGCCAAAATCCCAGGATTCTCAGTCTTCTCTGCCTCCATTCAAAAATGAAGTCCCATCCTTTTTCTTGTGCCACGACATGCTTTGGATCTGTTTTTGAATATTCTTGTATGGCTTTGGAGCTGGACTGGTGCAACAAATGCTCCAAAGAATACTACAGAAGATGTGTTATAGAGGGTTTGCCATATCCCCCTTGGTAGCAGCAAGCTCTTAAATTGGCCCATGCTGTTGTGTGTAATTTTGCCATCAAATATACCTAACAGTTTCATTGAAACAAAATACCAACATTTTTCTCTGTATATTACCAAACGGTGTTACATGCTCTTGTACATGTTACATATGGAAAGAAGTGGCACACTACTTCACTATCTTCTGCAACCAGAAAAAGTTACACCATAATTTATATCAAATATTTAGTTATGAGCTAAATGGGTAAGATTAAAACGAGCTTTTCAGTCTGAGAAGTGAAAAACAAAGGCTACAGGACAAACCTAGACCTTCAAGGCTCACAAGAAGCAAGTGCAGCAGAAGCAATTAAAAGCCTGAGGAGGAAAAAAAAAATGCGGGGGGGGGGGTCCTGACTCTGTTTTGAAGGACTCTGTCCTTCAAAAAGGAACACACAAGAGCTGAACTTCTGAACCAAAACTGGAGAGAACGTTTACAATAATCTTGAATACACACATATCCTGAGGTCTTGAGGTGGGGGGGTGGGGGGTGGGGGGAACTTAAAAATCTTCTTCCAATTATTAATAAGAATCTAAATCTCTCTCTCTCACCCCACCTTTCTTTCCTAAAATACATTATGCTGAACTAGATGTGTCTTTTTTTCCCCACAAAGACTGGGGGGGGCATGGGTGAGGGGGCACACTTTGTTGGAATGTTGATTCTCACAATTAGTACATTTGCTTTAATAAAGTAAAAAGAAAGTTACTGTGGATAAAGTAGCACTGGCCATATTCTTCAAATGGGACTTAAATGGATAAGCCATTACATCTGCCAAATACAGTGCACTGAGGAAAAGAATTAAAGAATTATTGAGATAAATCTCTCCCACCTAAAGTAATATATATATATATATTTTTTTTTTAATTTTTTTTTTTTTTTTTACAAGCAGGCAGTACTTCACCTTCCAATCCAAGGATCAAACCATTGCCCTTCTTCCCTGGAACAAGGCCAGTCACAGATGAAAAAAGCAAAACCGCTCCCACACAGCTCTACATCCAGGCTTATTTCAAGTCTCAAATGTTTCATAATTATATTTATATTTACATACAAATATACACTATACAAAGGTATTGTAAAATCTGATCAAGGTTAACTTACAGACTCTTATCACCCCCAAGCTGTGGAAGTTAAGTTCATAAAATTGTAAACCAATAAGTTAACTTCAAGCAATGTTTATAAGTCCTACATGTTAAATAGGTTTATTGTTAAATAGGTTATTACATACTTAATCAGCTAAAATATAGCAGCTGCTCTTAGTATACTCAAGTTATAGCATCACCACCCCCTCCCCCAGTCTCAGCCTTATCACAGAGGTAAGAAAATGTTACTGTAAAATGAGCAGTGTAAAAAAAAACCAGGATAAATAATTAGCTTTTTTTCTTTCATTGCTTTTTTACTTGATACAAAAGAGAAACTTTTAGTTTTAGGTCCTATTTAAATACGACCATATATCCTCTGTCTCTTTTCACTTCCTCAATATTTAAACAAATACATCAACATGAAACATACTATTAACTCCTAGCCCACACATAATAGACTATTTTCCAGTGTAGAACATACAATATATTAAAGCAACATCCTGAAGCCAGGCATATAAGTAGCACAAGTGAAAACAAACAAGTTATTCTTTGTTAAATTAAAAAGTAATAAAATGCAATACAGGCCAATCTCCAACTCTTTAATTTCTGCTTTATATAAGTTGTTTGTTTACCTGCTAATGGCTTGTTCCTCATCTGTTATTCCAGTCTCCCTGAATGCCCTGTTTGATTCCTCCAAACTCAAGGCAATTGCCCTCTGAAGATCATCTTTATCATCTCCAGTGAGATCAATCACATCTGAAAAGCAAAACTATCTTTCTCAAAATTAAAAGTGAAACAGAAGGAAAGGCAAGTCTTACTGTAGAGGAGACAGAACCCCCAAAGACTTCTAAGCTGCATTCAAGTCCATCCCTCTTGTGGCTTGCTCTCTTCCAACAACTAACTGTGCTAACTGATCCCTTCCATCTCGAAGCCAAATAAAACCTCAGCAGCTTGCTCTTGTTAAGATATGACAGCCAACAGTCTTCCTTGCTCCCCATGGTCTTATGTATCACAAAGCTATGGGATAAGTTTAAACATCTGTTGTTTCTGAAAGCCCTTTCAAAGAAATGCACCTAGGTGTATTACTTCAGCTACCACTGCTCCCAGGGTATGTGAGGAGGAAACAACCTTCTCTTAAATATGGTACCTGAACTGAGCACAGTTATTTTTTCCTTCTCATGGAAGAATATGTGTTGTGCTTTCCCAAAATAGAGGCAGAAGTCCCAAATTCAACAAGTGTTTCTGTACATGGGAACTTTTACACAGTTTCATTGCATGTGGGAGAGTTCCTTTCTTAACATAATTCTTTTTCCATTCTGTCTCTGTATTCATTGTCTGAACATACTTAAATTAAATTGCTGTCTGCCAAAAGTATCCCCTCTCAACAGGAAAATTAAGAAAGTAAATAGTGAAGTCAAAATAAGGATTCATACTTGGACAAGTAGGGAATGCTGGATGGGATACTAACCAGGTAATAAAATGAAAACGCTAGTCTTACTTGCTCTCCAGTCCTGATTATCTAAAGAATCAGATGCATCCTCTGCACATCTCCCTGTTTCCCAAGTGTGGCAACTGCTCGCTCTCCCCCACCTGAATAAAAAGGACCACTATCATCCACTGCACACCACTAAACCAGGTGTTCCCCAGGTGGGCTCTGACCCACTTCCCAGAGCAGTCAGGGCCGACAGGAAAGCCTGTCAGCTGTATGAGGCCTTCAGAAAAACCAAGGTCATTGGTCATCATGATTTCAACGGCCAAAAATCTCAATTTGCAAGTCAGCCAGACAGAAAGAGAAGGAAGGTGCAAAAGTGACTTTCAAGAGCAATGGCAGACAGATACACACACACAGAGCTGGTTTCCTTCTCTCTCCTCAAAGGCCAAAGTTTATGCGAAGAGCTATGGAAGGGATTACTCTCCAGCCTAGGCTTTGAATGTTAGAAGTTAAAAGGCTCCAGGAGGAAAAGAAACAAATTCAAACTTGACTTCTCACAAAAGGAGATGAACTCATTCCCAAAGAGCTTCTCTGTTTAGATTCCAGCTTTTCTCCTGGATGGGCTAACCTGCTGTAGAGACAGCTTACACTGTTCCCCTGAGCTTACTTGTCTCTGATGCTTCTCACAACGAACTCATGATACAAAAATCATTGCCATAACTATGTGTTAACAGAAAACAGAATGGCTCGTCCACACAAAAACCTGAAACTAAAGAGAAGTTGAAAAGGGAACTTTTCTGTTAACACTAGCATCTTCAAGAATTAGTTTTCAGCTAAGGCCTTTCTTCCCCCAGTGAGCTTCTAATGGAAGCACTCTTACCTGCAAAACAAACTGAAATCTGTCATGATCTGAAAGTATGAGAAAACACTATGACCACAAAAGCAGCACTTCATCATTTAATTATTGTGTTTTTTTTTACAGTCAGCTCAGATATTCAAGTGTGTCGAAAGGATACTTCAGCTCTAGATGCCTGAATTTCTCTTTCAAAAGTTGTACAGTAATTACAAGAACTGTCAGCAGAGGTCACACCCACAGGACTTTTGATATACAAGCTGTCATGTTGAGAACAATATAATTCAGGCTAAAATAATACCTCGACCTGGGTCACGTACAAGCACGGCTTTGTTCTACAATCTGTGAACAGGAACAAGGGTATAAGGGTCACAGCAGTGATAGTATCCTGTTACTACACATACTGCCTGTTACGCTCTAAAATGCATTGCTTATGTTGTATTTTCTACCCACTCGCAGGTAATCCCACAAAACTGGAGTCCAGTCCCACACTGGAGAGGACGTGTTTTTCTGAAAGGAGTAATGGTGGTCTCAACTGAACATAAAACAATCCTCTATCCATTAACCATACATGCTGCCGGTCAAGTATGAGATTACTCTGACCAACTACTTACAGAGGGGAAGATTACTTTAGCTAGTCTCTTTTAAGGGAAGAGTGATGAAACTCTCATAAAATGATAAAGAAGAAAGTTAGATGGGGAGTATTTTCCAGAAAACAATTCATAGCTGAAAATCATACGTTGAACAAAAGCTCCCACTGTCATACAAACCAACACAGAATATCAAGGTCAAATCCAACTCACACTTTCATTAAATTATTCAATTTCTTTGCATCTCTCCAGACCCTTGATCTTTGTTAACCTATTGCACTACCCTATGTGTTCAGAACTTTATTACCAGTGATTACATCATTTTAGTATTAAAACCCCAAATCCTTGACTTCCACTTCCTTTCAGAAAGCAAGTTAACAGAATAGTTTCTTTTGTCATGCAGGTATTAGAATAGGCATTATAACATTCTCTCTAGAAATGCTGTTTTTGCATACATATTGTTCCTGATTTGCACCAAAAAAAGGACAATATGGTGAAGACCTGCTGCCAGATACTACCACCACATGTGATCAGTGCAATTAATGTATATCACATAGGTTTCACCTACAATAACTTATGTCAGAAAAATAAACTTTGAAATATCTGATGATCACTGGTAAACTGTTCCATGTAAGCTCTTCATCTGTAGCAAATGTAAAATAAATTGTTTTGAGGATTTATACTAATGTATTTTAGTTCGTTTGCTGTACTTAGAGCATGTCTAAGATGTTCTTCAGCATTTCTGCTGATACAGTAACTCATTCAGCTGCCACAGCTCAGGTATGGCTTGAATCCTAAGCGTAAAGAGGAGATCTCAGCAGAAGTCCTAATAGAAGGGGAACAGTCTGAGACTAAACTCTTCTGTAATATAAATAAAACACATTTCAAAGAACAGCTTACATATCTGCATAGTTTGCATCCCTGTCAGCTGCTTATAGATTATACAAATGTAGTTATAATAACTGATATTCATGCAAGTTTGTTGTTGTTACTTAAATAGCCTTATGTATTGTAAATTCTTATGCAGGGATTTTTTTTAGTGAAAAGATGTCCAATTTTCAGCAGTTAACTTATGTGTGTAATCATTTTGATTTCTCATAGTTATTAATAAATTCAATCTTAGCATGTATTTTTAAATACTTATTTCAAGTGTGTAATGTTAACGCAAACCAATGGCAGTATCTATTCTATAATAACTAGCAGTGGAATTAATTTGTGTGCTGTTCTACTTAGGTTTCCTATCTGACCAACTGATTTCTGTGTTCAAGGAGTAAACTTGAAAAAAGCTGACTTCTATCCAAAGTATTTATCAGACATATATGCAAGTGTGCTGTGGTAGAGCTGAAGGTATACCTTTATTTCATAAAGGTATAAAGAAAAATGCCAAATTTATAGTCACCTAGCTTTTAACCTGACTTTGCTATATGGCTCTCATTTAGGCCAAAGAACACTTTAGTTCACAGTGGCTTATACTTATAAAGGTAGTACTCATTATAAATCACAATCTTCAAAAATGTAAACATGTTCTTAACTAAGCCGTGACTACAAAGCAAATGAAAAAAAGTTTGCTTCTGAAAACAATCTTTATGAAAGGAAAAATTGCCCATCCAAATAGTATGACTTAGTGCATTCATAATGTTTATTCAAACAAAGTTAGTATGCAGAATTAATAAGCTGTTTTACTTACAGCGGTGTTTTTGTTTCATAATGTTATTGTATAATAATGCACACTTCTTGTATATAAGGTCCAGAGTTAGATATCATTTGTAATTATCTTACAAGCAACTTTTAGTTGTATGTTGAAATTTGTGATAAATACACTAATACATGTAATAAATACACACATATACATTAATATATCTTCTTTTCTTATATACTTCTTATCAGTCTGTTTACTTAGGAATTACTTTGGTAATTGCCTAAGTCATCAAAGTAATTATTGTCTTGTCGACTTGTTACTTGTACCAGGACAAGGCAGAGAGTAAAATCTTCAAACTTACGTAGGCTGGTAATCTCAGCATGAGGGAAAGATCTGGAGTAGTAATTAAACCCAAGGACAAGCAATAAACAAACACTGTGATGCAACTGCTGGCACAGGGAGGGAAAAATGAAGGGGCAGGCCTACTGGGTTCAACAGACAGGTGCCAAGTATGGAAATCCAGCAGCAAGACTCCAATTTCAAAACATCAACATTATAAGAATAAAAAAAAAGTTGAGATTACATTATTTTTATTTATGACAAGCAGACCTAAGCAAGATGCTGTTTTCTATGGCCTATTCTGCAATGTTAAACATTGTGATGGACTCAGGCTCCCAAGTGAAGATTTAAGGAATTTATTTGGCTGTATATGCCAATTTCAGTTCAAACTGGATGGGGAAACAACACAGAGCATACCAGCAGGTGCTTAGCCAACCCAAACAGTTCTGGTGAAACCCACCTATTAACGAAATAGCTAACAAATATGAGGCACCAGCATCTCACAGTAAATTCCTAATCTCAGGTGCTCCCTCCATGCATGCTATCTGAGTAAGGATGATAGCATGTTGAAGTGATGATTCTCACACTGGCAAGGATTGGAAGGAGGGATGTAGCCATAGAACAAAGGAACAAGTGAATCAGTAAGATGAAAGGAGAGCCTCAAGGTACAAGAATCCTGACATTTTGAAGAAGAGACCCTGCCATATCAAGATGGAGACACTCCCAGGAACCTGGATAGAAGATGACACAAATGATCGCTGAAATAGAAGGAAATATCATGAAGAGGCATAGTGATATCCAAGCTGGGTAATGTGACAGAAGGAACTAGTATCAAATTTTGCTCACAGAAACAATAAAATGCATGGCTACAGAATGGGGCTGACCAGGACTCATACCAAGAAGGACCTAAGAGCTACAGCAGACCCACATTCAACTTGTAATTCACATCATCACAGTGTTGAAGAAAATATGAAGCGTTGCACTGAAGTATAGCGACAAAATAAAACACAGAGGTTTAGATAGATTAGGATTGTTTATGGATTTAAAAAAAAAACAACACAAAACACCTCAGCTGCAGTGTGGTTCTTCTTTTCAGTACTGCATATCAAGAAAAACACAGAACAATTAGAGAGGAAAAAAACGACACTAGGTACAGAAAACGTGGCCAAAGACTTAGAAATAATTTAAGCTCTTTATTCTTGAACTGGGAAAACTCTGAGGGAACATCATGATACACCATCTTCAGATATGCAACATTTCAGCTCAGACAAAAGGAACGAACTGTGCTGACCTCCAAGTGGGATATCTCAAAGAGTAAAGGGCTTAACCTGAAGCAAAAGGAATTTAAATAAGACATTAGGAGTCAAAAATTATGATCAGTGAAACACTAAAACAAGCTGCTCTATAAACTTTTCAGTGTCTTTGGAACAGAAGAGTTGTAAAAAATAGGTTATATAAAAATCAGTTTAGGTGCAGTTAGGAATGCCTTGTTGGAATGGGTTGATTGAACGACTTTTTGAAACCTCTGCAAAGGACCTAAACTCTAGGAACATGACGATATGAAAAGTCAGATCCCCAGAAGAAATGAATTCTGCAACTTCCTATATGGTGCGTGTGCGTGTGGCATTCTAGAGCTACACTGTACTTACATATGTCCTTATAAAAGGACTTCAGGTCTTTTGTCTTGGCTGTGGAATGCGCAATTCTGAAGACTAATAATTCAGGTTTTGTGACAAAGAATTCTTGAATTTTCAAAATATGGGTGGGAGAGAATTTGTCTTGACAGCTATTTTATTCAAAGACAACACTTTTTCTAAAGCACGTCTTCTCTTTATTCTGCTGCTTCCTTTAACCCTGGGTTCTGCAAATTTCTCAAATAATGAGAAGGCAAAGGGATAGATGCTTGGAAATGCAATAGTTCTGCTGTGCAGCCATAGATAAAAATACATTGAACTATTGCAAATTAAAAATAAAAAAGTCTCTAGAGATATCAAGAAACTGAAAATATTGTAAAATACTACTATACTACTACTTTTGCTTTGCTTTAAATACAGTGCCTAGGATTTATGCAACTAAGCAGAACATTAAAGTGATCTGAGATTAAAAAGTGTTCACTTGTACATTGCAACCCTAATATTTAAGCACTTTTGGCTAACAGATTACATCTTAAAAAAGGGTAGTACCACCTTTGCATAGGGATCAAATAAAGCATGCATCACTTGACGTGAAAATGCTGTACTTGCAGGTGCTTGCACATACTGTTTTGAACAGGCAAAAAGGCAAGTATCATGAGTAACACTGACTGTGCAAGTCAGTCTGATTTTAAAGAGACAAAATCTTTATGCAGGCTCTAGTATACTTCTTGCCAATGCTGAAATGCCACATTTGCTAATAACAGGATATGGGCTTCTTTACACCTTCTAACATAATGAATGCTATTTACATGCTCAAACAGTTGAACAACCACTGTCATAATTGGTAGAGCCAATGCATCACAATCCGGACTAATTGTTAAGGTATAATTTCCTGTTATATACACTTTTATTTCAACCCTTAACTAAGTAACCTTTCCAAAGAAATGTCATCAGTCAAGCCCACAGAATACATTAGCTATACCTAGCATACATTCAAAAGCCTTGATAAGCGGCTGATGGTTTGTTTGTTTGTTCCCCCCCCCTTTCCTTTTTTTTTTTTTTTTTGGGGGGGGGGGGGGGGGGTGCGGAATAAAAGACAGTTCTGTTATTTATCTGTTCCTGTATCATCCTCAGTTTGAATGACCTAACTTGGTAGGACTGCAAACACAGGTGACTCATAACTTCCTAAGCTCCAAATGCACACACATAGTTCAGCAGTAAGGAACAGTAAGGGCGAGTTATAATTATTTTCATGCAATTATACCTATGTGTACTAGGAAAAGAGAGTCAAATCTGAAAGGCAAGATACTGTCAGCAACCGCACATGGATGCGGAGAAGTGGTAATAGCATTGTTTTGAGAAGGAAGAGCTGAAGACTGAAGCTGTTGTTACTGAATATTCTCCCAGCTATACCCATCCTTCCACTCTCTTCTCCCAAATCATCCACTGTCTTTCATGAGACTCCCTAATGTGATAGAACTTACCAACGAATGGTCATGAAACTTGTCCACCTTAAATGTATTGCATTTTTGAAATTCATAATCAAAATAATTGCGGAAAAGCAAATCACAATGAGAGAACTGCAGGTTTCTGCAAGAAACTTTTACTAGAACTCTGCCTTACAGATGAAGGAGAGGGCTCTATGATCAGATTGGTTTAGATTTTTGCTTTGCTGTAGATGTTTAGTTCTTGCCCTGGGGTCCCTCCAACATGAGGAACAGTTGGCCAAGATGCCTTTATCTCCTAACTGGCTTTCAGTCTAACTAAAAAAGTAAAAGTTGGCAAAGGGCTCTTATCTTTTTTGCCAGTGAGGAGCTGAGTAGACATTACAGTTGTCAAGAACATCTGTCTAATGTTTCAACAACAGTTGGCACTTCTTGACTACTGACTTAGAGTGCTATATAATTGTAAAGAATTTAGGTCTACCTTCAGCTCTCTAGAAAAGAGAAGATCCTGAAATCCAGCTTGGGATTTGCAACTGAAGAATTGCTCCTTCCAGTTTGACCATCAGTCACAGTTAATGTTGACTCTGCAGGCATGACTCTTCCCTCTCACCTTGTATCTTCAATAAGGTTGCATAGCACATTAAGTGATGCCAAAACTAAACACTTCTATTAATGGGATTAATATAATAAATCTAATTAAACGCAGACTGCAATAGAATCCAGCTTACTATTCCACTGCCACAGTAGATCTTCATTACTGGATAACAACAGCAAGCGTAAGTTTGTAGAAAGTAGTCTCCACTTACTCAACGCCGATTTCTTGTCACAAAACTAAGTAGTGGGTTTTTATGTGTTTTCTTTCTAAAAGTGGAGGATTAATACAACCCTAATACCGATAATGGTGCACAATGTATTTTATAAAGGATACTCATAATGCAGATGATTAAAACACAGTTTTCAGATCTGAGATGTTAAGTATAAACTCATCCCCAATTAAAAAAATATAAACAAAAAATTAAAGCTGTTTATTTTGAGGTGTCAGAGACAAAAGGATAACTGTATAATTGACAATGAGTTCTATGTAAACTTCTTTACAATACTGCCACCATTGCCAACCCAATATTAGTGAAATAAAAGAAAAAATCCTGCTGTGCCTGAAGCTAAGTAATTCTGCTAACTTCATAAAAGCTACATATACACCACACATAGCCAAAGGATTAATATATATTTTAACTAAAAAGACTGTATGACGAGGTTTAGAATCTTGGAAAGGAAATACAGCATCAAGCAACTCAAATTTTTAAAATCCATCTGCAAAACTTCCTTTGATTTTTTTAATTTCCCTTATTTATTTATTGTATGTATTTCAATCTGCAATATTTATTTCAACCTGCAAGACTCAGACAAATATAGGTTTGTGGGACCTCCCATATCAACTAGGTAAAATTGTTTTAAATTAAGTACTTTAATATTAATTTCACATATTGAACACCTACTCTTTCACTACAAAATGCTAACCTCTCACCTGTCCCTCTGGCAAAGTCACCTCTTTTAGGGAGAAGCTACTCTTAAGTATATTAAGACACACGTTCATAGACTCTTCTCAAAAACATTTTTTTTGACTGTCAGGCTATCCAGCTATTGCCTTTAGTTATGTAATGCAAAACCCACAAATAAATCCTATAACAGGGAGGGGAAGGGAGAAGGAAAAAAAAAAAAAAGACTGAAAACCTAGTTATTCACCCTCACCCTCTGATCAGTACCATAAGTACATTTAAAGGTAATACTTAAAATATAGCTCAAATTTTAAAAAAGGGGAAAAAAAAGTTGAAGTAAGTAAAGAAAGATAGTAATACTCTAAAAAGTGTTAAGTAAGAATTATCAGTCAAGATTAACAGTGATCTTACAGGCAAGTTTTTAGTTTCCTTGCCTTTAAACTGACCTTACGAAATGAAAAAATACCTACTCGTGTCTGCCTGGCTGCCCACACTGATGTATCTGTCATTTCCAGGAAGTGCTGTCTGATAGTAAGTTGCCTCCTCTTGCTGGGGCACCTTGGCATTCTTCGCAGTGAGGAAAGCCACAGCCAACTCCAAATTACCATTGCTGTCCTTTAGCCACCAAACAAACAAAAACACAAGAAGTGAGAGTTCCCTCACTCCCTTTTTTTTTTCCTTTCTTGTCAACAATAAAGGACAACATTTCAAGCAACTTATTAGATCAATGACATATCATATTTTCAGGTGAAATACTGGTAAGAAAAGAAAACTTCCAAGCTTGTACGTTCTGCAAATTTCACTATTTCTAAACAAAATAGCTTATAAAAATTTTCTTCAATAGAACACCACCTATAACAGAAAAACATAAAGATACTGTAGCGTAGGTCAACCCATTAACTTCCATAATGACCACACTCTCACAGACTTCAACAACAGTTAATCATATTCCTCCAAAAATCTGCCATTTCAATTTTAAGGCCAGAAATATTGACTTTTTGAAGGGCAGTTGTGTGCATGACTTAAGCTCAATCAAAAGCAATAAATATATACATGGTTTAAATTGACTAAATGCTCATTTTCTATTTTTAAATGGCTAAAGAGGTCCGCCTGTTGGATACAGTGGATTTTTATTTATATCTGTTTAGGGAAACAGATCACAGAGAAATCTGCTGGTCTTTACTTGCATCAAAACTCTCTTGGGCTGTGAAAATTTATGATGGTTGCAGAAACAGAGAAACAATGCCAGATTAGCAAAGAGTGACAAGTTCAGATGTTCTTTGTTCTGTACGCTGAGCAGGACCTGTCCATGCTAGAAAACTTTGCTACACCTTGATAACAAAACAATTAAAGAGCTTAAGTCATCAGGTGTCAACCAGCTGTACTAGCATCAAAGTACATCAAACACTTGAGCCAAAGGTTACCTTCCAGGCAAGTCATACCATTCCTGTCTTTTCATGTTTGATCACCAGATTAATTTTTATCTCAGTATCAAAACAGATCAGGCTTGCTTCTAAAGTGAACAAGCCATCATTAATAGTTTTTTTCCCCTAAAATACATCTAAAAATAATTCAAGCTAGGTAAGGAGAGAAGTAAAGAAAGGATGCGGCTCTACGGCTTTCACAATTAGTTAATGACAAGAGGTACACATTCAGCTACAAGACAGACGCTTCCCAACATCCGTCTTACCTTCAGTGCCTGTTGTAGTACCTGGATGTCATTGATACCAGTGATCTCCCTCAGCTGATTCAAAAACGTCTGCTGGTGCTAAAAACAGGAACAGATGAAAAATAAGGTAAGAGCCAAATTACAGCAAAACCACTGCTACTGACGAGCCTGCTTCTCTACAAACATCTCTGTATACGCTTTATGTACCACCAAGGGGGGAGAGACTGTATTATTCAAATTTGGTTTAGTTCCTGCAACTTGAGCACTTTTAATTCTCAAATTTGATGGAGTTTGTTTGTTTTTACAAATGATGAGTGAGCTTATACAACATCGGTATAAAGAGTCTACATAAAGCCACAATTAGCCCTCCTAAACAAATGAAATTCTAACTTGGTCTTCAGTGGCAGTAGAGGAAATAATTTACTGAACTCCTGTCAAAACCAATTTATTCAACTCCCAATTACTCTCAACCCCAGCATTTCCTTAACATACACAGTTCCCAGCCATTCAAACTTCAAAACTCAGAAAGTCATCTTCACTGAATATCTCTGTGCTTTAGAAGAAATACTATAAAAGTATTGCTTTTTAAGAAAAAGACTAAAGCAAAACATTAGGAGTCCATCTTAACCACCTTCCGAGACCAGCTGAAACCAACTCTCACAAACTGAAAATCAGTCAGTGTCCGTGTCTGAGCTTCAAGTAATGCTTGTAGTTAGAAAGAGCAAGAGGTTAAGCATCTCTTCAACATTCACTTCATGTGAATTTTGAGCTTTTGTTTTGCTCTGTTTTTAAACAAAACTGTTCCCACCCCTGTTTACAGCCAACAGCTGACTCCCTCCACTCATGTTCAGATATCACATCACGGAAGCAAAAATAGGCACTAGGCTGGGATAATCCTTGAACTTCACTTAACCATTAAAAGCATCCTAACAATTAAAACCATGAAAACATAGAGGATCGTCCATTGTTCCAAACTAAACAATTCCATTCTTCCTTTGGAAGACAGGAAAAGGAGAAAAGCTTGGTGGTATTTGCAAGTGGTTTTTCTTTTTCTGTTGTTTGCCTACCACATCCTGAACTCAAAACAGTAATTTCATCTATAAAAGAAAAGATTTTGTAAAATACAGGGTTTTGTTTGCTCAACAAAAAGCATGTTTCCTATCAGTGACAAATAAATGTTCTCATGTTGCTCTCCAAATTCCATTAAAAAAAAAAAAAATACAATTATTGTCTTGCGACCACTTCTAAAATACTTTTCTTTAAACTGAGTTATTTGGAACGAAATATCCAAATAGCCTTATTCTCTCCTTATCACAGCTTTGTATAGAGGAGGAAATTAAGAGCTGCATGAATGCTGAATTCCCCAGTGTGAAATTAACCTGGCAGGCACTACTTCATGCCCTAATAAGTTGAAATAGAAGGCGTATAGTTCAGGATGTTTATGAATTACATACACAATCCTCCCTTCATTTATGATCCTAAGGGACACTGCTAACAATCCAATTTGCTTTTCTTCTTTTCCTTTTTAAAAGCCCTGCTACTGGCACGAGGAAAGTGAAGGGATGCAGGCAAACAAAATCCTGCTCTACCCCGTCCCCCCGTTTGTATATGCCACACATTTCACAGCACTGTACAAAGGCAGGACTTGTCTCCCCTCTAAAGTTGCTTTCCTGCCCCCGGGTCTGGCAAGAAGCAAAGAAAAAAGAAGAAAGAATATTTGGGAAAAGTAATTACAACAGCATTAAAACTGGTAGGAGCAATTCAAGGGCAGAGCATGGCAGCAGAACTGATTTCTTTTTCTATTAGCTACCAACATGACAGCTACTAAAATAGAAAATAGTTGCAAAATAAATTACAATGTTGAGTTATAACAAATTTCTGTATCTTCCACAATACATGTAAGAGTTGGAAAGGCTGTGAAAGGACTGGAGGATATTCATTGCTCACAGAGACTGGGAAAAGGCAGAAGAGACAGTTTACCAACAAACAATCTCACAGCAGTTCAAAATATTGGCTGATAATTTATGAGCACAGCCGTGCCATGTAATCCTAGACTTCTGTAGCTGATATCCAGATTTCAATATTTTGGTGCAAAGCTGTGGTTTGAAGCCCCCTTCCCAAGGACAGGCAATTCACAGATCAGAACCAGGCCCAGAGATGCTCCTTCCTCATCAAGAGATTATTTCAATACTTAAATATATATATAGGGCCAAAAGTTTAGGCACTCAGCTCACAAATTTCTGACTGGTAACTGAGTAAACAACACGAAGAATCCATAAACATCCTAGTTACAAATGACAGATATTGAGAGGAAAATTAACAGTTATCCTGATTACCTTACAGGGAGCTAAACTGCTGTGGGGCCACAGACACTTGATTTAGATATTTCTGGCTTTCAGGTTAAATGTGGACAAGCTGCCGTTAATTTCTAATCGAGTTGTTTCAAATCACACAGAGGTTGAAGAATAATGGTACATATCACTTCCTGGAAGAGGAGGAAAAAATAAAAATGAAACTGAAAAAAAATATTAAAAAGTATAATTTAAATTGCTTGCACCTCATCAGTGTTTTACGTTGATACTTGAAATGGAAACTAACAGGTCTTTGGAAACAGCTCAAGCTGCGTAAGGCAGCTGAATGCTCCTTAACACAGCACCAGGCTGGTGGCCTTCCCTGCCACACGTTCATCATTCTCTCCTCTCAAACCCGACATAACGGCATCGTGCTCGCTGCACACAGATCTCTCCTGCAACCGCATCTCTAACTTCGCCATTACTCTCATTTACTGTTGTACTGATGATCTGTTATCACCCATGGAACTATATCAATACAGGTAATTCTGCTCCTTTTCATTACTCGGGGCAGTACAGACAATTACTATCTATGAATAATGATCAGACCCTTTCCTCATTCATCAGAGGATGAGATTAAATTTTCCTTTTGCTTTTCTTTTCACATAAGAAGCTTAAGAAACACAATTGTATCCATATTCAGAGATCTGATATTACACTTTAATTTAGTGCATCTATACTAGACTGCCAAAGACACCCAATTGGGTGAAGCTTTTTGTTCTGAATTACATTCCTTTAGAACATACTATTATGGTACATAGGATGATTTAAACATTTATATATATATTTTACTACTACCCGTGTCTGAAGTTTGCAGATCAATTTCTATCGCAACTGCTAAATGCTTCAGCCCCTCTGGTACCACAGGTGTTACCTCTCAGAATACTGAGGCCAGAGCTCCACATAAAACACAGCCCCCCTCCTTGCTCCTGTTAATGCTCTTTCTGATTGTGTCTGCACTACAAGCTTTACTCTTCATGGAGTTTTGGGCTAGTCTGAGTTGAAGTGACTGCAGCATATAAACCCTAAAATGTCCAAGAATACTATGAGAATGATCGTCATTCACCGAAAGGCTTACTAAAACCACCCCGAACCTCAGAGGTCATGCTACAGCTTAAAAATAAGAGAGGCAGCAGCATACAAGCATTTGCAGGTGTCTGAAGCATCTACATTAATATATGTTAATGCAATCAGGTCAGTGGGGGAGATTCAATATACAACTAGCAGCCTTAACATAAATCAGTTGCTTCCTTTTTTCAGCAAAGCTCTTCCCTGGTTCTATGTTCTCTCCAACCCTGCATTAGTAGAGGCTCAAATTGTGGACCAGAACTCACTGCACTTCAACTCGACCTAATAACCAATCCCTCTCTTCTTACACAGATCCAACCGATTACTCCAGCAGAGCCAGGCACAGCTACTGGTGCTAAGGAACCCACTTCCATTCTTTCAGCTCTTATTTGCCTACACCCACTGCTGTTGGCCGTCCTCTCCCCCAGAGTTTCAAATTTACATGACAGTAAATCTTTTGACATCGTTTATCTATAGCACAGATGCCGCAGTTTAGTTAGGAAGAACTCCACATATACCCACTGTGTACAAGTACCGCTGCATGCCTACACAAGACACGCGCACACATGCTCCAATCAGCTTCAACTGCTTTTGGCCAAGGGCTCTGAGAAGGCTCCAGGACATGGTCTGTGCCACCAGGCTCTGCTGGTGCAAGTGCCACTGGGTAACCCAAGTCCTTGGCTGGGCAATGGCCAACCAAGGTCTACTGATGCTACTACAGCTGCCTCTAGCTGCAGCTGCCCACAACCCCATCCCAGCACATAACGCAGCATCCAGTTCCCCAGGGCTTTCTTGCACGAGCTGTTCCCAGCCTTCCCCCTTCCTCTGCCTCTCCGAGGTACGTGGTATGTATCCTGGAGCTTTCAGCTCTTGGAAGGTCTTAACTAACAGGAAATTCTCCCGTTTTCCTGGAGAAATGCCAAATTCATATATTAGGAATGCATGCCCTTATTTCCAATTCTTTCCTTTTTCAGCCATCCCTCCCTTCCTCTCAGGAAATGCCCAATTAAGATTATCTGGTTTATAACCTCACACAATAGCACATTCAGTAGCTGTGCCAGTGCTAGTGGAGCAGAAAAGGATCTACACTATTATCTGCTTAGGAAGATACCGTGCCCAAATTAGTTCCACAACAGCACTGTAAACTCTGATAACTTTTCAATGTGTTTTTGGATAATGTAAATCTCATAAATTGACTAATTCTGAATTATACTGCAGATAAATTTGAAAAAAAAAAAAAACAGTCACATTTTCATCTGTTTATTTCCTCATTTCTTTAACTTCCAAAGAAGTACGTGTAGGCTTTGGCTTTATTTGTGGCAACATCCAAATATTTGTATTTTCAACACAAGCACTTTAAAACTTAGAAAATAAAACAACCCTCACCAGTTTCCAAGCACAGAAGAAGTCATCTGCTTAGTAATAAACGAGATGGCCCAACCATTACTAGGAGAAAACAGTGCCTCGCAACATAGGCCACTTAAAGAAAAATACATAACGAAAACAAACTACATGAACCCTTTCCTTCTCAAGGGATGAATACTTTACTAGGGACAAATAAAACAACGACACAACCAACACAAACGTTGAGAACAGCATCTCGACTCATTTCCCTCCGCACAAAACCTACTTACTTTACTTTCCGAAGCAATGCTGATCTGAAAGAGCTATTTGCTGGAGGAAAGCCAAGTGAGATTGCAGAAGCTATTTCATATTATAGACTGTTCTGATGTGACCTGAGCTGAAGAGGACCTGCTAACAGTGCGGACCGCAGACAAGTAGCTAAGCAGCTAGTTTCATCATGTGATGTTGCAGTAATGAGAAGAATACTGAGAGATGAGAGGAATGCAATCCTCCGCATACAGGCTTTAAGTTTCTGCCAAAAACAATACAAAACAGAAAACTTGAAAAAGTACGAGCATACCAAAGGCCCTCAATTACTAACCAGGACCAGTTAAAAGGCCCACAAGCACTGCTGAGCATCATGACTTCCAGCAACACCGATACATTAAGCGTCATCTAAATAAGCTATTGGTGAAGTCCCATCCAGGCAAACAAAAGCTAGCTCCTTCAATGAAGAGACGAAGTTTCAACACTGGGTAACGCAGAGCTGACTCCACAATGCATGTCTCTGTTCCTACCATCACTGTCCTTAGGACTTTTCTGTGTGTGCGTATACACAGAACAAACAGACACATGAATAAATATATAAATTTGAAAGTGTGTATACATATCCACATAAATTTAAAAATGCAGTATTTTTTTAGTGCGAAGACCAAGTTAAATCACTGCACTGGCACTGACCATTGTGATTCTTATAGCACCTTGCTAAAACACGGTGGAATTAGGTTCCCTTGCCTGATATCTACTAACTGGGCTTCCTTTCGTTCAGTCACAAACAGAGAAAGCTCTCGCATGGCATTGTATCTACTATGTAAGTAGGTATGAATACAATTTTATTTTTATACACATGCAAATGCAAACTTCACCCCAAGCTTTGGCTTGGAAAAAAAGTCACCTGCAGAGAGACAAGGATGTGCAGAGAGACTGCAAATTTTCAGCCTGTGACAGCGCTGCGAAGGCGGCCAAAACTGCCAATTACAGCAGCAGCTTGTGCGAAATGGGCAGTTATCCACCGGGTGCTGGACTGCGAGCAAACTTACTTCAAGGAAGCAGAAGGACACACCAACCACAGCCTGGATCAAACAAAAAGTTTAATGGGGGAAAAGGCTTGAGCGCATCACTTATGTGCATACAGTCCTCCCTGACAAATTAAAGGCAGGATCCCTTTTAATCATAGTGTTACATAGCCTGTATTCATCATAAGACTACACTCAGAATACTCACCACATTTCTATGGTTTCCATGAACAGTGACAAAACTGCACTACTTCAACTGAACACACTTTAATGAGTGGCTTTGCAATGAATTTCAGGATTTGACATTAAGGATTCCACACAACATGGAGTACGCATTCACGTGAATATTCGCTGTTCTGAGCCTCACGTATTGGCCAACAAAAATCTCATTTACTATTTTCTTCATATAACATTTACGTTTATTTTAGTTCAAGCTATATAATATTTAAACTGTTTAAACGAGATTTTGAAGAGCTGCTTGAGGAGTTTGGTTTCTATTTACTGACATTAAGTGCAGGGCAAACCTGGCTCAGATACTTACACACATTTATAAAACAACGAAATTTAAATGCGAGTCAAATCATCACCTGCATTCAGAAAGCAACAGAAACACATTTCCTCAAACTTGTGTAGTAGATTTTGTATTGTTTCCTCTTAGGCCACAGAAGTACTGAAGCTCAGTTCTAGATTCCAACTCAACTGCCCTACTGTTTTACTACCTGGCTTACAGCTAAACATACTAAGTTTACATTACCAACGGATTTTTCCCCAGTAAAATAATAAGAAAAATAAATCAGTGTCTGAAGGCATTAGGTATAGTCATTAAAAAGATAAAGCATGAGTAAGGACTAGAAAGGCAGCAAAGCCATTTAAACCAGCTTACAGCAATATGATAATAAATGGTGTGATCTACCACAACAAAAATGTGCATGACTCTCGAGCCAGTTCCATTTCCATCAAAGTACCAGGGTTTAAAAAGCAATCCTCCAAATGAAAAGAAAGTAACAACGAGAAAAAAATGTAACAAAAGTTCTTTCTTAAAAGTAGTCTGTGAACTAGTTTATAACATTGTTGCTTGAATGAAGCACGCAAAGAATTGCTTAGTTCCACATTTCTGATTCTTACTGATAACTATTCATAAACCAGCTTCAGTGACAGGCTTATAATCAAGGACAGCAGTCTTAGTATTACACTGAAATCATGAAAGGTGTCAGAAACATAAAATCATTGAGAGTTTTGAGGTCTGTTTTAAACCACCATCACCATTTTTCACATCTGGCTCAGCACAAGAGAAAGAATTTCCCAACAAAACACTGTCAAGCTATGGCTTTATTTCTTGTCACTCTGCTGTTATCATAGTAATATCAACTCTAAGAATTAACTAATGTACACAAATGAAATCTTTACACTCACTTAACTAGGTATAAGTTAAATTTCAATTTGCAGTCAATCAAATAGCCATGTGAAAGCTTGCCTCCTCACAAAAATTGCTTTTGATTCTTACTCACTCCAATAACTGTGACAATTAGCAAAAATCTCTCTATTCCCATTAAAATCTCGTGGGTTATAAGAATTACCAGTGGTGGGTCTTTCAAAGTACAAGCACACGTTATCTCCAAACTATGTGCAAAATTCAGAAAGATTCCCCTGGGAATCCAGCCACAGGCAATGCAATGCCACTTCCTGACAGCATGTCTGAACTTCAGTTCACGTCCCCACCCCACATCAAATGTGTTCAGACCCCAGCATCAAGAGAGCTTCCAACAGTATATACAAGCCACAGCAAATAAAAAACAATGGGCTCAATGACAGGCGACATTATACAGACAGAAAGAAGGAGGAAGAGAGAGGATGACAGACATACAGCCAACTCTTCATATAGATATTAGTTGCAATTGTTATTATTACAATGACTCCTGGTCACTTTCTGTTGTAAAAGGTTCTTTTTAATTTTTTTCTTCCATTTATAGACATTTACCATCATGCCTAAATGTGAACTTTTACGGTGTCTGCCCATACAATGTCACTAAAATACAGGCTTTCTCCTCACAGAAAAAGTTATCGCCCAGGATATTTTACTGTACCAACTATTACAAGTGTCCATTTGAATGCATAAAGAATTCATGAAACCTTGTCTTTCTGAGGTTTAAAACAGTGCTGCCGAGATTCACACTTTCAGCTTCCTGCTCAGATGTTTTCTTTGCATCCCAACTGCGGTTCAAGCCCCCATGCCAAACATAAGCTATTCTGGCTCACGTCTGGGAGACTTCGCCGTCCTCTCATCACCCATTTATTATCTGATTGTCACTGAAAGGCTAAAAGCTACCTCTCAACCCAACATGGCAGTTCTGCTGGCCCACTCCAATGGTTGTTGGTTTGTTTTTTTGTTTGTTTGTTTTGTTTTTGTTTTTAATTATTTTTTTCCTAGACAACTGTCATGATTTCACACTCTGCTCTGCACAATAAGGAAGAGTTCCCAGTCAAAAACCATCAGGTTAGTCTTTTCTTCTCACTCTGCCATTCTGGTAATGACAACAGCTACTCTAGGAATAAACAAACAAACTCTGGAAGCTGCAAGCACGCTAAAACCAGCAGGATCCTGTGCTCTGCACTACCTGCAAACAGCAAGGTCTAAAGGCGCTGTCAGACCACAAGCTGCTTCTGAACAGGCAGCTGTGCTTCCCAGGTTGTGGTTCCCTGCAGTGTCAGCCCACGCGGATGCAGCCAGGTGCCGTCCTCTCCTCCCTCTCAGCCAGCAACACTTGCCTGAAACTGCGGCAGGAGGACAGCCCAGGCTCTTGCTACGCTGGCAGAAAGCTGCTCTTTGTTTTTAATTAATTTCCTGCTGACTTAGTGAGAGCCAGAGCTGGCGTGAGGGAGAGGACAAGATCAAGGCTGTGCCTATTTAGGCTGGATTAAACTGTTGTGGAACAACAGCCTTATGAGATTCAATTGTTTCTCTGCTTTTGTTTTAATCCTATTTTTAATCGAGTGAGAGAAGCTGAGGGGGGAAAAAAGCCTCTTGTAATCTTTGTCCTATTTCAGCACTGCTGCTGAAAACTTACTCGAACAAAAGGGGGATATAAAATTAGCACAGCAGCAGAGCACTTGCAGTGATCAAACACTCCTGATGTAGCTCTACAGGGCAAAACTGCACAGCAGGCAGACACACACACCAAGACCCGCTCCTGCACATACTGAAGCTGCGTGCTGCCCTCCGCTCCGTGGCTTCGGCCCTCCAGTCCAGAAAGATCCCTTTGACTGCAGCTGTTAAACACCAGAGAGTCCACCTCACCGCTTTCAGAATAGGACAGCATGAAAATCCTAAACAGAAGTCAAACTGCACTGTTTTAAGACCGGTCTTTATTACAAATAGTCCACGGTATCTGACAGCAGCTGCTCCCCGCCTCTCCCCACAGGGCTGCGGGCACCGTGAGGTGCACCCGCAACATGGCCGCTCCTGCTGCGGCCTGGTCGGCTCCCTCCCCGCAGCGTCTCGGTGCAGTTGCGTTAGCAAATGGAAACCCATCAGAAAAGAGATGCAGCAGCATCAGTTTGCAGCATTCAGTTGAGCAATTTCATAGCTTATCCTGTCCATACTAATCATTTTATAAGAAGTCCTGAAGAGACGCACCTTGTTAGCTTGTGGGGGAAAAAGAACGAGACTACTGATAACATGAAGTCAACCAAAACCTGGGGCGCTACCTGAGAGGTGTCCTGCAAGGCTGTGGCCTGCCAACAGCGCCTCCTTCTCTTGCAGAAGAGCCTTTCTTAAGTCAGGTACCCGGAAGCCCCAGCAGACACTATGCCCTGGCATGCAGTGAGCAGCTTCATTAGGGAATAGCAACCTGGACAGCTGCAGATGACACTGGAACTAAAGCAACACTAAAACACTACAGAGACTATAGTATTTAAAGATGTGTTGAGATTTGTAGCGTGGATCAGCATATAATTTTACTACTTCACAATCCAAGAAATAGCAAGTTTAGCAGTGTTCTCCCCAGAAGACAGTTGACATTTTCTGGGCCAGTTTATTTCAAGGAGAAAGAAAACAGAAAATCTAGAATAAAAACTTTTATTTTTTTAAATGAACTTTGAATTATGTCATATTGAAATACACATTTGCCTCAGCCCCCAGGGAGAAAGCTGAATATGGTCCCATGAAACTGGTGACGGCTGTGGTTTCTACCTGCCATTTGTTGCAATCCAGTCCTGTGTCTCAGTGGTGTTATAGCAGTACCACCAGTAGTGACTCTCTGCCACCCAGCATCACCACATACACAGTCAAACCTTGTAGGCTGACTTGAGCTAAAGGAGTATGAAAGACTACTCTAAAGAGCTGACTGTTTTGAAAAATAACTTTAAACGTGGAAAACTAAAATAGTACACTGCCTTCTTATCAAGATCATTGTCAACACATTCCCCATCAAAAAATAGAGATATCAATAGCAAAATTTTCAATGATTTTCCATTCAAGGGTGTTTTGTTAAAGGTTAAATTAATTGGGAGTGATGCCCAATTCGTCATTATAAGTCCGGTCGCGTTCAGGGTACTGAATTATCACGATTACGGATACACAAATAACATAACACACCCTCCGTCTAATTGCGTTCCATGAACTACCACGGCCACACTTAAAGAGTTTGGTCGCATTCAATGAGAACTGCCATGGCTAGATTAACGAGTAGTGCAATTCATTAAAGCAACAGATACACAGGTTCTTTGGAATGCCGATGATAGATGCACTGTCTGCAAAGCACGTGCAAATACCAAGAGTATGAGTAGCACTGCCTGGTTACAAACACATTAAAAGATATAAAGCGACTCTATAGAGATTCCTAAGTTTCACGGGGAGGCACTTAGCATAACCAAGTGTTCGGATTTTACCCAAAGGTGTCCCGATGGGGGAAAAGAGAGGCTCAGCCAATCAACTGGTCCCAGAAGTCAGAAGCTTATCTTCCCTTACACGACGGTATCTTGCCTAACATCCTCTCTCCCTTAAACTAATTTATATTCTTTCCTATCTTTCAGGTAGACCTTGAGTGACTCTAGTCATACATACCTTTGTTACAACTGGTGTGAAATTTTCTCGCTTTGCTTTTAAAGGTATAGACTAGAAAAAATTAAAGCGTAAACTCATTGAGACGTGTTTACACCTTGGAGGTGGGTAGCTTTTGGGATGGAGGTGTGTTTTGGTACTATAATGATACTATAATGAGCAAAGTTCACCAAAAGGACAGCATTTTGTCAAAAACATGACAGGCTGTTGTCCCAGGGTAGCAAAGATGCAGCTTATCAGTTCTGATGTACCTACAAGTTCCCATCCTGTCACAGAGCCTGGCTGTGCTGCCTCCACACCACGCTCCATACAGTTCCTTTTAGAGTCAGCAGATTAAGTTCCCCCGGTGTGGTCAACATCTAAGGTTGGAGGCCTAGGGAACGTCTATGGAATACATCTACACTCTACCCTGGAAGCTTCTTCAATGCTGTACCTTTTCTTTAAAATGTGAATATAAGTTTAATTTCTAAGTCACCTCTGACAATTATTCCACAAAAGGTCACAAAGCAAAAGAGTCTTCAGCTTGTTTGCTGGGGACAGAAGGCAACTGCAAAATCCTTCCCTGGTCTCAAGTAACGCAGCAGAGTCTGTACATTGCATACACACCCCCACCAGCACTAGAAAGTAGGTGGCACAGTTACCAGTCTTTAAATCAGACCTAGAGAAAGCTCCAAGGCAACATGCCAAGGTAACAGGAGCCGGAACCGGTGACGAGCAGGGAAATCTGTCCATCTTTAGCATCAATAAGCCCAGAGGTTATCCAGTAGGCCAACAGACCAGTACCCAACGCAGCAGCCCCGTCAGCCTCAGGTGAGAGGTGATTTTGGTTCAACCATGGTTGTCACAAGAGATGTTCTGTGCCTTTTGCTGAGTCCCATAAAACACATGAAAGAATAGAGAGAACTTTTAAAACTTCCCAGTAAGATGATGACTTTTTTTTTCTTTGCCTTCCAAACAAATAAAGGAATATAGAGGTAAAGAGAAGGCTTAATTCCAGTATCATGTTTAAAAGAAAAAAAAAAAAAGCAATAAACATAGGTGCCTGAATCAAACAAGCTTGCAGATGACTACCACCAAATAATGAAAAGGCTCTAACATAAGAAGAGAAACCGCTAGTGGGAAAGTCTCTAAATGAAAAGAGCGTGACCATATAACATTGGAGGAATTACATGAGAAACAAAAACAAAATTTGAAGAAAAGAAGCTTACAAATGAGAAAGTAGATAATTCCAAGACGGGAAAATGGAACTCCACAAGCAGTTCAAAAGCTAACTTTTTTTTTAATCATATTTACAAGCTTAAAAGCTTCATTCATGTATTTTATCATAATTCTATACAAAACAAAAAAAAAGCAAAAGTTGAAGTCAGCAAAGTAAAGAAACGCTTTCTCAGTCACAATACAGGATGTCTAGGATACAACAAAATACATGCTATTCAGTTGTTTAAGGCCACTTATACCTATGCACTTCGGAAAGTGTTTTGTTGTGTTTTTTTCACTTTTTTTGTTTTGTTCTGTTTTTTAATACAAAGTTCACTGCCAAGAATTTTGTTCCCATAAGAAATTTCTCTTTCATTAATAAAATGAAACTGAACACAAAAGGAAAGCAGAGTAGGAGTCTGTTCTCACCATCTCCTCCTCTTCAGCAAGGAACGCCAGGTGCCTGTGCATACCCATCCTCTTCCAGCTGTTCACTTTAAAGCACTCAAGCAGCATACACCTGGATGTACAGGAGTACTACGTTCAGCTTCCAAACAACACTTTTTATCCTGGCTTACCACAGCAAAAACACAGTAAAATTCAACTTCTCAAAATGAACTCATAAAAGCAGTTTTATTGAAATTTGGAAAAGTCATTTTTGGTTTGAGTATAAGAACAGAGGTCTTCATGACAGATACCTCGCTTTTCTTGAACTCGCAGAGCTGTGAGAACGGCTACCACAGAAACCATGTGCAAATTCAAGCCTATCATTAATTATTCACCAAAAGTAATAAATGGCTTCAAGTATAGCTACACGGTCCACAATCCAAAACTTCCAAGTCTCAGACGCTAATTACAAGTCAACATCCTGTTTAAATCAAAGGGAACCCTATGGATTATGGGGTACAACACAAGTGAAATTTTGACAAATTAATTGGTAGGAAGAAGCTACAGAGACATATAATGTCACTATATAACATGCGTTAATTTCCAAAAATTCTGCCTAGACTGAGGCAAGACATAGGGATCAATTAAATAGCTATGGATCAAGCCTTTAAAACACTACTAGCTCTCTGAAAAGCTGCTATTAAATATATTATTTTGTCTACATGTGCTTACTGTAAGGCTTAAAAGAAACAAAAGCATGAATAAATGTATGTGCTTTCACCTGATGGCTAAGAAAATGTTACTCAAGGATGTTATAAGCATAGTCTGCATTTACTTGAAAACAACTTTGATAAACTTCACTGTTGCCAATTTGTGGATAAGAAACAGGTTAAAACAAATGTCATGCAGGATGTAAGGTTTTCGGCAAAATAATTCAGACGCCTACTGTAAACAAAAGCATTAAGTTAAAGCAGCACACCTCTGGAAAAAAAATCATCAGAATTTGCATACAGATATTTCTGCTGCTTTAAAAAATGTTTTACATACCCAAATTGATGTCAGGTGTTGTTTCCAGAGCTAACCTAGTTGCACTCCAGCCTTCAACTTATTCACATTGCACATTCATCGGATTCCATCTCTCTAACACCTGTACTTAGGAGAGCTATCTTAAAACTGTGGCAACTCAGTGTTGCCATCTCTCACAACAGTGCTGTTTCTGTTACAGTCCCATCAACAGATAACATTCACTTTCAGCAAAACCCTCCTGCTGATGGCTTTCAACATTCTCATACATTTCAACCATTTATAGCAAAGAAAAGCAAAAGTATGTAGCTAAGGACAGTTTGAAAACAATAACAAATATGATACCTAACTTGAAAAAAGTCTTCTTAAATTGCAAGAGTCTAAATAAATTAAAATTTTACAATGCTTGGAATAAGTGATGTTACTAAATATATGGAAAGCAAATCCACAATTACATAGACAAGAAATCACCAGGCTTGCTGCAGACACCTGATGTTATTGTAGTGTCTTAATCGTGAAATTGTGTGTCAGTCTGTCTTTTCACTACCTTAGGTTCAAACTGTTTCTTCACAGCACTTCTCAGGAATGTTACTATTGACTCAAATTGTTGCTTAACTTCACATTCCTATTAAAGCCTAAAACCACAGACTCTGCACCACATTCACCAGGAGAACTACTACATAGTTTATTACGTTAAAACCACCCCTCTATCAGAGGATACAGCCCCACAGCTATCAGTAGAAGGCAGCATGAGTGCCTCAATCACTCCCAGTGCAGAGAGTGAGATTTACATTCCCCGTATGCATTTCTAAAAACTGGGATAGTTACTTCGGGCAAAGAGGCAGTACAGACAGGCTCACTCAGAAAGCTGCATGAATATTTTCCGATGATGGTTTGCAGAGTCCTTAGTCAATCTATTGCAAGTTTTGATGACCTAAAGAAACATAAAGCCTGCAATACAATCAGGATGCAGAAATTTTAATGCTGAAAAAATGCAGCATTTTAGGCAGTGGCTGCACTCAGCATGGCACAAATGAAGGCTGCTCTCTATTTTACCTACAACTTGGGCTAAGATGCATTGGCACAACACAGTTTATGACAACACTTATTGCCTTTTATTAATGCTGTAATAAATATATTTAAAAAATCTGAGATACACCATTTGGAACACGCTGTTGCCAAATTAAGAGTTACAAGTGTTCACAAAAAATATTAAGAGATGCTCTTTGCCTACCTGATGCAGAAAACCGGATATTTCCCTTTGCTTTGCATAAAGCCTCCCATTATGCAAGGCATGCCCCCGCTATCCCACTCAGCAATAAACTATCTCAGTAGCTCAGCCTCAGCTTTAAGCTAATTTGTCACTGTATGTTCTTGTATTTTTTTTAATAATCCAATAATTTAAAAAAAAAAAAAAAGTATATCAGAAAAGCTTTAACTTTACCCTTAGTTTCTACACAACTAAATACTGTGATTCAGGGTACTTACTGGCAGTTCCTCTTGACCGCTCATTAACCAGAACTTTGCATGTACCCTATGAACGGACTCCCTACCACCTCTGGCAGAAGTCACGTGCAAGTTGCATTAATTTCTCTGAACTTGGTTAAACTACTGTTCGCTCCAGTCAAATATTTTCCACTCTTGGCAGATAGTGACTTCTTCAAGAGCACCCCAACTGATGAGGTGCAAACCTCACCTAACAGAAGCAGCCTTTATTTCCTAACAGGAAGATGAAGGAAGTTTAGCCGGAATTCATCAAATCATAAGCTGTGTTGCCACCACACCCTCTCCCGGGCTGCTGTCCGAATGCCCTGGCGTGTTGCTTGCCCAGGATTGCTGCTCAGCCAAGCCCAGGGAGGAGAAAACAGCCCCCTGGTGAGAAGCTCAGCCCCTCGAGTTACAGGTGCCTGACTGCTGACGGAAGAACATCACATTGCCAACTCGGGCATGGGTTTCTGGCAGGGAAGTTTAAACACGGCCATTAAAGGAAAAAAAAAAAAAAAAAAGGAAAGGAATGAAAAAAACAGACTTTGTTCTAAGTCGATGCAATCTTCGCCACCCTGCATAACCACGCTCGCTGGGGCAGGAGAACGAGAAAGTGAAAGCACTCGGGACACTTTCGTTTCCCAGAACAGCAAAGCTGCTCTCGCACATCTTTCCAACTCAGTGAAAGCAGGAAAGACTTTCCTGTCTCAGCCCAGGTCCTGGCAAGACAGACAGCCTCACACACACTCCCCCATCACTCAGAGTTTTGATAGCCCTGCTCCACCGTAAGTGAAGTACAAGAAGTCACAACAAAAGCAAAGAAGTCGGGCTTTTAAAGGAATGTATTCCTACACGAAAACATGCAAGAGAAGACATTGCTGTTAAGCTTTCTGTTTACTTTTTCTGCAGAGGAATATCAGGAATGTCACGCGCGGCTCCTAGCTTTTGCCAGACAGACGATGGGCTGGGCACTGCAAATCAGTTCTTCACTACAGAAAGCAGGAAAACACAGAGGAACCCCAAAATCACCCACCGGGTGCTGGGTAGCTGCCTGTCTCTGACACTGCTGGGGTGACTTCTGGAGCACCGCAAGCACCACTCGGCTCGGACACCTCGCTGTCAGCTCTGGCCCAAGAAGGCAGCCTTGGTTTGGGTCAGGTTATCAAGGCCCAGGATCGTGAGGCTGAACTCTGTCCCCCAGCCCAGCTCTTCAAATAACTGAAGTTACGGGCTGAGATTTGCACGAATTAATTGAATAAACTAACTGGTGAAGCTTTGGTATGTTCTTCAGCCAGGAATAAAAGATTTAGTCAAAAACAGAATGGAAAATAAACATTATAATAATCTTCTCTTCCTTGCTCATTATCAGAACACAACCATGACAAACCTGCTGATTTCATTATATCTTCAGTTAGAAAAGCCCACGAACACTAACAAAACTCACAGGATTGAAGGGATGTTACTTCCTCCCTTAACATATCTTTCCAGCCATAAGAGTGCAAGAAAAGCAATTGCTCTGTTATCCTCCCACTTATCTTTACAAAGCACTCTTAAAAAATGTGAAATATTTTGCTAATTTGAAATTCGGGTAATTTGATTTTTGACCTTTTCATAGAAGCTGCTGGGTTGTGCCATCTTTTGTAGTTGCTGCTCAGAGTAGCTGTAAATACTATCTTAGGGCTATCCTAAAGACCCTTTAGGAAGTAGTGAAGATATTTTAAACTATTACAGAAGGTTAACAGAAAAATGTATAAGCCTTAAATATTCTCAAGTAGTATTTTCCTTTCAAAGTGTGGACCAAAAGATATTTAAAGATGTTATTTCAAACACACGATAATGATAATAGTATAGCTGTAAACTCCTGCTACCGCTATCAAATTAGTGAACATTTGTGAAAGGTTTTCTGGAAGGCAGCACGTTTTAAGCTACTACTAAAGGTTTCAGGAAGGTGCAGATCCATAGCACATTATACTAATGTAACATGAAAATGTCCAAGATTCAAAAAACTGCATAGCTACCAAAGTAATAATAATTAAAACTGCCCACACACTCCCACCGAAACCCACCAGAGCATTCCTAAAATTGGAAGGTATTCAACGTACCTTTCTGAGGAGAGCTTGCAAAATTGTGTCACTGGTCTTTGCACAGGAGTCTATATGGAAGGTGTAACTACGGATATATGACGGGTTTTATGAACTTCTTTTTTAATTATGTAACAATACAATTATATCTGAAACTGTGACTCGATGGCACTCCATATAATTATTGCGAAGTACATAGCTGTTGGTGCAAACACGATCAGTAAACTAATCTGGTTACTCCCCACTCTCCATCTGAAGGAGGCATTAAAACTTTCAGTGCTAGCCAAAGCAGGTGTAGCTCCCATATTCCAGCCCCTCACGGCTAGCTTGCCTGCCACACAAACAACCCGAACACGGGCAGCCTGCCCAGGGGGAGACACGTAATCCGGCCCCGTTACGCAGCCCAGGGCGCCCTTCTCAGACGCAGGACGCCCGCGTCTCGGCCCCAAGCGAGTCGGGCTCTGGCCACATGACGAGAGCAGGAGCCTGCAGCCCCGTGGGCCCGTCAGCAACCCTGAACTCAGCTGATGAAAACACCAAAGTTGTAAGGTTGTACCTCTCCCAGGAAGGTTACCACCTACCAAGGTGAGAAAGCAGCACAGCTGCCAAATGTTTCCCACGAGCACCAAATGCTGGGGGGCATGCTGTGAGATCGCCTCCTGCCACTGAGAACTGCAGAGCCATCGCCGCCTCAACTGCGGCTGTATCACCCTCTGCACGAACAGCTACCGCGGCATTAAGAAGCCAGTGACTACGCTTTCAGGAAAGAAAAGCTGCCATTGCCATATTACTAACAGTCCTTCAATAAGCACGTCAAATTTACAGGTCAAGCAAAGCAGAAAGGCACACATCAGCTGACAGAGTTTTCTCTGTAATACCCCCAAAAAAGAGCAAAAAGGAGAGACAGTGAATAGTGTTAGACTTTGCTTAATGCCATGCATTATTTCTAGTGATAAATATCCCCAAAGGCTTGTGCTTCTTTAAAAAAAAAAAAAAAAAAGGAGCTGAGCGGAGCTGATACACCTAACTTTATTCCACTACTCCTGTGATTAGACTGCCAATATAGTGCTGAATCACAGGTCTGAAATAACAGTGGGTGTGGGAAACGAAAGGACAGAGAGAACAGGCCTGGAATCCACGCACCAACCAGCACTCCGTCTTCCTCCTAAGGCACTGGCACTCGATAACACACAGTGCTCAGGGGCCTGCTAAGATTCACCCCCCTAAAACCCAGTTTCTGCAGTCTATTGTTACGAGCTGGCTGTCACAATAATTACGAGGTAGGGCTGAAACACGTATGACCTCTCCACGCTGTTTTTTTCCAGTTACTAGAAAGTCACCTTCCCCCCCGCCCTCTGTCTAAAGGGCACGGACCTGGAGAAGGGGCACAGCAAGGGCATCAGCCTGTAACTGCGTTCAAGCACTCTGGCTTCGTAGGAACGTTACTGATAGCCTACAAGCCCCCTACAACACTACAGAACCGTACAAGAGTCCAGAGCGACGAGAGTAACGTGACTAATTTGCTTCAGGAGATAAATGGCTAGCTTTAACGAGGAGTCAAGATGACCACTAAACATAAAAGAAAGAATGTCTTTTGAACTGGTCCGGATTCCTTAACTACAAACTAAAGATAGCTTCAGCGGGAAGGGGGCTGTTTGTAGTTAGAGCATTTATTAATAAAAATCTGCTTCGCCCAGTGCTGTTGAAGCTTGACACATACTTCCTGTATGACAGAAAGACAACATCTGATGAACAATGTTGGGAACCACAGCTCTGAATAAGGTATGCTGGTGACTCAGACATGTCTTGGAAATCCAATATATTTCTGTTTGCGTGTGGTTTCTTCACGCTAACAGAAAACAATCATGACAAACTTTGAGGTCTGCAGAACAAACTCTCTTTATTTGTAGAGCACGGGATTTTCTTCTTTTGAGGGAAGAAGATGAGCTAGTGGCATGGCAATCTCTCCAACCATGCATCAGTCCACCGTGCTTTCAAGATTATTTTTTTTTAATAAAAATATGCTGAACAACGTTGAAGTTTGTCAGCCAGTTAGCTATTTGTTAGCCTCACTAAGCAATGTGAGGCTTACTTTGGAGTCAAATAGCATTTTTTTGTAAAATGTTCTCAAGATTGTTTCCCCCTCCTCCAGCATGCAATTAAGGATAAAGTAGGTAATAAGAAGTTTCAGACAATAAAACAATCAGATGATTCAACAGAAACAAATCCCTAGCATGAACGAAGTTTGTAATTCTATACAATTTCTGGGGATACTTAGAGAAGTAATCATCATGCATGGAGAAATTTCAACGTTAGAAGTCTTAAACTGACTTAAGTTCTTTGCTCCAGTATGGATTACCAGGTGACCTATAAGATTCAGTCCCCAACCACTCTGTAAGCTCATTCTTGAAACTAAAGTAATCCTGAACTACTGACCTACAAGCAATGGTTTAACTGAAAACTGTAGCATTTCTTCTTTGGTATTCCTGACAGACCATCCAAGCCTTGACAAGCCCCCAACAAGTATTATGTAACAGAATATCTGATAAAATAATTCAGGGATATTTAAGTAAACCATCAACAACACTTCGAAAAAAGAAGATCAGGTTACTCAGGAGAGTCGCTGGACACACAGCAGCAACAAACGAAGCGCTTAAACACAGAAGATATGGCATGGGCCCTTGCAGCAAAAGCCTGCCACGCGCGTCTGTCAGTGCACATCAGTCGAAATCAGGACTGACTAAGGAGTGAGGAGACAAAAATCGGTCCTTCAGCCCTTGCTGTCCTACTGAAGCTGCCAAAATCAGCGCTTCCCACGGTGACAGCACGCACGCCTCTCCCTCCAAGAGGGCTTCCCGAGCGCACGTTGTGCCACCCTACCCAGTCACACCTTCATCGCCGCTTCTCCACTGACCGACCGCTCTCAGGACCGGTGCTATTAAACTTCCTCACCGACTATGCCAATGCAAATACACCTCCATGATCGCATAAAAACATCACGTGCCACTAAAAATAAATAAATATAGGGAAGAGGGGGCACAACTATGCTGCTGCCAGGACAGTTACGTTAGGCAGCAACAGATACCTTTGGGGAAATAAACGGAGGCAGCGTGGTCAAATTCCTGGTTTCTCCTTCCCTTGCCAGTCCCCCCCGGGCAGGGGCGAGCTGCTGAAGGTGTCCATTTTTGAGGAGGGATTGATTTCTCAGCAGCTCCCGGCCCGCGTTAGCAGCCGGAGGAGCGCAGCCCCCCCTTGGCCCCGCTCCCCGGCGCGCAGGGGCAGGACCCCCCGACGAACCCCGGCAGGGGCCCTGCTGGGCCGGCCGGGCCCCGAATGCCCGCTCCCCCCTCGGCATCCCCCTCGCTCCCCGCGGCACGGGCCTCACGCCCTTTCCTCCCTTCGCCCTTGGCCCCGGCCCCAGCCGAGGAGGGGGGGGGAGAAGTTCCCCGAGCCCAGCGCAGGCCCGGGCGGGGAGGGCAGGGCAGGGCGGCGGGCTCCGAGCCGAGCCGAGCCGGGCCGTGCCGTGCTGTGCCGGGCCGCGCTCTCACCTTGGCGGCGCCGCCGGGCTGCAGCACGTTCTGCTCCACCGTCATGGCCCCCGCGCGGTTCCCGGCTGCGCACCGGGCTCGGCGGGAGGCGGCTGGGCCGGGCCCGGGCTGGGCGAGCGGCGCCGGAGGAGGCGGCGGAGCGGGAGGAGGGGCGGGAGGGGGAGCCCGAGTCACCGCCAGGCGGGCGGGCCGCCGAGCCGGGCGGCCGCCATGGGGCAGCGCCGATCCGCTCAGGCCCCGCTGTCACTCCCCGCGCCCCCACCGCCGCCGCAGCCCAGCGTTGCCGGGAGCGCCGCCGGCTCCGCCCTCGGCACGGCGCCGCCCCGAGCACCTGCCCCGGCGGCCGGGCACCCCTCGCCCGCTGCCGCTGCCCTCCTCCCCGGCCGGTGCCTAGCGGGCAGGGGCGGCGGCGCTGCCCGCACCGCCCGCCTCCATCTTGGAGGCGGCGGCGCCCAACCCCGGGGAACGGGGGGGCAGCCGGGGTCCCCGGGGCCGGGGGAGGCGGCTGCCCGGGGGCTCTCGGTGGGCCGCAGGGCCCCGGGGCGGCCCCGGTGCCGGCGCTTCCCCGGCAGGCCGCCGCGTAGGGCGGGAGGTCGGCGAGCCCGGCGCTGCTGCGCCCGGTGTGGGGGTGTAATTAACCGCTCCGCCGCTAACAACGTGGGGAAGGGCTCGGAACCGGGCGTTTTGGAACGGCGTTCAAAAGGGCTTGATCCGTGTTTTTCTGTTCTCCCCCCAGCCTCTGCAGTCGAGAAAGGAGCAAGAAGAGAGTTTGGGGGCGTCGTCGCAGCCAGGGAGAGCCGGTCTCGGAGAGCTGGGGGCCACCCGGGCCCGCTGCCCTCCTCACGCCGTGGGATGGGACCCAGATGGGGCTGGCGCTGCCCCTGCCGCTTCCCCGCCTGCCAGGCCCTGCTGCCGCGGCAGGGACGGGCCCTCAGGCCTGCTCCACAGCCACCGGGAGGGCTGTGGAATAACTGCAAAATCAGCTTGCTCCCCGCCCCTCCCAAAAAAAGGTCTCACAAATTTGTGCAGCAGCTGGTTTTTTGGTTGCTGTGTGGCTAAAATGCACTTGAATTGAACCAGGGTAACGGAAGGACCCACCCCATGTGCTGGATCATCTCTAGTTTATGTGGTAGCTGCATGCCTGGTAGGTTTTCCAAAGCAGGGAAGCCTGTTCTGTAGGAACAGCTCTGGGGAGCAGCAGCACGCTTCTGCTAAACACTACATATCTCAAACCCTAGACCTGTGAGCCTGATGCAATGAAATGAATTGTGTCTGCTCACAATTCAACACACAGAGCCTTTTATGACTCAGTAATTCAATTCCACCCCCCAAGTAAAGTGAGATTACCAGGTAATAACTTCACTGCAAGGTCTTGGTCTTTAAGAAAAACACCAGTTTTTGCACAACTCAGGACGACCTGCAAACACTGCCTTAATTCACTGTAGCTTCAGAGCAGGAAATGTTGCAATTTGATCAATATTTGCTCTCTAAGGTTTGGTGCTCATAGATTGTATCGGTTTTAATGGTTTTGCCTTTTATGCTGCAATGTACAAGGTAACTTTTAAAATTGACGTTTCCAAATAGTTTATTGTGCAAAAGGCAAGAAACTATGAAGATAATATAATGAGATCAGGAATGGGCTACAAATTACTTTTCTGGGAATAGCCAGAAATTCTCTCTCCTTAGACTGATAGCTACATGTGAGATTGCTAACAGCAGGAGTTTATCACATGTTCTTTTTTTTAAAAAAAAAAAAAGTTTTCTGTTGCACTGCTGTACCAGAGTGCTAGACCAATTTCTCTGTCCTCTTCCAAAATAGTCATGCCTTTTCTCATTCTCTTTTACAGCTTCTACTACACTGCTTGGTTTTGGTGTATGCTATACTACTTATGTTCAGATAATTTTCATCAAAGGTATTTATTGCTTATATTCTTTGAAAATATTTGCTCCAGTGTAGCATTAAAAATAAAATTTGTATTGAAATAATTCAAATCTCTTTCTGAGTTTTATTTAACTGAATGGAAAAAGCTTCCCCAACAGATAAAATGGGTCCAAAAAGAAAGTGTTGAGAAGAAATTTTACTTTTTGTCCAATTTACCTCAAATCAGGATAGGATAACAAAGTATGAATTTCCATTAAATGCCTTCCCTTTCCTCTACACACACCCTGAGTTAAAAAATAGACAAAACAAACAAAACAACAACAAAGCTAACACTTTTAAGGGCTCCTTCCTGCTCCACTTCCTTTAAGAAGAAGAAGAAGAAGAAAAAAAAAACAGCTGAGCAATAAAATTCTGAGACAGGGATTTGAAATGCTGACACAATCTGAGCCATAGCCATGCAAGGTATGGTTCTGTAGTATATGCAGTGTCGCTGAAAAGCAGGTGGAATTGAGATTCATGCTCTGCAGCACAAGTTCTATATCACAAGTACATTCAGCACAAAATTGCCTTTTATACTTTGTCAGAAAATGGTAACAATTTCGTCAGGGCCACAGTTTAGAAAGAGCTCTTGACTTGATGATATTAGTACTCCTTAGTATCTATAATATAGTAAGGAGCTATTTTTTCAGTAGAAATTAAACGAGGTTTCTTGGTTTCTAGGGATCCAGTCCTTAATTCCTTTTCTGCCTTCAGATCCCATTGACTGGAAACCAGATTCTTTTGGTGTGTGCAGCAGAGTTCAGCGTGACAACTTGAGGTCCACAAGCTGTCAGACCTGCACTGTTGCTGCACAGTAAGAACCATGCAGGAGGCTTGTTCTTTTTTTTTTTTTTTTAATTGTATAATTTCATCTAATCTCTGAAGCACGGTACCCATAACATGTTGTTTCTGAGGTGTGCCACCTTAACAAGGAGCCCACAGTCTTAAAATTCTGAGCTCCTATTTCTAGTCTGCAGTGATCATTTAGCTGTCACACTTCAGAGCTGCAAGCATTTTCTTGCTACTCTTATTGATGACGCTAGCACACAGAAAGAGAAGTGATCGTAAAGGAAAGTTTTTGCTTCACAGAAAAATGAAGGCTGCATGATCACATTTGCTTATGAATCTCAAGAGATTAAATGTATTTGTTCTTTTTTTATCCCTTCCTGTTCCTTATACTGCTGGTTACAAGCAGGGCAGTGTACCTTAATGCACCTTTAATATCTTAAATAGTATAAGCCATAGCTATATATGGCTTTTACTTCCAGGATATTGCTATCCTGGAAGTTCATCACATCTCCACCTAGTTTCTCCTCATCTTTTACAGGGTACGGTGGTTAAACATTTTGCAAACACGTTGCACAGTCTCTCGGTGTAGTCCTCACCTCCAGCTGCCTGCTCCCCTCCGCAAGGCTGCCCCCATTTACACACCCTCTCCAGCAGCCCCTGTGGAGAGCAATCCACCTGAAAGACAGCTGCAGCTCCACCACCCCGAACCAGTTGTTTTTCCGCTAGATGGTTTCACCAAAATGGTTGACCGGCTGGCTGTGCAAACTGCTGTGCCAGCCCAAAAGAGAGGGGGACACAGGCTCAGTGGTAGCACACATTAAGCTTTGCTTCACCTGTTTCTGAAACCAGCAAGTGACCGTGCCTTTCTGCAGACCGCCTGCTGGACGCAAACTGTGTTCCTGCTCACAATTCTCATGGTCTTCCCATTTTTATGAATAGAGAAGAAAACCCCAGCCAACCACAAAACACTTTAGCACATTTTATTGTATACAAAGATCATGTACAACAAGAACCAGCTCATTATTTCCCCTGGTTTTCAATAGGCTTGTTTTTGTCTTTAATTAAGTGCATCATTTATTTAGGACTTTAATTATGTTGTGGCTACATCGGTTACAGTTGGGGAAGTGCAAGTCAGGACTTCTTGGTTTTATTCTCCCAGATCTGTAACCTGTTATATCAGCCATGAGAAGGCACTGCTATAAAACAGTAAATGCTGTAAACATGCAGCTTCTGTACTTAAACCTAGAGAAGAGATTCTCTAGGTCTGCATGTATAAAACCTATTCTGAAACACTTTTACTTACGCCTTTTTTCTTTGCAGTAAATAGTTCAGCCACCTGAAACAAAAACTCAAGAAGCTTTTTAAGCATGACACCTTTTAAACCATAATTTAACAATTACTCTCTGTGTCACTGGTGACTGTTCAAACATTGCTTCTGTGCTTGCAAAATCTTATGTTGGTTACGCTCTGGGGGAACCAAAGCGAAAGCTAACCAACACTGTAACTTAGGTCAAAGGGCAATCATTAACTGAGGCCCTTCAAAAATCTGAAAGCCCTTTGAAAACCTAAAAGCCAAGATAAAATTATATGAATGTAGGTTTTGTTAATGTTCCATATTCCATTGTTTATATATTTTAAATTTAAAGGTTGCTTATGTTCTGTTTGCTTCTAGAGAGCATCTGCCTATTCATGTACCTCCTAAAAGTCAAATGCTACATTCAAAACAAACAAGCAAAACAAAACAAAACAAAAAAAGAGGTTTAAAGTACTGAGTACATGTAACTGCAGCTGAATTCCACTGAAATTGTAGATTCTCAGAGAACCTAAGAACCTGGTTCAAGTGCCTTACATTTAACCTTAGCCATCTTCCCATTTTATTTACTTTCTTGACCACACTTGTGCATTGATCATATATTTCACACAGCTTTCCTGAGAGGCAATAATTTTTTTCCTATGTGGCTAAGGGTAATTTAGAGCTCAGCAATGAATACTAGTCCTTCCACTAGGCATTACCCATCATTTATCAAGCAGTAGAAAGTTTCACAACTTTTCCCTAAAATGCTTCTTTCTGTCATTGAAAAGGTAACTCATTTAAAGGAAAACATTTCACAAGTTACTGTCTCCACTGAATTAGAAATACAATAACAATAAATAATATATGAATAATATAAATACTACTAAAATAATAATAACCTAAATGTAAAATAATAATAATAATAAAAAAAACTGTCTTAAACTTCATCTAATGATTCTTTCCAATGTTTAGTATGAAAGCTTATCAGCTCAAACATCTACAATTTTTAGCATTGTGAATATGTAACACTCATATTCAAGGTCTAAGCAAATTATTTTGGATTTTTTAAAATAACTAAGCTAGTTATGCAGACTTTTTTTTTTCCGTTTTTACTTTGAATATATTTTTTCAAATGGCAGAACTTCCTGCCAGATAATAAAGTCACATTCTTACCATCCGTTCATCCTCTCAGTTTTTTTTTCTTTCTGTTCAAGCAAATGCTTACTGAACATAATGATAGCCTTTCGTACCTCCTGGACAAGTTTCCCATGCATGCAGTCATTTACATACATGTACTCTTCCTTAATTAAATAATGAAAGACAATTGTTTCATTAGCCAATGACCTTACATTTGATGGCCTATATGGATAAGCAAGGCTGCTCTCCATCCTGTAATCCGCAGCTAAAAGTAGAAGGCAAGGCTGATGGGACTAGTACAGAATCACAGAATCACAGAATCATCTAGGTTGGAAGAGACCTCCAAGATCACCCAGTCCAACCTCTGTCCTAACACTAACAAGACCTCCACTAAACCATATCACTAAGGGCTACATCTAAACGTCTTTTAAAGACCCCCAGGGATGGTGACTCAACCACTTCCCTGGGCAGCCCATTCCAATGCCTAACAACCCTTTCAGTAAAGAAGTTCTTCCTAATATCCAACCTAAACCTCCCATGGTGCAATTTTAGCCCATTCCCCCTCGTCCTGACACCAGGCACGTGGGAGAATAGACCAACCTCGCTACAGCCTCCTTTAAGGTAACTGTAGAGTGCGGTAAGGTCACTCCTGAGCCTCCTCTTCTCCAGACTGAACAATCCCAGCTCCCTCAGTCGCTCCTCGTAAGACTTGTTCTCCAGACCCCTCACCAGCTTCGTTGCCCTTCTCTGGACTCTCTCAAGCACCTCCATGTCCTTCTTGTAGCGAGGGGCCATTTTTGCTTCTGTCACTTTTTGTTGCCTCTTTGTCTTATTACCCATAAACTACTGCTCAGGGGTAGAGAGATGAAAGGATCCACACCACTGATGTGCACTATTTCTCCTAGGCTCTAGGTATTCAGTTCTTAGGGTAACATCAAAAATCTTCAGGTAGTCACGTAATCTCCCTGCCCTAGATATGGAAGGGATTTAGACAGGATCTACATCACCCAGCAAACTCTGACTTGCTAGATTGCTGAAAGAGGCCCATGCCTAAAATCCTTCCGCTGCCATGGACTGGGAAGCCACCTGTGGGCAGGTGGGAAGGAAGCTGCCCTAGATCAGGATTCATGTTTCACAGCTCACGCTTATTGATTCATCCTCGCGTCCCACCATGCCACTTCCCATCGCAGCAGTCTACAGCCTCCGTATCCGGACGCTCTTCTGCAGCGAGGAAATGCCAACTCCAAACCCTTGCTGGTGTAGGAGGGCAGAGCACCCACATCTTCCATCTCCTAGGAAAGGACTCTAAACACTAAGAGATTAAATAAAGAACAAACATCATTGCCACCTCCTTTCACGGGCTGTATTTTTCATGTAAGCACCAAGGCTGCTGTGCGTCATGTAGATTCATTCCTGCCAGCGTGCTCCAAGCATACCTACAAGTGGTCGCAGGAAAGACGAACCAGGGAACACCTCTTCCCATTTAGGAAAGCTGCCAAGCACTCAGCCTGGGCAGGATGGACGCACATCACGGAAACAGAGCTTCCTGGCACTTAGGAGGCATTACCGATTAAAAGTTAGGTGGGACGTTTGAATTTTTTTTTCTTTTGCTTTTAGATCTATACTTTCAGTCAATCCAACTGTAGACAGAGAGCTTTTTATAGAACATGGTGGGATTAGCAAAAGGTTCATTGTGTTCAACCCTTAGGAACATCCACAACAATCTGGACAGCCTTCACAAATGACCATAGCCTCCATTGCAAGACATGATTATAGATTTTTTTTTCCAAAAAAAAAAAAAAGGACAAAATAGGCTTTTAGGATTTATAATATTTTAGGGTGTTATATGATTTTTGTAACATAAAGTTTTTATATCCTCAGCTCAGAGTTTTATTGTTCTTGTTGCTGTTTTTTTGTGGGTTTTTTTGTTGTTGTTGTTGTGGTGGTTTGTTTGTTTTTTTTTTTTAATTTGTACTTCTCAGTCTGTATCACACAAAACTACTCACTATCCAGACTAGGTGCAGTCATTTTTTATTTTTATTTTTTTTCAAATTCAACTGCAAACTTGCTTATTTTATATCACCTGAGAAGTTTTCTCTCTCTTATATCCATTTATCCACGTCCTTCATTTTCTTGAGTAAGTGTCAGTTTGGTTTGTAACTTATTGCTGACTGTAAGATACTGTTTAAAAATACAAGTAAATGTGAAACACTATTGAAATATGTGTGATTGGCTCCTGTTTCATATTTTTTACCTGTATGTAGATTTTTTTTTAATTTTTTTTTGTAGGAAATAACATATTCTTCATGCTATTTCAGTGACCGATGGTGCCTGACTACGTTTACTGACTGCCACAATAGCAGCTTTGTAAGTCAGAGGGCATCCGAGAAAATAAAAAAAAAATACTTGTTTTTGTGTCTTGTCATGGTTGTAACCAACAAGCCTGGTCCACTTAAACTGTACAGAACAACACTGACAGTTACTGATCATTTTCACATTTCTGCCACATTTGACATGTTTTATCTGGGGCACAGTGTTCATTCGGCCAATTAAAAAGTTACCATTTTAATAATTTGTGTTGGGAAGGTTACCTACCAGAAGGAAAGAAGAAGAAAGTTTTTAATCAATATAAAATGGCCCTTTAAAAGCCTCCTTACTGCCATCGATCCGCTCACAGCACTGCTGAGGTTGCTGCCAGCGGTCGCTCCGGCCACAGCTGTACAGCAGCCTCTAAACAGACCTGCAGTGGTGTTCCCTGTGAGCTCGTGTGAAGGGCGATGTTGGACCCCAAGACTTCAGCTGGCACCACGAAATCCATCACTTTATGTATTCTAATGAGATTTCCAGCCCTACTTGTGCTGGACAGACCAAGTGAAAGCAAAGCCATTTAATATGTGGAACATTTAAAGCTGATCTTGTCAACGGAGTTGACTGTGACTCTTCCTCATCACGTTTGGTAAGCAGCAGTGAAAGCCACCTAACAGCACACTCAGCTTAGTGACCTTCAGCACTGCAGCATCAGGAGCAGACCCAAAGCCTTTAAATGTTAAAACATGAACAGCTGGGGTGAAATATAAGACTGAAAGGGTGACACATTAGATAAACTGGAGCCTGATGAGATGAGATGGGGTCATAAATTGTGTTAGTCATGCTGCGTGACACATGATCTCCCATGGCACTTGCTTCTCAGTGGAGGCTTTAATTGAGGATCCTTTGTGCTGTGCTTGGAAGAATATTTAACAGGAAACCTGTTAAAACTTTATTCAACTTGTTACACTATTACACACTTGTTACTTCTTACCAAGGAAAGCCTTCTTGGGGCCAGCCCTGGTGGTGTGAAACTCAACATTTGTAGAGACAGGAGGCGGTGTTGCAGCCCCCAGGACACTGCTGCACCACTCAAGCGATGCTAATTTGGGGAGGGAAGGGAGCGTCCATGACTTAAACTGGAAACAGGACTGAGGCGGCAACATCAAGCAATGCCCTCAGGGGACACAGTGGTCTCATCTGTCTTTGTCTCCTCAGAAACACCAGGTACCCACCGACAGCGAGAACCGGTCTGACAGCAGTCCCTGTACTTTGCACCGAGGCATGCTGTACTTGCATGTACTCTGTGATTTAAAACAAGCTCAATATTATATTCCAGATAATTGATGAGGCAAGAAAAACTCCAAAGACAAAAACCAAAGGGAAGTGTCTATTGTAAAAATGGACAAAATGATGACAATAAAATAGTCACATGAAGCAGGTGAGGATAAATCACCTAAACATGAAGACAGAGACAAATGAGAAGCTTTTCAAAGTGTAGCAGATCAGCATTACCGGTCAGAGAAGTTTCATACATTGAGTGGTTCAACTAGAAAACAGGCTCAGAGCTATCCGTTCTGATGGCTCCCTGTTTTAATTAGCCCAGGCTGGGAGATGGCGCGGCTGAAGGGTACAAGGAGCGCTAACTGCAGCAGGACACACACAGCAGCAAGGAGGAGCTGCAGGAGGATGGCAATGGGCACTGTGGGTGTGCCAGGCTTCGTGCCCTTGGTCATGCAGCCCAAGAGCAGGCAGCATCACAGCTCCTCCCCTGCTCCACGAGCCTTTCCAGAGCAATGCTTCGTGGTGTGCTCTACTGGAAGTGTGAGCTCCATGCACGTGATGACGGAGCGAGACAAACAGGGCGGGACACAAAATTCCCCATCCCTCCTAATCTACTTCTGCAATAAGGTGAAAAGTTCAGGCAAACAAACCTTACATGGTGTGGTGGTGGTTTGCTGTTGTTGTTTTTTCGCTTGCTTTTATTTCAGATGCATGGTAAAAAGGAATTCAAACCGTTTTCTATTCTAGAGTACTCTGTTCTGCACAGAAAAGACACATGAATTGGTGTAACAGGCGAAAGAAACGTCTCAGCTGAAGGCATCCATTTACTCAGAATCAATGTTGCTTTATTTGATCCATTCAGATTTCCTTCTTAAAGCCTCCTCTACATTTTGAAGTGGCCTAAACCTAGACTCATGAATGATACGGCTCCATTGACAGGCACATCCCTGAGATTTTCAGAGGTGACCAGGAAAATTACCAAGGGCCAACTGAGAATCCTACCTGTCAGACTCACTACTCTCTCTCCTCTCTCATGGAGCCTGGCCCCACAGCTCGTCACTGAGCCTGCTGCATTGCTGCACCGCTGTCTCTGACAAGAGCTCACTCATTCATTTCCTTCCCAGCTGCTTACAGCTGCAGATCTTTCAAAATGTGTCTTCCCTTTGCTAGCCCTGCCAGACAGACATCCTTATGACAAAGCAGGAAAAGACAAACTAAGGAAGTAGATTATATCAGCTCATCTATTATTACTTCTTAGGAAGTTGCAACACCTTCTGGTTCTGACACAGCCATTACTGCAGCAGCCTCATCACATCAGACACCTCTCTGACGGCATTTCAAAATGCAGGCCATTAAAAGCGGGCTCACTGCACCAACGAGGTAAGGGAGCTTTGAGTTTGCAACCTGCAGAGTTGTGTCCTCCTCCCCTTCTAAAAGGCAGTTGCATTCTCAACCACAGTGCTGTAACTTCAGCTCCCCAGGAAGCCTGCATGAAGACACGCATCGTGGCACGCGAGCAGACAGCAGATACTTGCTGCTGTGGCTGGAGCAGCCCTGCTCCCTCTGTCTGCAGCGAGGAGCTGTTGCCCCGTGCCACAAGACCAGTTCTGCTCACCAGGAAAGGAAGAAATGGGGTAAACTGGGTGAGAACCACAAATACCAGCACTGTTGTTGCTAGAAAGCTTACTGCTTGGTTCCAAGTTTAAAGTGAGAGATTAACAAACCTGAGCTATAAACCAGCTTAGGTAACATCAGAGTCTCTAAATTCAGGTTTCGTACCTTGCCATGAGAAAAGCTGCAGCAGAACTGCTGTCATGTTGCCACATTGTGTTCACACAGTCAGGAACTTTTCCTACAATTCCACTTGATTGTTTCAACACAGAATATCAAGAATAATGCTGCTAGGGAAAAAACAAGAGGTCCACTCCCAACATTAAACAATTCATTGCACCAGGATAGATTAACTTGTAATTTAAAACAGCTCTCCAGCTATTCCAGGATGGTAGCAGTAGCTTGTTTGAAAAAATTGTATTTTCTGACTGTGTGCATATGTTATGTTGCCATTTAGGTGGTGCCACTCCTTGCATACAATTTACTTTGCATAATTACAGGCAGTTTTGCAAAATATTTATTTGTATTCTTTGGTGCTTGCATACCAGATAGTTTTCCATTTGGTTGAGACTGTTTTTAATAGCCTTCTGTTGTAGCTGTTTAAATGGGGCTAAGGATTGACTTTTGCAATACCATGGAAAAAAAGTGTACAAATCTTTGCAGACTCAGACCACAGAAACATGACAGAATGAGTGACAGTTTAAGGTTCCAAGCCTTCTGCTTCTAAACCCTTCACAATTTGTTGCCACTCGTTTGTCATGGACACACATCCCCACAGAAAAGCAGCTGGCTGGGGCTGTGCGTACATGCCTCAGATGCAAAGTCCAGCAATTTTCTTTAAATTGCTGATGAAAGTTGGTCTGTGCTAAGACAGCAGACTTTGCGCTGAGGTGTGCAGGTGTTCCATCCTGCCAAGCCAGCTGCAGGAGGCGATGCCTATAAAAGAGGGACAGAACAAACAGTTGCAGGGGTTGGCTCAAGCAATCCCAACTCAGTTTGCCAGACTGTCTAAGTCCATGTCCCTGGACCGAAAGAGTGGGTAAACTGCTTTGTTCAAGGAATAAACACGAGTGTTACGCACAACAGCGTACTTGCACTACAGAAGAAGAAAACCTGTGAATTCTCCCATTTGCAATCAGAAGAAATGATTGGGAGAACTCTAATTCATTGAATTCACTGCATTTATTTTACAATACCCCAAGTTTGATGGACTTCTGAACCCAAGGCAGAGTTCTGGTGAAGCCTTTGCACAGTTACTGCAGACAGCTGAGAGCACAAGAAGACCTCTGAGCTTTGTGGTTGTGCATCAGAGCCACCAGCTGAGATGATTAAAGAGAGCAGGCGTGTTTGCACAGTGCAGAGAAGCGCTGGAGCTGCAGGCAGCGTCTCGGCTTCAGAGCAGCGCGGTGCCAACGAGCACGGTAGCTCGAGTGCGTGCTCCCAGAGCGCCCTGCCGCGCTCATGCGGCTAGACCAATGGCACCGCGCTGTGAACTGCTCACGATGACATGAAACGCGTGTACCCCAGCCTGGTGGGCTGCAAGGGAGGCATGGTAAGTTGGCTAGGTCAGACGGCACGTTAGGAAGGAAGAAAAGCACAAAGAGCATGTACGATATGCAGTATATATGCAGGGGAATTAACAGGGCGAGGGAGGTAACATTATTGTGTAACATACTGCACATAATTTTTAGGATTCAGCAAGTATTTCGTATCCAGATTCGTATTTTGTAGACATTTCTCCCTCCCTTTTCGTTAGATTGGACTAGGCGTTTGGACTGAATTTTTGGGTAGACCTGTGTGGTGCCAAGATTTGGACTCGATGATCCTTATGGGTCCCTTCCAACTTGGCATACTCTACGATTTTAGATGCCAAACACCTTCAATACTTTGTCCTCATTTTATCCCCCGTTTCCTTTTCCCCCTTGTATTATTTCTTCCTGTTTTCTGAGTATTGTAAAACAGTTTCACCAAAGCTCATTTTTTTACCCATACCACATTGTAAAATGCAGGAGGCAATTGTTGCTCATGCTCATAGATGTAAACATGGATCTAAAATTGAAGTTAAAATGTTGACTCGTTGAGTCTTTTTCATGTACAGACAAATCTTATGGAGCTTGAAAGAAGAATTGTCCTGATGTCCTCCCTAGATGCAATATTTTCATTAATACTGGATATATTTAGTTTTCAGACTACCTCTCCTGTGCACAAAAGCCAATAGGTAAAATAGGAATATTCAGTTGCTATATAATGAGAGGATATTTATAAAAAACAAAGCTACATTCAGCAAAGTATTGTTCATTTAGATGGATGAGGTGAGAGGTATAATTAAGCCTAACTTTAATGTGAACTTGTATGTCTATGATTAAGAACCCATACAAATAGAAAAATTAGATTTTTAACTTATGCAGGATTTGCAACCTGGTTGTTTTGGTAGACATTACAGGTCTGGTTTTACTAGTCTGTTAGCTGCACAACTCCACATGGTGTGGAAGGGAGGTGATATCTGCATTCTTTCCTATGACTAAGTTACTCTGTCATGAACCTAGTATACACAAATGAAGATGAAGGACAAGATTCTTCATTCCACCCACGAGAAGGAGTAACTCATTTGAGCAGGGAAATATTTCAGACATAGCTTGGAGGGGATTCTGAACTAGCACAGACATGTTCATTTGGTGACAAACAGTCTTCTAAGGTCTACGCACTCCTACGTAGTCTCCTACGTGGGAAAATTCTAGCTAATTAATTTGGCAGTCTGGATTTCTTCTTCAGCCTACAGAGTGACGCAAAACGCATGGATGTGGCACAAGGAATCTGCTCCTACAGGACACAGATCAAAATCCCTGGAGAGAAAAGAAAACAGGCCACTAGATGGCTGTTATATTCAAAGAGCAGTGCAATGCTCATCGCACAGCAACTAGTTGCAGAGTGCAGTCTTCTCTACTAGTCTTCTAGTCTTCTTTATCCCACGTTATAGTTTCTCACATGGAAGGAAGAGCTAATGAATGGCTTCTGCTTCCTTCACACCAACAGAGTCTGCCTCCTCCAACACTTCTTCCACTTACAAAGGTGTTCTTTGTACAAATACAATTTCTCAGCTTTCTTCCACTGTTGCCCTCTAGTTTCCAGTGAGACCTATGGCATGACATGCTGTGGTGATGTATGGGACATGGTAACTGCTCATCTGACATAGTTGTGGTTTTTTTTGTTGTTGTTTCAAAGGTGATACCCAATCTAATATATATAAAAATATACATATATAATATAACATAAATAATGTATATATTAAAATATATATATACATTATTTATATAATATATATACTTTATATATATTATATATACATAAAATGACAACAAGTTGTCAGCAGCCAGCAAAATCAGAGCACCCTACACTTCAGGTAATTGAACCTTATGCTTTGCAAAGCCATAATTAGTCTGAGCCCATTAATACCTACAGCTTGGGAAGATATCTTCAACTTGCTTTTATCAACGGACACAGCTAGCTTCAGTATTAAGGCACTTCTCTGAGGAACAAGTGAAACAGGGCTTCCACACTAGGTTCAGCTATCCCCAGAGAAGTAAGCAGTCAGCTTGGGACCATCAGTCTCATTTTACTCCACTTGCATTTGTTAGTTAACATTCAAGAATTTTTTCTCAAATATAATCAAATATAATCAAAATAATTTAGTTCTAGAAAACTGTAACTAAACAGACCTGACCAGGAACTGGATTTTCCATTTCATAGGAAATTTCACGATGTCAATTTTTTCCCATTTCCACTTAATAAATTCTATTTTGCTGTAGTTACATTAATTTTCATAGAGAGTTTAAATTTATTTGAATTGTTTTAAGTAAGACAATTCAATTTTTAAAAATTTCTAAAATGTTCCAAATGTTCTCTCCTGGATGCGTGAAATAAAATATGTTGTGTGGTGGTTTGGTGTTTTTGTTTTTTAACATTTTATTAGTTTTCCTTCAAACAGATCAACATAGCACATTTTTCAAAGCATTTTAATTTTGACAGAAATAATGCTTCATTAACAAAAAGAATATCCAAACAGGCTACAGAGAAGATCTACCATATTTGGCATACACCTTTCTATGTTTACAGTTCCTAGACAGCCTCATGTGTGCCCAGAATAAGAGAATAAAAACAATGGTGGTCATTCTGGAAAGCTTTGGTTCAAGACTTTTTTTTTTTTTAATGGCTTCAGCAGATTTATCTTTAAAAAGACTTTCGGTAATATTGCTCTAGTACTTCTTTATATTTGAACAAAAGATGCTAAGAAAAAATGATGCCCCAGTTATGTAAATGTTAAAATCCATGGCATTTTAGAGGGTCACTGCAGAGTAGTGACCCACTGAAAGGAATCATTAAGTAAGGAAGCCTTTCTCCCTCCCTTAAAGGTTTTTCCCTATGAGAAGAATTTTTTAAATCTGTCATTACAAATCTTTCTGCAGCTTTACCATGAGAAATACTGAAGGCCTCTTCCATGTGCTAAGCCAAATGTGCTGTGAGTAAGAGCTGCTATCGGATATGGCACACCTCTGATCAGCATCTTAAATTCAGCTTCAGACCCCTTTTACATCAGCCTTCACTTCAGCACATTAGATTCCATCTCATGAGGAGGGTTGTTGTGAAAATCTCGATGCAGCCAATTTCTCAATGAATAAGCTTAATTCATAGGATGAGTCAAAACAAGGAGCTCTAAAAGGATCACCAATTTATATATATTCACTGTTTCCTAAAAGGACTAGTTGTTTGACTCGAGACTTGTATTTTACCTTGAGGTGCCACTAATCACTTTTTGCTTTGGTCCAGGGACCACGCTGGAAATATCTCTATTTACCAGGCTCAGTTAAAAAAGTGTATATGCAGCATTTATGTGGTGTTTTGACAGACTTAATTTTCTGCCTATGTGATCCCATTTCCCCTGGATACATACGGCCCTCCCTTTGTTATGCAGAACTGTAACTGCACAGAAAGAGGATGAGGTCATCAGCTATGTTGTGATACATTCATTAAACAAGTCATTTCAGATCGCCTTAAATAAATGAAACGTGTTGTAAGTAAAATCAGATTCTCACCTACCTTAAATGCTGGGCTGCCAGGTTAACTGAGTAACAACATAAACATTAATAAAAAGAAACTCTGCTAACAGCAAACAAAATGGCATACCCATTACACACAGAATAGCCAGTAGCCTTCAGATCTTTGTAGAAACTGAGTTTCAAATTCAGGTAGGGTTTTTTATGTTTTAATCACTGTAGGAGAGCTGGACAATTTCTTTGGGTGAGAAGGATGAATACTGCAGGACCTGGTAACAAATCTCAAGATCCAGATACTTACAGCATTGTTTGAGTAAAAGTTTAATATTAAATAAATAAGATGATACAGCAGTGCAGTCCAGAAAAGGACAGCAAGTTACAGGACTTCTTGGCAGAGACCCCCCACAACAAAGTTGCAAGGGGTCAGCGCCCACCTGGAGGACTGTCTAAAGTAAATCACAACCAATACTTATATTACCTTTGAAGGCTAGTGGTTACCTCTCTAAACTCCAGTTTTGGGTAGACACAAACTCTGAACTTGGAAGGACGTTCCGAGGGATGGGTGAAGGTGCACCCACATCTTCAAATGCCAGAGCAACCCCAATGTCACCGAAACAACAGGCACATCTGAACGGGCCCCCTGCGGTCAGCCCGTGAGACAGCTGGCAGCAGGTCAGGGGGCATGGGGTGCTTGCACCTGTTCTTCAGACAACTCTGATAGTGTAAAGGATAGTCAGTGTTTCTGAATAGAGATGTCATCATCCACAGCTGACAGCCACGAACGGAACAAACCATTAGTCAGAACTTCTCATCATATAATTTGCCTGGCATAAGCATGAGCAAGATCTTACCCCCAGATGTCAGAAACATCATGTACGACTCTCTTGAAAAACAGAAGTTAGGTACAGCAGACAACCTGCGAGGTGACAGACAGACCAATACTCCTAAGAACAGGCGGCCAGCAGGTCAGGTGGGTGGTACACGAGGTGATCGTAGCTCACCACCCCTTCTGCAGCAGTGCTATGGGAGACAGGGCATGAGTGCAGGTGGGAGCGGGCACCACCCCCCGTGTCCAGGGGCTCCTCACCCCTAAGCAGTAGGGCCCAGACCTGGCAGCCAGCCCCTAGCCCAGGAAAGGTGGGACTGCCAATGCAAGCCCACCCCTCACACACTGCCAAGGGTGTCTACGATAGCTTCCTTGTCTCTCTCACAAGCCTCCTCTGAAGGGCAGCAGAGAATTAGATTCCCGACCAGAGTCAGACTGCCGGTCAGGAATCCCTGTGAGATCCTCTTTCTGTTGACTACAGAGGGAATCCTCGGAAATTAAAATCATAACTGTGTTGACTGAAATTAGCCACGTGTAGGTGGGGAACATGAAGTCCTTCTCCTAATGCCTCCAGGTGTTTCTCTTGGGCAAGGTAGACAAATTTTTAATGATTTAGAAAATGTTTTTGATGAATCAGTGTTTGAGACTCAGCCAAAAGCCCTTGCATAATTTCCCAAGATGCTGAGTGACAAAAACATCTTTTAATAGGAATGGAAGACACAAGCTACCCAAAACCCCTGGGTGGAGTAAACTACATCCTTCACTTCTGAAGTCTTTGCCATGACCCTGTACCTTGTGCAGTGAACGTTTTTCTCTGCTGATATTACCAAGCCACCTAAGGAAACTTATTTATGCTATTCTTTATCATTGGAATTGCAGGAGCCTGATTCTATGCAAATGTAAGAAAAGGGTATCATCTCTAGGAGAGGTTATAATTCAAATAAAGCTCACTTAAAAAAAATCAAAATTATCATGGCCAGCCAGCTCTTTAACACTATCATGGCTCTCGTGTACTGTGCTACACAGAGGCCGTAAGAAAACAGCTGGTGAAAGCAGCTTTGTTTATTGCTAACCAATGAACTTAGAAGGGGGAAGGATTCCTCTCACAAAGCAGGATACAAGGAGGGAAAAATAACAGTGTATTTCTGTTGCTGTTTTTATTCTGTAATATTTTGTACAGCCCAAGTAGTCAACGATGCTGTTTTCTTGGCAACAGAACAAGGAGCTATTGTAATTAGAAGCAGCTAGACAAATTTCATATGAAACATGCAGTATATGCTGGGGCTTTCTGAAAGATTGCCATAAGATTCAAGGTTATAAAAGAATATTGTAGAAAAAGCATCTACAAGTGAATCTGGGAAGAATGGAACTGGACAGGCGAATAATTTCATAAACTCTCATGGGCAACGTCAGCCAATGACACTCGGTGGCCTCACGTGTCGCGCTCTGAAGCTGCTGGTGATGCCGTGTTGCCACAGGAAAAGATGTGAGATCAGCCACGTCTAATCCTGGCATCTGCATAAACTACACAGTGAGTGCAGGGCAATGGCAAAGCTGGGACTTCTCTGTCCTTGCAGAGACCATTTTTTAACACTTCTTGAAGTGTTAAAACCGAATAAGACAGAGAGTAAACTTTGTTTAAGGATGCAGTTTAGTATAAAAATAATAAATACATTGCAAGACTTTGGAAATCTTTTCATAAATGCATTCCCTTTGGTTTCTAAACTGTGCACCTACACCATGGGTGCACTAAGGGTGTATGCCACAGCTGCTGGAGAAACTTTATCTACCCAGCTAGATGTTGCTACAAGAGTGACAAGAGAGAAGCTTCATCAGGAGTGCTGGTCTTTTCAGTCCATCCAGGGCACCAAGTTTCACTAGAAGTGGCGAAAGATGAGCTGTCTAGTTTACAGCCCTTAAACCGTGTGCCTGGATCTGTCTGGAGTTAGTGCCCACCTTTAGGCTGAAAAGAGGTACTGCAGGTTGTGGCTTCACACCAGGTCAGTCTGAGCAATTCATCCCCAGATAGTTCAGATTCACCTTTAAAGCCGTGAATGGACTAACAATTCATGGCCCAAGTGCTCTGATCTTATGGCCAGTATAACCTCGTAAGCACTCAGTACTTACAGGGGAAAAAACAAACAACAAACTGAAACATAGTATTATGACTGCCAAGTATCTTCTTGCACAATTAGCATCATCATTAACAACCTGGAAATCCAAATTCCATTCTCTGAGTGCAGAAGATCCACAACTAGAGAATATTAGGAATTGGATTGTTAAACAACAAAAAACAGCCTCTCCAAGAAAATCCCTTTTCACTGCACCCCCAGTGGCACAGCGCTGATCCCATGAACATGCGTGTGTCCTGCATTTGCGGGCAATGCTGAGCGTGGCTCCTGCTGGAGCCCACAGCTTAGAGAACACAGCTCCAGGAAGAGACACAGCATCATGTTTCCCAGGGTGGGATGCTGATGGGTGCTGCTAACCAGCTTTTATACAAATTTTATACAAAAATATAAATATACATATAAATTCTTTGAGAATCTTCTACTGGGCTTCACGATATCTTTTGTCAAGAAAGTTACATAGTGCAATTAACAAAAATGTATTGTTTGAAACAATTAGGGGTTCTGAAAGTCACAATAATGTCATAGGAGGTAATGGCATATTTGTTACACGTTTTACTACCCCTTATCCCAGTAACAGAACATTAAAAATACAAAATCTCAATTTATTTTAAAAAAAAATCTCCACTGCTTTTGTACACCTATAGAAAAAATCCTGCAGAGAGTACAGCAGGTATTTGAAATTATCAAACTGTTACAAGAATTTCTTTCCCAGCAATTCAGTTTTGTTACTTATTTTGAAAATTAATAGCTATAACTAAGACATATATAACTCTTCATTTGCACTTTTAAAACTGAAACTGAAAGTAACCATTGTATATACAGAGCTATTTAAGATCCAGCCTTCCCTTCCCAAACCCACACAAAATTATCTTAAGTTGTTATAAATTAGTCCAATTCTGTATCTGTAAACTGTTTTTTTTTTTAAATTCAGAAGAAGCTACAAATATATTATGGCATCCTTCCTACAGGACTGTGACAGGAAAAGAATTTTTTATTTTTTTTTTTTTAAGAATTGGATTCACTCTACGGAAGCCTCTTCCCCAAGAGACCAAGAGATGATGACTATAAATCTCATCACATTCAAAAGACAGTAAAACTCTCCCATTAAAATCTCAGTTCTTTGATTAGTTCAATTATACTATTCTAGACATATATACACACTATATATATATATATATATGCATTTTTCCTCTCTTTTATAGAAAGAAAAGAGATGCCATATTAAGAATTTAAAAACAAAGAGATGCCATATTAAGAATTTAAAAACAGCAGGGAGAACCAGGGAGAGAATATGACAGGTATCATACCACTTGAAAAGATGTCGTTAAGGTTGGTCCATTCATCTCTCAGCCAGATCTGTAGCCTACCATTCCATACATACCATTTGTGAAAATGTTAATTTTCCTTAAGCCTAATGTTTAATCACGTTATCTAACAAATCTACAGATTTCAGCTATTGCAGAAAGTATTTTTTTGAATCAATCTGTTATTATTTCCCCTTCTTTGTCATCAATTTTCAAGACACTGTCAATGTATTCCAGAAACTACAGAACCATTCAGCACAGATGGCACAGCAATAAAAACCTGGACGTTCTTCATGTGAATGTCCATCTTTAGACCTACTTTCTAAGCCTATGGAATAGAAACTACTACATACTGCAGTACAGTAACACTCCTGGTAGTAGTAACCAAGGAGCATTACTTGAATATTTTGTCAAGGGTCATTTGACTGAAAAGAAATGCCTCAAAACAAGCTATCTACCTCAGCACCATAATCAACTTGTTCTACCCCACCTGGTATAGTAAGAAATCCATCTGCTGTTTTTAGATATCTTCAATGTTGAAGCTCAGGGTGGTAATCTTAGGGATGAAACGTGAATCTGTATTCCAGTCAACTGAAAGGATGGGGAAGGTAACATGGGAGCAGAACTTTTATACAAGATGGACTTGGACTAGAGAAATTAAATTCTACACTCTTATAACAAAAATGTGTCTGACTATATAAATGAGCACATTTTACCATTACTTTGTAATGAGGGATGACTGAAAGAGGATTCAGAAACCATTTTATGCCAGCAAGTTACAGTGGTTATTACTCAAAGACATCATAGCTAGCACAGCACTATAAAGAGATAACCAAGTTAATTTTAAACTGACTAGTCAAGCATTAGAAAAACTTTTTTTTTTTTAATTTTTTTTTATTTTTATAAATCTATCCACGGCAGCAAGGAACTAACTCAATATTAACCAGTTTACCTGCTGAGAGTCAATTATCCCATATCAAGCTCTTGTATTGCCACTTCTGATATCACAGTGGATAAATTAAAGCTAGTTCAAGTATTGGTAACTCCAGTTCATAATCTCTAAATAATTTTTTAACAAGAGCTTTTGAGATAGTAACGTATCTTCACAATGAGAACTCCTATGCAATCTCTCCCTTGTTTTAAGAAGGTAATGGGGATTAGACCAGACTTGAAAAGGTCCCTCAAATTAGGAGGTATCAGCTGCGGCAAATCAAGTACATTTGAAACACACTTCTAAGAGAATAAGACTATTCAGTCTTTCAAGTTGGAAATTACATTTTTGAAGGGATTGTTATGAAATTTCTCATGATATTTGCATATATACAACCTCCTTATATTTTAAATTATTTCTACTCTACATTTTGATTGATTCCTGGTGTTAGAATAATTTAGTTTATTGTGCAGCTATCATGTGATAGCTTTTTTTTTTTTTTTTTTTTTTTTAAACGTGAGAGAACTCAGAACCCTTTGCAAATCACGGGGTATCTACAATTTGTTTTCAGCTGCCCAGCCCAACTAAATGTGAACTTTCTCTGAAATAGTAATTGCCATATTGTTGTGTTTGCATAGCATTCATCACAACTGTACTCTGTCAAGAGTATTCTGTCAAGAATTTCGGTAATACCATTGAACACAAATTATATTATAAAAAATGACAACCTTCCAAATCTCCAGATCAGACATTATCAATAACTGGGAGAAACAAAGCAAAACAAAACAAAACAAAAAACTTTGGAGATTCCTCTGGGTACTAATATGATTACATTTTTTTCTTGTGCGCTTGAAGCTGAGCGCACAACTACTGCTTAGTATTCTTCTTTTAGCACAGGTCGACAGGTCATTTAACACACCTCACATAAGGTTAATGAAGTTTCATTATGATTTTTGCAATTCCTAAGTACCTGCCACTCCCCTGAAACAGACTTCTGATATGTAAGATTTCTAATGAACCAATCTGTGACATCTGATACAACTTTTGCTACAGGTTGTAGAGGTGATATAAATAGTGTAAAACTTATTCTTAAAACATTAAACCCTAAAATAACTCAAGAGCAAGAGAAGAGACATTCTGGTGAATCAGAATGTCTGGAAATGTTCTTGAAATACTGCAAATGAGACGTGAGTACTGGCAGCATCCAACAGGTCTCATATGCTCCCCGAAATAAAACCTGGACGGTTCTACAGCTCTTCTACAAAGTCAGCTTCCACTACGGGGGTGCTTGCTGTCAAATTAGTTGCCTCTTGAGGAATCAAATTCGATGCCTCAAAATCTATATTTAAATCCTTGCTGCTACATAATCAGGCTATTAACACCATACACTCACACATTCTGTAAGATTTGGGGCAATTCCACAATTACTACATTCTGACTGGTGTTAAATTTCGGAGTAATTTACTGTGTATTAATTACATCATGCGAGAGCACAGCATGACTAACCTTTACTAACATTACCCGTAGTACATAATACATGCATAGGGCCTTAGTGACAGATATTTTTTTATGCCCTACTCTGGCTGACAACTTACACATAATGATTTTATAGTACTACCATTTAGCGATTTCTAATCTAACATAGGAAATAACAATTCCTTTACAGTTACTGTTAATTTCATTTTAAGACATACTCAAGATTAAGAATTATTAAAATCTCCTCCCTGTACATTTGAGTTTTATTCCATTTAGTATTTCTTCTGCTCTGCCTGAACTGCACACTTCTCATTTTCTTTTTTGCAGGTGACAATAAGCACATGAAGAGGGACTAAGAACAGCATGTAATACATGTAAGAAGGGGAGCTTGAACGTATCAGTCCTCAAACCTTCTCTTCAGTAGCATCTCACACATCTTTATTTTTGCCATATTTTAAGCAGCAAATGCAAGCCCTTAGTCATGTTTCTCAGCTCCCTACCACTGAATTTAATAAGCGCGTTGGAGTCCCTCAATTTGATTTGCTGAGAAGATATGAAATGGAAACACTAAGAAAGGAAAAGTGTAATGACTTTTTCCTCTCTGTGCCGCTTTCATATCAGCATGTCCTTACCTGTAAAAGGTTTCAATATTCATGTCATATTTTAATAATCAAAGGAACTCTTTACACTGTCAATGATTTCTTATTAAGATGCAAATCAAGAATAATCTCTGATCTTCTAACAGAGCCTGAAAGCACTTTATTAATTAGTCAGGCTCCATCTAACATCTGACAAGACTTCCCTCATCATAGGAAAACTGACTTCAAAATTATCTTCTGAGTTCACATTTGCGGTCAGCAATAAGGGGCCTGAATCGTATATAAGCCATCAAAATTTTATGGTAATTTTTAATTGTCACTAAAAATCAGCACACATTCTCTTTAACAACAGAAAATTTGAATGCTTTGGTTTAATTGTTTAACCAGCATTTTATAAATCTGTTCTGACACCTGAATTCCATTAGATGCTAAAATGAAACATCATGTTCTAGACAAGCAGAACAGTATTTCACTGACTCAGGAGTCACTTCTAACTGCTCTTTGGCTGCATTTGTCTTCATGACTTCTCCATTACAAGTTTTGTAGTACCTCCCTTTATCTTTTAAATTTACGCCTTAGAAAATGTAAGTCAATAAAGCATCCATAGTGACTACATGACTGCCACATCTCACCTGTTGTCATCATATGGTCCATAATCAACCTTCAAAGTGTTTTGTTGCTATCTCAGCTTGAGTAATAAAATCCTTAGGACAAGCACCATGGCTTGCCTTCATTTTTAGAGAGCTTGCCTTCCTAGCAATCAATAACAGATTCATAATAAATTATTAATATTTCTGTTCCTTTAAGACCTTCAGTTATATTGAGCAGAACTCAGTTAAAGCCAACAGAAACCCACCCTTGAGCTGAAGGAGAACTGCCTTTCGTGGTAGCAACTTTTGGATTTTCTTCATGCATTTTGGCAGGCTGACCAATCATGCTGTATAGTTATAGCCACAATGTGAATACCTCAGGAAGGTGAAATGGATAGTGTTTTCCACACATATTTAAAAGAGGCAATGCTACAAAAAGGCTGAATGAGGCTGGTCCTGATTTGACAAAGAGCTCCCTTCCATACTAAATTTTCAGTTTCCCAAGTTCAGCAGTACTGCTCAGTATCTCAATTAAAAATTTAAACTAGAAAAGATTTGTTTAAAGATATAATCCAGCTAAATACACTAAAGTGAAGAATTTACACTGTGACATGAACGAGCTAAATCTGGCAATTTTACTTCTTTCAGGCAGACCTGTAGTTCTGCCCAGCCTGATGTATTTCTTACCAACTGCAGTCATCTGACTGGAGGCAAATCACTGATAAAACATCACAGCTGCTCCTGAAAGGGAAGTGAACAGTTATGCCTTATTGTCTCCCTTTCATTCTTCTCTACGTCCCACCACATTCACTGAAATTTAAATCTGTTTCCCTATAACTTTAGAAACTGCCCGTGCCTTGACTTCTGCCCAGGTCTTCCTGCAGTCTTGTTAAAGTCAAACCTTCAACTCCACAGATGATTTCTGGTTTGTTTTTGTTTTGTTTGGCTTTTTGTTGTTGTTGTTCAAAGTTGTTTATTCGTGTGTTGGGACTGGGAACATTCCTGAAAAGATCACTTGTGATTTCCTCTCTTCCAAGTCTTGCTCAGATCTCTGTGACCTTCAGAGCTCTGTATGGTTTCCTACAGTGTCACATTCAGGGCTCTGAAATATCAGCTCTTGATTATACCTAACTTTAAAAGTATTATTATTGTACCTCACTGATTTTAAAAGCAAACCCCATTGCTGCGTTTACAAGTCAGGAACGCAGCTAGTTTGTAAACAGCACTGTGCAAGCATGGCATTACAGGTTGAGTTTGCTTCTCGTTGGGTACCTGCCCGAGAGGTCCACATCAAACCATGAGCCATTTCATAGAATCATAAGGGTTGGAAAAGATCACCTGGTCCATCTGTACCCCTACCAACGATATCACCCACTAAACCAAACCATGTCCCCAAGCACCTTGTCCAACCTTTCCTTAAACCCTCCCACGGATGGTGACTCCATCACCTCCCTGGGCAACCCGTTCCAATGCCCGACTGCCCTTTCTGAGAAGAAATGTCTCCTAATTTCCAACCTGAACCTCCCTAGCGCAACTTGAGGCCATTCCCTCTAGTCCTATCACTAGTTACCTGTGAGAAGAGGCCAACCCCCAGCTCCCCACACCTTCCTTTCAGGTAGTTGTAGAGAGCAATATGGTCTCTGCTGAGCCTCCTCTTCTCCAGACTTAACCCCAGTTCTGTCAGTCGCTCCCCATAGGACTTCATCAGGCCCTTCACCAGCTTCGTAGCCCTTCTCTGAACACGCTCCAAGGCCTCGATGTCCTTCTTGTACTGAGCGGCCCAAAACTGAACACAGTACTCGAGGTGTGGCCTCACCAGAGCAGAGTACGGCAGGACAATCGCCCCCCTGGTTCTGCAGGCTACACTATTCCTGATACATGCCAGGATGCCACTGGCCTTCTTGGCCACCTGGGCACACTGCCGGGTCATGTTCAGGCGAGCATCGACCAACACCCCCAGATCCTTCTCCTCTGCACAGCTTTCCAGCCACTTTGCCCCAAGCCTGTAGCGCTGCACGGGGTTGTTGTCACTTCGTTGGCTGTTGTGATTTCCTAACCCTGCTGCTGCGGGCTTAGAGGGCGCCACTTCACCTCACACAACCTGCCGTCTCCCCTCACACCGCCAGGGGCACACCGCCGAGGGCCCCCGGCCTCCCCCGCGGGGCAGCCCCAGCCCCAGCCCGCCCCGGTACGTGCCCGCTACGGGCCCGGCTGCTCCCCGCGGCCGCGGCGCTGCGGCGCCACCTGGTGGGAACTCCTCTGGCAGCGCCCCGCCGCCGGGGCCATGGCGCCGCCTCGGGGCGCCCGAGGGCTCGGGAAGGCGGCGAGGGCGCGATTAAGCGCTCGGCGAAGCCGGGAGGGTGTAGGAAGGGCGCCTGCAATAAGAAGCGTCCTGGGGATGCCCTCACCCACCTGTCACCCAGCGTAGTGGTTTCCAAGTAACCGCTGAGGCCCGTGAGGGTCGAACACGACCACAGTTAACCCCATTGAGTCGATCCACCCGTTCTAGAGGTGAATTAAATATTTCTCAAGGCAGATTGAAGGCTTTTGTAACTCCAGTTGGCTTTACAACCCGCCTTGCGGGGTTGCAAGTGACTGTGGGCCAGCGTATTGCAGGTGGAAATTCCCTGCAGCCAAAGGGAAGGAGAGAGCGGCGACTTAACGTGCCCTGCCATGCCGCAACGGTGCTGCCAGTGCTGATGCCCCCACACCATATTGCAGCCCCCTGCCAGCTCAGCAACTGCGTGCAAGCACTGCCAGTAGCAGGGCAAGGAAGGGTCAAGGCTCGGTGTTGCCACAGCAGAAGAAGGCTGGCAGATCCTGCTCCACCTGGTCAGTGGCCTTGAGCCACTCCTTCGCACTGCAGGGCACCCCTGGCCTTTGATCCTCTGCAGCACACCCATCTGGGTTTCACCCCAGACGTTTCTTGACAAAACCACAGTTTCCACCTGAGATAACATCATGGCTTACTATGGGGAATCCTGAGTGAGATGGTTTTCTTCCTGTAAAGACAAGCAAAGCAACCCCTCACCCACCTTTTCGTTGTTGTTGTTTATCTGTATACAACTTCAGCAAACTTTTATATGTGCAAACTTAGCATAGAATCATAGAATCATACACTCACTGATACAGGTTTTCTTAGTCTTTTAGACCTTTCAAAATCCACAGGCATTCTCATAGCCCTTTCCTGAGGCCTTCCCAAATTTTTCATCGTATTTTCTGAAGCACTGATGTCAGAATTGGACATGTCATTCAACAGTGGTCTCACTGTTTGTGCAGAGAAAAAGCAAAACAAACAAGCAAGCAAACAAACAAAACACACACACACACACACACACAAAAAAATCACCTCCTGAGTCGTATTTCTTTCTTAGGACAGTGGTACAGTGGTATGAGGTTGTTTACCCACTCCCAGGACAGTTATGCTCTCTGTCAATTTTCAACTTTCTGAGCAGAAAAAGATTGTCTTTCTTAATGCTAGACCAATTTAGTTCCAGTGAAATGCCCTTCTAAAATCTTATCCATAGAAAGTCCAAGTCTCTTGGACTCTCTGAGGTCTCTCTGACATACATACTGCATTCCACCTGAATTCAGAGTTTTATTCTTACATTACTGTATTATGGAGAACTTGTGGGTGTACCTGACCTTCTTCTATAGCTTCTTAACACATTTCTGCCCTGAGATGGGAGAAAATACTCATTCTGAAACTGCTGTTTTTTGGAAACTTAAATCATAATGCAGGCCTGAGAGGAACACCCTACAGAAGTCCATTTTATGAATATTTCTTTTTCCAACTAAACTGTTGATCTCAAAAAGTTACAGTGTTTGGCTGACCGGATTAAATGTTTGTTTTCTTATATTTGTAACCATTGATTTTCCTCTAAATCCTTGTTCTAGGCTAGACATTCCATGATTCTGAGCAGGATTTATGGCTATTATAATTTTATTACTGAGATTAGTCTCTTTGTCCTCTTTAGCTGTTACAAGATTGGCTTTTCTCCTCTTCCACTTCTGTATATTAATTTAAGTGAGGACTGATATTGCTACACAAACCTTTCTCCTTCCTTTATTCATCACAATAAGAGGTATTAGAAAGACGTTACCTTAAATTTAGAAATCTAGAGGAATTTTAGCTGCCTGCCCTGTGACATCCACATATGGCAGGTAAATGTAGCACAGTTCTGACAGAAAACCTTCTGAGTGACAACAGAGACCACACAGGATACTATAGGGTATCTGAAATGGCATAGACTCCTGTGCCCCTGAATCTTTCCAGGATGTGATACACTCAAGAGATGAGTGGACACTACGCTAAGAGATAATCTGTTGTCTCTTGGGCTTTGAGCCGTATGAAGCATGTCCATTTACAATGGGACAAATGGCAATTCTATTAATTTGTCTCACCTAAGACTACAATGAGCTAGCCAAGTGTACTAATAGCTCACGCTCCTTCCTTAGTGCATGGTGCCCAGTGTTGTGTTGGGACCAACACAGATTAGCTCCTCATTTTTATATATCCAATCTGTCATGAAAAAAGATTTAGTTCAGTGTCATCATAACTAAGAAAAGAAACAAAAGAAACAAAAACATTTGGTACACAGACTGTTTTAAAATGCCAAGCTAAAAATATATATACTGAAAAATAATAATAGCAATTGAAAAAGCAAAAAACATAGCAAAACTAGATGGGAATTGCAGCATATTCACCTGATGGAATGGGAAGTGAGTCTATATATTGGTCCCTACACATTTATATGTATCAGACCGATGGTAAGAATGCATCTACCTTGGGAAGCTTTTAATAAAATCATGGTCATTTTCACAGAGCTCAGTCATACCTTAAAAGAGTGAGCCTTGTGCTTTGACAGGAAAATAGACTAGGAGATCACCTCTTTCTTCCTTTCAGTTTAGTGGCAAAAAATTAGCAGGAAGCTCTTCCAGCACTTTACGTTTCTACAGCTGACAAAATACAAAGTCAAAATGTGCCAGAGAATCCAATCATTGCCTTGCTTATAAGCAGGAATGAAGGAATGATCTGGCCTGGGTAGTTTAATGCTAACCAAAAACACAGAAAGGAAGGCAGACAAAAAAAAAAAGGATAACAGTAATGAAAAATATGTCCTGGGGTGGTGCATTCATGTTCAGGAATAGGAACTTTTTAATTTTTTTCTCTGGAAAATAAACTATACTATGCTATTTTATCTTTGTCCTTCTCTTAAGGTATTTGATAGGTATTGTACCTAAAGGAATATCATCAACAGTTTCAAATATTTATGAATGCGGAATAAAAACAGATCGAATAAGACATGGAGCTGAGGCTGAGCTTCAGACAGGCTGAGGAGCACAGAGCTCTGATAGATAGAGATGGGTTAGTTTTTCAGACTTTTTTTTAAATGAGATTTTTCTTGACAAATATAAAAAGTACATCACTACACACTATGGAGGCTAAATTAGGATCTTTCAAACTTCTGATAATAAATGCAATCTAAAATAATGTAATAAAAACCTTTCATTTAACAACAATGAGATTCAACTTGCTGGTTTGAAAAAAAAAATCATTAATAGTAGAGCTCACGTTTTTATGGTGCCCTAAAGCTGTTTTAATCAGTTCTTTCAATCGTTTGAGAATAAGACACTCAACTAACGTGCAGTAAATGTAATCTCCTTCTCACGTCTGTATTTTAGCTAATGCTTTCTAACATATGGAACAGTGACATGAACTGTACTGCTTGCAGCAGGTACAGGGCAAGATGTCATCTCCCTGTCCTCTTCCTCCATTCACACCACAAACACAGTAGGGATTTCTTTTCTCGGTAATATTAATTTGTTTTCCTGATTATCTCTAACCTACAGATTAAACCAGCTTGAAACAACACTTTTCTCACAAAGATATTTTCTGGTGTGTCATTTCTCAGAACTGATTTAAAGCCTGCATGACTAAACCTATTCAAAATGAAACAAACAAGCAAACAAAAAACCGAAACCCAGTGACAAGGATCTCTGTCAAAAGCAGCAGATAAAGATGAGAACAAGCAGCTGTGTGTGTAGTGGGGGGTTATTTGTCAATAAAATATTGATTCAACCTGGCTGTAATCATAATAGATCCTCTGACCATTCCCGTAGTCTTTATCTCCCACTCCATCATATTGCCTTTACATGACTTCTTTAATTGAAGTGATATGTCTTTTTGGTTACTTGCCTTGTGGTAACATATGATGAAAGACTAACAGTCAAGTGAGGGAGGAGAAAGGGGCAGCTGTTACACTTTGCATTCACCTTCCTAATACTTGACTGGAAGGATCTGGAGCCATGTCTCAGGCAAAGATCAAAACAGCTATTTTACAAATATGTTAGAACATCAAAGCAAAAGCTCTCATGTACCCTAGTTGATTTCCATTGCAAATGCAACGCTAACTCATTTATTTTCCAGTTTGCGCTCATGATTATTTTAATTTGCCATGTTTGTCTGGAGGCAGCCGTCAGGTTGATGCCATGGTGCAGTGTCACACAAGCTGCGGCCTGAGATACCCCAGCTGGGCATCTCAGTATCAGGAGAATTTATTCATGCCTTGTACAGGAAAACTTACAGTGGTATTTCAGAAAATAGCAAAATCTGTTACTTTGGAATGGTACAGATATTTTAAGAATCCCATATGGGCATATCGGGTCTACTGTTTCTGAAGATTGTCAGAATATACCTTAGTGGCAGATAGAAAAATCTCAGGATGCAGGTGCTGGTATCAAAAGCAGGTTGCCTGCAGGTCCAGTCATCCTCCTGCATGAGAAAAGCTGAATGGAAGCTGCTGGGTTAGTGGAACCGTCACTGGTGCCTAGGTTGACACCTAACTGAAACTTTATTAGAGGATCAGTTACAGATCTGTCACAAAGCAACAATTCTACCAGTTTTTGAAGAGGAAGTGTCAGCTGTAGTTGTGAAAAATCATGCAAACACACCCTGGAACCACACAGAAGAAAAAAGAAAAGAAATCTTAGCTTTATAACCACTGGATTTAACCTCACTGGTCTGTTGCAGGTATCTCACGGGTTCATGGAAATTAGGACTGGAAGGGACCTTAAGAACAGGTTACAGTTTGGAAGTTTTTTTAATGGTTATCTGAAATGTGTCTTGCTGCAATTTCCATAAACTTTTGTCCTGTTTGTCAGGGAGCAGTGTCAGTGGGGCTGCTCTCCAGAGGAGGATGAGCCAGGAGCTAGGGGTAACTGCCACGCAGGCAGTGCCCTCACCAACCAGAGTGCAGCCTTGCAGCATGTAAGCATGGCCAACAGAGCCAGGGGCTTGTAGCAGGGTCCATCACCAGCTCTGGACACAAGCGAGGGGATGAACCAAAGCCAGGTCCATCCAGGGGCAGCTGGAGATGGAACAGGATATGAGCTGGAGACAAGATGACAACACAAACCTGAGGTCCATCTGGGAAGCCCCACCAGAGAAGCAGGACAGTGGGGGTTGGGGCTGGGTTCTGGGCAAGACTCATCGCCCAGGGCAGTTAGGAACTACAGGTGCTGTCAGGGACCTGACAGTATTCACAGTGGACATAGTGATTAATTATATTCTTTTCATTTCTGTGGAAGTTGCGTCTGCTGTTTTTATCTTTCCCTTGAATTTGCACTCTTACACTCATGGAAAGGAAAAAGAGAATTGTAAAATTGTACTTTAAAAAAGTGTATGATATCATCCAACTTAGTTCTCATGTTTGGTGTTGTTTTATCTCAATAGAAGCTGGGTTTACCTTTATAGAACCCCAAACTTGTGCAGAATTTGCTGTTCCAGCTGGATGAATATATGTCTATGGGGCCTAATGGGATTCATCCCAGGGTAATTGGAGAGCCAGCTGATGTCATCACAAGATCTCAATTATTTTTCAATGGTCTTGGGAATCTGGAGAGGTCCCAGTCGATTGCCAGCTGGCAAATGTTGTCCGAGTGTTCAAGAAGGGCAAGAGAAAAGACCTTGGTAATTACAGACTTGTCAGTCTCACTTCAGTACCTGGTAAAATTACAGAGAAAATTATTCTGGGAGTTATTGAAAAACACCCGAAGGACAATGGAGTCACTGGTCACAGCCACCACAGGTTCAGAAGGGGAAGGTCCTGCTTAACGCATTTAATTTCCTTTTAGGACAAGGCCACTCATCTAGTTGACCAAGGGAAGCCAGTTGATGTAATCATGTGGGATTTCAGCAAAGCTTTCCATATTGCTTTTCACAGTATCCTTCTGGACAAAATGTCCAGCATACAGCTAGGCAAATGCACTATATGATGGGTGAACCATTGGCTGATGGGTCAGGCTCAAAGGGTTATGGTAAATGGGGTTACATCAGGCTGGAAAATAGTCACCATTGGGGTTCCCCAGGGCTCCATTTCAGGGCCAGTTCTCTTCAATGTTCTCATAAATGACATGGATGCAGGACTTGAAGGTATACTAAGTAAGTTTGTATACAACACTCAACTGGGAGAAGTTGACTCTGCTGAGGGCAGAGAGGACTTGCAGAGAGATCTGGACAAATTAGAGGGCTCAGCAAGCACCAAGCACATGAAGTTCAACAAGAGCAAGTTCCAGATTCTGCACCTGGGATGGGGCAACCCTGGCAATCCATACAGACTGTGGGTATGAGAGGCTGGAGAGCAGCCACACAGAAAGGGATCTGGGGGTTCTGGTCAGTGGCAAGTTGAATAGTAGTCAACGAGGGAAGTGATTATCCCGCTGTGCTGTGTGCTGGTGTGGCCTTACCTGGAGTACTGTGTGCTGTTTTGGGTGCTGCAGTATAAGAAGGACATAAAACTATTAGAGACTGTCCAAAGGAGGCCTGCAAAGAAGGTGAAGGGTCTAAAAGGCAGGACATATGAGGAGCATCTGAGGTCCCTCGGTTTTCTCAGCCCAGAGCAGAGCAGGCTGAGGGGAGGCCTCATGGTGGCCTCCAGCTCCCTCACGAGGGCAGCAGAGGGGCAGGCGCTGAGCTCTGCTCTCTGGGGACAGCGACAGGACCCGAGGGAATGGCATGGAGCTGGGACAGGGGAGGGTCAGGCTGGGTGTTAGGGAAAGGTTCTGCACCCAGAGGGTGGTCGGGCACTGGGACAGGCTCCCCAGGGAGGTGGTCACAGCACCGAGCCTGCTGGAGTTCAAGAAGCATTTGGACAATGCTCTCAGACACGGTCTGATTTTGGGGTGGTCCTGTGTAGAGCCAGGAGCTGCACTTGGTGATCCTTGTGGGTCCCTTCCAACTCAGGATATTCTACTATTCTATGATACTAAGAAAGGAATCCTCTCGCCTCGCCTCGCCTTACTTCACCTTGTGCCTCGTTTCCCTTCCCTTCCCTTCCCTTCCCTTCCCTTCCCTTCCCTTCCCTTCCCTTCCCTTCCCTTCCCTTCCCTTCCCTTCCCTTCCCTTCCCTTCCCTTCCCTTCCCTTCCCTTCCCTTCCCTTCCCTTCCCTTCCCTTCCCTTCCCTTCCCTTCCCTTCCCTTCCCTTCCCTTCCCTTTCCGTTTTTATTTGTTTCTTAGCAAAAATGAGGTGTTTTTTTTAACTTTAAACACTTTACTCTAAATTCAGATATATGAACATGTTCAAAAAAAGCTGTCCATGAGAACTGCACACACTCATACCTTGCAGTACTATTTCTTTTATCAAAACAGTTGTATAAAGATTACCTTTTTTCCCAGAGGCATTATGAAACAATTTAAACCTACAGTATGGGAAAATCAGGTAACGCACAACAACATGCACTACAATTGGCTATGGTTCCAGTTAAGATAGTTAAAAACCCAAATCTCTGCCATCTTCGTCAGCTTATGCATCCAGCTATTGTAGCATGAGAATTGTCAGTACTGCCTCTAAGCCGTATATCGTCCTCCATGTTTTTCTTATATTCTGGAACTAGCTGCTTTTTTTTTTCTTTTTTTCTTTTTTCTTTTTTTTTTCCTATGAGCTCATACAAAAATGTAGGCTGAAATCTGATAATTGCCTCCTATTATTTTCCCAAACTATCAATTGTTCAGCTTTTTTTCCAAACTTTATCTGTAAAAAATTTAAGAGAGGATAGAAGAGCTCTCTAGACTGAAAATGTGAGGATGAGGACTGTTGAACATATTGAACTGAAAGTCTAAATAAATTATATCTAGGTCAGACTATTTAATATAATTTCTTTAAATGAAAGACCGCAGAGTTTCTACTTTGTAGCATGTTTTATTGGAATTTCTGTTCCTCTTTCAAAGAGTACACAGAGCTATACCTAGACACATTGCAGGGTATTTCACACACATTGTGTGAACAAGGCAAACACCGAGTTATTTAAGAAAAAAAGTATTTTGACAGAGAATAGCTTTGTACAGAGAAAATGCATATATTTGAGAAATAGATCCATTTACAGTGCAAAAGCTTCACATGCTCAGCTCTTTCCCACATTTTTTTTGCCATATGTTTTATCAAACTAGGAACTTTTGAACCTTTGTCCCTGTAGGGAATTTAATTTAATCAAGGCTCATTCACAGGAGCGACAGATACTATATCTTGTCTCAAAGTACAGTCTAATTCTGCCTTGATGTTACTGCATAATGGATGCATACTTTACACTAACATTTCAGAGTGTATTTTTTAGCTAATATACTCTTCAAGTACTGTAGAAAAATCATCTAAAATTGAAATGTGTGCCAGTCAAATGGTAGAGATTAATAAAGATTGCTGCCTGCATGAAAAACCTAAACTCGATTTCTAGCGAGAAGATATTTTATTAGCAGAAATAAGAAGTTATTTTCTGAATTCATTGTCATATGATAAATTAAAATTTCTTACAGTATGGACATTAAATCATTCACAGTTACCTTAACACGGCTGTCAACAGCTGTGCCCTTGCTGAGATTCCTTCAGTGTCCAGCAGCAGGAGCACTCAGCTAGCTGGAAAAGAAAATGAGTTATTTATATAAAAATACTGAGCCACCTTTGAACTGAGACAAAGTCTCCCTGTACAGTGACTGCATAAAGGGATCAGCTGAGATTATATGCTTTGTAAACCCCTTGCTTCTGTAGTTTCTAACTAATAACCTTTAAGACCAATGACATTTTGCAAGCTTAGATTCCTTACCTATGCTTTTTTTTTTTCTAAGAGAAAGCATTTATATTTTGCCCAAAGCCCACATACTATTTAAGTTTTCCATATCACTATAGATAAATAAGACTATCCAGATGGATGGTCATCCAGATTTGATCATCCAGAAGATGACTAAATTCATCTTGCCTATAACAGAAGTTTGACTTTCATCAGCTGGGGGCATGGGGAAGGGGACAGATGGACAGATAGGACAGGACAAATTTCCTTATAGGTTGACAGGCACTGAACTTTCATTTGTTAGCAAATAATCTTAGAACATTCTGATACTCTTTCCTTTAAAAAATAATCAAAAAATGAAACTATTGGTTGATGTATCTTCAGAACCCCATTCACAATTCTTGCATTTTATTTACCTATTGCAAATGGATGGTGTACATTATGATCTGATAGTCTCTCAGATTCATCTGATGCATGATTTTTTTCTTATTTTATATACTTCATCTTTGCCAAATTTCATTATTTATTAATCATACTACTGTATTATGTCAGGAACCTGTTGTATAAGAAGACTGGAGTGCAGTTTAAAGAGAAAAGAAACAAAAAAGACATATTCTTTCTCAATTTCAGTATAAAAAATAAATTATGTTTATGGACAGTCCAACTAGCAACAGCAAAGAATGAACACAAAGCTGGTCAGCATGATTACTAGCAATCTGATGTTTCAGACCAGATTTGGCTGCTTACTTTCCAAAAAAACAAAAGAAGAAAAATTCCTGTATCTCTGATCCTTATAGATCCTCTCAGCAAGGGTTGCAAGTCAAGAGCATAAGACCCATCACAGAAAGATCTTCCATATTCTTCCTAGTTCTACCTGTGATCATTCAGAGATCCAAGAGTTTTAGAAAGTGCATGAATTACTGGATGGGAATACCCTATCTTCCCAGCACAAAGTATGGAAGCACCTGTTCAAACCATTCAATATTTTTTTGCACTTACTCTGGGCAACTGAACTACAACTGCCTTATGAGGAAAGATTAAAAAAAAAAAAAACAACCCACACCATACATGACTGACAAAAAATGACCTACGCACAGATATAATTATAGGCTGCGAGAATCAAGGAAAGGTACTGTTTAGCGTGGTCAAAGGGGAAATCTGAATAAAGAGGTGATGCTTGTTACTTAGGAATTCCATTTTACTAATAAACTAACCTTTATCACTCTATAATTTTTGCAACTGTTGTGATATAGAGCCCTACATAGTTTTCATAAGTGCATTAATATGTGTGAAGTTTTATGTTCTGTATGCATTTTTTCCTCATTTATGAATCTGTTTGGGTAAATAAGTTTTTATTGACTCTTGGATACTAGATTAGATACCTAAAGGATCTGCAAAAGAAAAAAAAAAGACAAGGAAAAAACATATACACTAAGCTTTTCTGAGCAGGTTAACCTCATGCGGATTATTTCTGTTTTAGGAATGTACTTCAGTGGTATCTTAAAGACTGACTAACTACACCATTTACAAAAACTCCTTCTTTAGGCTTTGTGGTATTTTCAGGCCTTATATGCTGAGGGCCCAACATTTAGAAAATGATATAAATTGACGAATTGCTTGCAACTATCATATATTAAGTATATTTCATTTTACAACTGGTGGAGGTCCAAAGAAAGAGAGAAAATCCTTCCTTTCTCAGTACTAATAGCAAGATTTCTCACCATTTTGCCAGCGCTCAGAATTTCACATAAAGTTGGTTAACATCCTGTATTCTTCAGAGAACACCCGTAAAAACATATGTATACACAAGCATTTTCTGTGCAAAACAATGCAGTCAAATAGGATTAGAAATTCATTTAACAGATCAGCACAACCCTTAGTGTATTTAGTACCTTCAGTATTGTCATACTACTTGTTGAAGTTTTGTGTAAGGGTACATCGGGTAAATTTAGCTTAAGCTGATTCTGTACCAGTTCAGACAAAGTCATTGTGAAAATATCTTAAATATTTGTCTGCATCAGGGTGCTGCAGTGATTTAACAAAATGAATTTTTAAACTTTTTTTTTTTTTTTTTTTCTCATGCAGTAAAATCCGAGCTTGGAAATACCCCCGTTTTCCAACTGGGCTATGAACTGACATACTAAAAAATCTTTTACCTAATAAAGGCTATCATGATCTGCTATCATTTATAGTGCTGGGGTAGAAGAAAATTGACATCCACGTAACAGACAAAGCTGTACCAAGCAGAAGAGCCAGGATTCATTGCCTGTGAATTGAGAGGACCATCTAGAACGTGATTACAGGTTGAAGGGTGTTCCAGTTATACATACTGTGTGGTTAATTTGCAACATGTAATGTCTCTTGAAAGGATGGATCCAAATTCCTCTGAAATTCGGACTGCAAGGTCTTGATGACATCCATAACATGAGGTGATTCCCGGAGTTCAGTGGTTGCTCATCCATAGACTCAATGGATGACTGGATGAGCAACTATGGTTGCTCATCCATAGACAACACCGGAACATCTGAAGGAAAGAAACAATAAGTGTGTCCTGTTTCTGAGGAGGAAGTGGACTGCAATAGGAGTGATGAGAGGCACACAAGCGTACCAGGGAAGATCAGTCCTAGAACCAGTCCTCCATGATTCTGAAAATCAGTTTTCCCTTTCTGGACTTCCGTCAAATAGTGTTTGTAGAAAAGCTGTCATACCAGGAACTGATGGTGAGAGTGCAGCGGAATGGTTTCTGAGCTGATTGTCTCTGTGTTTCTAGACCATCAGCAGTCAAAGCTAGGATGCTGGTTATCCTTTCATCTGGGGAAAAGCTTCCTAAGAAATTGAAAAAGAGACCAGAAATCAGCTTTGCTGTCTCACAATAATGCTGGACTCTGTTTCTAATGCTTTCTCTGACAGTGCTGGATTCACAACTGGCTCCCTCTTGGCCAGACCTCTGGCATGATGCAGTAAGCAGTTCAAAAGCACGAATGCAAGCTTCATTTTATGCTCTAATCTAATTTAGGTTCTTTTTAGTGGTCATTCCTTCAGAGAACCTGTGGAAAGAGCTCTCAGTGTCTTAGCACAGGACAAATATTCTTCACTAGGCTTCAAAAAAATTCAGCATACATTTCCTACAGTTTATTCAAAGTTTTCCTTTTTTTTTGTTTGTTTGTTTGTTTTCTCCTCTCTGCCCACATGAGTTAGATATACCTTCCATTTCTAATGAAGTATTAAGCTGGGCATAAGCTTAGTATATTAAGCTAATGATAGGCTGATGAAGACTTGCTGTTACTGTACTTTGAATCACAGAATTGTAGGGGTTGGAAGGGACCTCAGGAGATCATCGGGTCCAACCCCCCTGCCAAAGCAGGTCCCCTAGAGCAGGCTGCCCAGGTAGGCATCCAGACGGGCCTTGAATATCTCCAGAGAAGATATGAGTGAGATATGAATGAGACGTGCTAGAGTAAAGATAGCATTTTTAGAAATGGTTGAATGACAGAAAACTCATGAGTTGGAAACCCAGTGAGAACCCATGGGGATGATACTGTACTTCATTGCCAACTAAAAGTTTTAAGGTAGGTTCCTGTTCTCTTATTGGATGAATTTAACCCTAATGATAATTTTCGTGACAACAAATGAGATTGAACACGCATTACCCTGTTACTGCCAGAGTCCTGTGTCTCTGCACATCCATCCAGAGATGCCATCTGCTAGAATATATGAAAAAAATGACTGCAAAATATTACGAATATAGTCCAAGGAAAATCATGTGAAGATTGTACTTTTAACTCAATGGGTTTATCTTTGACATTATTTAATCATCTTAATCTTCAGTAGAAAAAAATCTGTTTTGCTCTTATTTTGTCTTTGAATTTTCAGGTTTTCAGAAGTTTCAGCTCAGATGAGCAACTGCAAATAGCTAGCCTGGAAGGAAATGAAAGGGGAGATGGCACAGGTGTAAGACTAGAAAGTAAATACTTAGAAACACTGTTGAAGATTATGTACTTCAGCATCTGAGAAGAAAAAGAGACTACAATGGAGATTACATCTTTCTACTCCATTTTTCTACCTAAACTGTGCCCTCCAGCCACTAAAACATTTCCCTAGCTGCAATTCAGTCTTAGTTTACTCACAAAGCATTTGAATGTAATGAATAAGGAGAGACATTTTAGTAAGCATGACTGATACACGTAGACAGATCTTGCTGTCTGTCAAATTCACTTTGTGCCCTGTAACTCAGAAGTGGCCAGAGCTGTGTGCTAGAAAATAAACTCCCTATGTGAGAAATTTTCACTGGCACAGAACTGCCAGCTCCAGACATTTTGAAATCACAGCTCAGGCCTCAGAAGGGTGCCATTCAGCTTTTTAAAGTATGATACATATTTAAAGTAATACATTCTGTGTTTTGGCATTTAGAATTCAGGTTTGGACTTCATCTTGTGCAAGCTTTCTTCTACAAGCATGGAACCTAGGATCTTATCTTTTTGTAAATGAAAGCTGACATTCTTTTGAAATGTTATGGTCCAGCAGCAGGTCTCTATGAATATTTGTAGAAATTGCAAGGGTTGGGATAATTTTGCAAGAGTTGGCTGTAACTCTGGCATAATAAAGGCTACATCCTGCACAGGAAATCCCCTATCAGGTGTAAGATAGACAGAAGACTGGTAACAAAAATATCAGACTGAGATGAAATATATCAGAGAAAAATGAGGGAGTGGATGAACTGAACTGGGTTGGCTCTTTTTATTGACATGAATACGGGTTCTGCCTCCTCAACACTGTAACTCACAGAGGGTTTTCATAGAGAGAGAGAATTCCTCCATAGAGGGAGAGGAATGAAAGAAAAATAAAAGATCACTCATCTCTATAACACAGTGCAGCCTGGCTTTTTGTGCCAGTTTCTTAAGCTGGATACTGTGAAAACTTGCCTGCAGGTCAAGTGTTTAGGTTCTTTTTGAATCCACAGAACTAGTCAGAGCTACAAGCACTCAGGGCCTTAAGCCACTATCATCTGCATAGTTTGTGAACGGGAGTTAGAATTGTACGTTAGATACACAGAAAGTGTCACTGCGGAAGCTGTACAAATAATAAAAGCAACCTCCAAAAATGTCTTCCTACCCTTTCTACTCCCCAACAAGGAAAACCAGATTTTGGAAAACTTTCCATAAAACGTGACATTTAAACTAATCACTAAATTTCCATCCAGAAATGCCAAGAAATTTTTGAGGCTGCCTTAGTTTTGTCCACGGTCACTGGATATACAATCAGAGTGAGCTAACACCAGGCACACGTAAAGCAAATAATGACACTCCATGTGGACATGGCAGTATATTGATGCTGTGCCAGCTCCTGGCACTACAGCACATATAGTAGAGGGTGTAGGCGGGTATGAACAAATGTCCTAGCAGGACCATGCTCCTGGAACATGGAAAACTATCTCACTCTTCTGGGAACTGATGATTAGGATGATTCTTTGCTTCTGAGGCAAGTAGCAGCCTCCTCAGTTCCTACTGAATTTCATTGCATAACAGCAGTGCTAACAGTCCCTAGCTTCAACAGTGTCACACGCTTTGTGAATGATGCTCAGAACAGCTACAAATTTTTATTTGTGTGTCCTTGTAAAGTTTGCTTGAGAAATTAAGATTAAATACTGCCTCAAGAATATTTATCCTTTCCAAATTACCCACAGTTTTAAAATTAAAAATCCAGCTTGAAACACCACCTGGAGAAGTCTCAGACCCTTCCCTTACATTGACTCTTTTCTCATTATCCTCTCATAAGCATTTTGTGTTTAGCACTACACACATTCTACTTTACTATTAAAAATTAGATATATGAGATGAACTGCTCTGCCTGGTGGCCAGCCTTGAGGAAGAGGTGGAGAGACTGAGAATTATCTGGGAATCTGAAAAGGTGATATGCCAGTGGAACTATGCTCTGCTTTTTCTGGTACACACATGCTAGCCTACAATGGACATTAGAGAGGCAGCCCATGTATTTGATCTGCATCAGGATAAAGACAGGAACTTGAGGGACACCAAGGACTGGAAGCAAGTTACTGCATGGAGGTGGAAGAGGAGCCCCTGTTTGCCCACTTAGCTTCCATTAGTGCATAGGTACGAGGCTCTGGGTATGGCAGATGAGGGATGTGAAAAGATGAAAGAATGAAGAAACAGCATGAAGAAATGAACCATGAAGAACCATGAACCATGAAGAAACAGCAGTGAGTTGTAGTCATAGGTGACTCCCTCTGAAAGCAATCGAGGCTTCCATCTGCAGACCAGATGCTCTTTAAAAAGTTTGCTGCTTCTCAGATTATCTTGAGTGTCATCTCGTGACACTTGCAGGGCAACCAGGCAATCAGGCCCAGTCAGCATGGATTTATGAAAGGCAGGTCCTGCTTGACGAACCTGATCTCCTTCTATGAGAAAGCGATGTGCTTAGTGGATGAGGGAAAGGCTGTGGATGTGGTCTACCTTGACTTCACTAAGGCTTTTGATACCGTTTCCCACAGCATTCTCCTCAAGAAACTGGCTGCTCGTGGCTTGGACTGGGGTATGCTTTGTTTGGTTAGAAACTGGCTGGGTAGCCGGGCCCAAAGTGTCATGGTGAATGGAGTTAAATCCAGTTGGAGGCCGATCACTAGTGGAGTCCCCCAGGGCTCAGTACTGGGGCCAGTCCTCTTTAATATCTTTATCGATTATCTGGATGAGGGGATCGAGTGCACCCTCAGTAAGTTTGCATACGACACCAAGTTAGGTGCATGTACTGATCTACTTGAGGGTAGGAAGGCTCTGCAGGAGGATCTGGATAGGCTGGACCGATGGGCTGAGGCCAGCTGTATGAAGTTCAACAAGGCCAAGTGCCGGGTCCTGCACCAGGGGCACAACAACCCCAAGCAGCGCTACAGGCTGGGAGGTGAGTGGTTGGAAAGCTGCCTGGCAGAGAAGGACATGGGAGTACTGGTTGATAGTCGGCTGAATATGAGCCAGCAGTGTGCTCAGGTGGCCAAGAAGGCCAACAGCATCCTGGCCTGTATAAGAAGCCGTGTGGCCAACAGGGCTAGGGAAGTGATTGTCACCCTTTACTCGTCTCTGGTGAGGCCGCACCTCGAGTACTGTGTTCAGTTTTGGGCCCCTCGCTACAAGAAGGACATGGACGTGCTCGAGCGAGTCCAGAGAAGGACAACAAAGCTGGTGAGGGGTCTGGAGAACAAGTCTTATGAGGAGCGGCTGAGGGAGCTGGGATTGTTCAGCCTGGAGAAGAGGAGGTTCAGGGGTGACCTTATCGCACTCTATAGATACCTTAAAGGAGGCTGTAGAGAGGTGGGGGTTGGTCTATTCTCCCACGTGCCTGGTGACAGGACGAGGGGGAATGGGCTAAAATTGCGCCAGGGGAGGTTTAGGTTGGATGTTAGGAAGAACTTCTTTACTGAAAGGGTTGTTAGGCATTGGAAAGGGCTGCCCAGGGAAGTGGTTGGGTCACCATCCCTGGAGGTCTTTAAAAGACATTTAGATGTAGCCCTTAGTGATATGGTTTAGTGGTGGACTTGTTAGTGTTAGGTCAGAGGTTGGACTAGGTGACTTGGAGGTCTCTTCCAACCTAGATGATTCTGTGATTCTGTGATTCCGGGGCTAGGATCAGGGATGTTACCAGTAAGTTTCTGAACATAATGAAGCCTTCAGTCTATTGCCAACTTCTTTTTCAAGTGGGTTCCAACAGTATAGGTACAGGAAGCCTGTGGTCTATCAAAAAAAAAAAAAAAAAATTAATTAATGAAAAAATCAGGGCCCTGGGGAGACAGCTAAAGGACTCAGGAGCAGAGAGTGTTTCCATCAAGCCTCCCAGTAATGGGCTGAGACAGGGAAAGAAATAGATGAGCCCAGGACATCAATTCATGGATCCAAGACTGGTGCCTCCTCCAGAATTTGGGGTTTTATAATTATGGAGGAGTCTTTGAGACAAGAGGTCTGCTGAAGCCTCAATGGAGGGAATATTTTGTGGCCTGTAACCTGGCAAGACTGATTGAAAGAGCTTTAAAATAGTATTGATGGGGGAGAAGTATACCATTAGGAACACTGAGGTTAAGCCAAGTGATGGTACAGCACTGACTCAGGGTGGCAAGGCTAGTGGGAGCATATATCACAGAATCACAGAATCACAGAACCACTTAGGTTGGAAAAGACCTCTAAGATCATCAGGTCCAACCATTAACCTAGCACTGCCAAGTCTACCACTAAACTATGTCCCTAAGCACCACATCTTTTAAACACCCCTCCAGGGATGGGGATTCAGCCACTTCCCTGGGCAGCCTGTTCCAGTGCTTCACAACACTTTCAGTGAAGATTTTTTTCCTAAAATCCAACCTAAACCTTCCCTGGTGCAACTGGAGGCCATTTCTTCTTGTCCCATGGTTGTTGCTTGGGAAAAAAATGGAATTTTTGCTCATCTTCGGGAACACAAAGAACTAACTGTCATCCAGGCCATTTTTTTTCTCATACTGACAGCTCAAATAAATTCATTTTATTTAGAACTAGAAAAACGTCTGAAATGCTTGTATATCAAAGCATGCATTATGAGGGACAAATGGGATGAACTAGAAGCTTTGGTCCTTTCCCAGAGCTATGATATCATTGGTATTATTAAGACCTGGTGGGACGAGTCCTATGACTGGAATACTGGGATGGAGGGCTATCCACTCTTCAGGAGGTATAGGAAGGGCAGGTGAAGTGGAGGTGTTGTGCTGTATGGAAGGGAAAGATTAGACTGTACAGCCTTTGCTATTAGGGATGACGTGGTAGAGAGCCTCTGGGTGAGGGTTAAGGAGACAGACAGTAAAGCAGATGTTGTTGTTGATGTCTACTATCAATCACCCACCTAGGACAATGGCATAGATGAGCTATTCTATAGGCAATTAGGGGAAATCTCTGGATCAGTTGCCCTCATCCTGATGGGAGTTTTCAACTTCCCAGACAGAAACTGGAAATATTCTACTGCCACAAGTAAGTCTGGGAGTTTCCTAAAGCATGTTGAAGATAACTTCCCGTTACAAGTACTGAGTATGACAACTAGGAAAGGTACCCTCCTAGATCTGTTGTTTGAAAATAGGGAAGGTTTTGTGGGACATGGTACATGGCTGTCTTGGCCACAGTGATCATGAAAGAGTGGAGTTCAAAATGTTTGGCGTAAGGAGAAAAAGTATCAGCAGAGTTGCCACCCTGGCCTTTAAGGGAGTTTTAAGCTTCTCAGGGAGTTATTTAGCAGTGTCCTCCATGGAATCTACTGTAGAGGATTTAGAGGTCCATGACAGCTGGTAACTTTTAAAAACCACTTTTGAAAAGCCTAGGAGCAGGCAATCACATTGTTCTGCAAGTCAGGCAAGCAAATCAGAGGACTGGCCTGGCTGAACAGAGAACTTTTCCTGGAACTAGGGCAGAAAAATAAAATATATGACCTCTGGAAGCAATGACTGGCTTCACAGAGAGAGTACAGAGCTGCAGGGAGAAAAATGAGAAAAGCCAAAGCCCAACTGGAGTTGACACTGGCCATCATGGTGTCAGACAACAAAAAAAAAAGGCTTTTTAAAGTATGTCAACAGCAAGAGGTCAAAAGAAAATGTAGGACTTGGAGTGGATGGTCACCTGAGAAGTAAGGAGGAGAAAAAGGCAGAGGTATGTAATGCCTTTTTTTGCCTCAGTATTTATTAGTAACAACAGATCTTGGGCTTCTCAGACCTCAGAATTGGAGGACCATGACTGGGAGAGAATTGATTTTGCATCTGTGGTCACCGGAATTGTAAGGGAACAGCTATATCAGCTAAACATTTATAAGTCCATGGGGACTGAGGAGGATTTAGCAGACATTATAGCTGGACCCCTCTCAACAATTTTCCGAAGGTCATGGTAGTCTGGGGAGGTCCCTCCTGACTGGAGGCTAGGCAATGTTACACCCATCTAGTAAAAGGGCACAAGAGAAGGCACAGGAAAATACAGGCCTGTTAGGATAACCTGAGATCCTGGAAAAGTTATGGAGAAGTTTATCCTGAGAGTTATTGAAAGGCATTTAAAGAACAAAACAATTATTAGGCATAGTAAATGTGGGTTCATGAAGATAAAGTCCTACCTTATTAATATGGTCTTCTTCTAGGATAAGGTCACTTGTTTGATGGATGAAGGGGAGGCAGCAGGCATAATCATTCTGGATGTTAGTAAGGCCTTTGGTACTGTCCGTCATAGCATCCTTCTGGACAAATTGTCCAACTGTGTGAAAAGCAGGTTCACACTCACTATGCTGGTTGATGAACTGGCTCAACCATAGAGCTCAAAAGGTCATAGTGAATGGGGTTACATCTGTCTGGCAGCTGGCTAGGTGGTCAATAGTGGTGTTCCCTAGGGTTCAATTCTAGGGCCAGTCATATTCAACATTTTTATCAATGATCTGGATTCAGGAATGGAAAGCATCTTAAAGAAATCTGCTGATGATACTAAATGAGACGTGCTGTTGCTGAAGGGACAAGTGGCCTTGCAGAGGGTTCTAAATACACTGTAACACTAGGCAATCATCAGTGGCATGAAGTTCAACAAAGGTAAATGCAAGGTGCTATATGCCAGTGGTCAGGCAGTTGGATTAGGCGATTTTTGAAGATCCCTTCCAACTGAACTATTCTATTCTATTCTATTCTATTCTATTCTATTCTATTCTATTCTATTCTATTCTATTCTATTCTATTCTATTCTATTCTATTCTTAGTAACAAAGTAAATAGATTTATCTGATAAATTGGCTTCATCTTGACATCCTGTTGTGCTTTATTGCCTCTGTTTTGCATTGCTTTTCTCCCCCAGAAGGACACAATACCTGATCGTCTCCTTACACTTCTATGGGACCAGGACAATAAGTCACAAAGTCTTCACCTGGAATCACAGTATTTAGCAACCCTGAATATTGCACTGATAACTGCACGTGCTGGCCCAATCTCAAGATATACACATGGTTTATTCATCTTGAGTGAGATTCAACTATTGTCCAGAATAAAAGAAATAAAAATAAAAAACTGGCCAAATATGGATGTAAGCATGTCATCTTTGATACTAGGCACTGGAGTTTCCTAGAAATTAATCCTCCATTAAAACAACAGATGGCCCTGTGTGTTCCAGGGGCTCAAAGCACACATAAGGAGGGGCTGTGTGACTGATGGACTTAGGAATGACAGGGTCTGCATAAACCTTAAGTTGGATTAATATAAGCTCACGCATGTCAGAAGCGGTCTGCAGGATTGACATTTCATGTCAGGTTTGTGGGGCCAGTCTCCCTTCAGCCCCACACAAAATTGTGTCATGTGTAGGACATACTGCAGGAAAAAAAACATAACCTAGCAGGCTTACAGACTGCACTTTCAGCCAGCATCAAATGAAACCCCTGATGTTTCATCCTTTAAATCCGTGACAGCTACTTAATTAACAGGACTACAGTGCTTAGGACTAACACTGGCCTTCCTTAAATAAAGTTGTACAACACATTTTGAAGGGCACCTCCCAGCAAACATGTAGTCTAAGTTTTCTGTGAGTTAGGTGAGGTACAACTGCAGAGACCAGTACAAGTAGTGTCTGTATCTACAGAGCTAGGTGGGCTGATTTGAACACATCCCTTTCCTACCTGACTCTGTTAGGTGAACACATATTATTTCTTGTACAAAGCCATGATCTCCACAAACTTTTCACGACCAGATGGCTGTGATTTACCCAGATGGGTTCACCACCCAAAGAGTATTTACAGGAGTTTTAAAGGGTTAATCAATTAAAAGCTCTTTAAAGATCACAACAGCCCCTACTGTAGGCCATTAGAATACTCTTTGCACACCCTTGAATAGTCTACACTTACACAGTTTTTAAATGAACTGTGCAAAACCTGTCAGTTCTGTGAAATGAAATTCACTGAGTAAAAGTTACTCAGGCTCCAAAGATACATTGCTGAGGGGATGAAAAGCTAAATATTCCACCTCAGATCTTATAATTCTAATAGAAGAGCCAAGGAGCTTGACAATTTTTGAAGCTGAGGCATAAAAAGCCCAGGTACTTGTATGAAGGTTGTGTATGGGCCAACAGAGTGCATACAAATTTCCCACCATTTGTACAGCTACTTACCTTCTGTTTCAGAAGCCATCCTGTCACAGGACAGAGGGATCACTATGTACGGAGAGGAGATCCGTGTCACAGCACGACAGTGTCAGCAACATGGTTCTACACCCAGGCGAGCACTTGTCAAGATCAATGAAGGTGGCAAAAGGAAGACTCTTCCTACTAAATTTAAATCTCCATGCAGAATAAAAACAAATTTGTTCTAGATCTTTCTTCATCCTTTCTAAAAGCCCTAATGTTTGAATACTTGCACTTAGCATTGCTTTGGGAGAAACTCTCATGGCAAAAGGACCTTTAGAAAACTTCTAATGTGATAATGTTTAGCTGTAACTGTACATCACCACAAAGAGCAGGAAGTTAGCCTTAGCTTTAATGTGCACAAGTGCAAATAGACTCACTATCACTCCCTCTCCTCTTGTCTTCCACATGCTTATAGGGCAGAAAGAAGGAGGTGAGGGAGGACAGCACTTTTTTCCCCATTAAATGCTTTACTGTAAAACACAGAATCCTACTTTCTTCTAGAGTTGATAAAGCAAAAACTTCCCCATAACATCTGCAATTCATATATATCCGCATCATATTCCCTCCCAAGAACAGAATTCAGATATGTTTCTTTTCCCCATAACCCTGCAAACCCCGTAAAATGCTGAACACAAGTGCAAGCAGAGCACTCCAGTCATATGACCTTCCCCCACAAGAGGAAAAAGAAAAGCAGCAAGATGGACAGAAACTGAAATGGGATATAGAGCACATTAAAAAAATCAAAACAAAACAAAAAAAAACCTGCACATTTTCACATGGCAAAACATGCACCTGCACCACAGAGAACACCATTACACAGCAGCACTAGGTGGGCTTTTACAGCTGCTGATTGAGAGGCTGGCTACAAGAGGGGACCTGACTGCAAGTACATATTTGTTGCAAGACACCAGAGCACTTCGGGTTTCACTCAAAGGATGGAAAGAAAGCGAGCTGTTCAGAGCGTGTCTGCTGACACTGCTCTGTGGCACAAAGCTGCCCTCAGCACAAGCTGAAAGCCTTTGGGAGTTGTGTTTGTTAACAATGTTGCAGGATACAAGAGGCAGGGGAATATGATTGGCATGCTGGGCCAGGGAACTGCCATGCTGCTGTGCCAAACTCACCCTTTTGAGAGACGGTTTGCACCCACTTCTAAGCTATGCTGAGCTGCCCCAGGAAGAACCACATGAACACCACATATGCTGTCTACTGCTGTGGATACCCCGCATTTTTGAAAGTTGGGGGTGGGGGGGGGGAAGTGTCACCCATCAATTCATCAGTTCGTTTAAAAACAAATGAAAAAAAAATCCCATCCAAACTACCACAGAAGACAAATACTAGAGGACATACAAGCACCACCAGAAGGTTAAAGATAGTCATGCCTGAGGCCTGAAGAAAACTGAAAATAGAGGCAAAAATTAATCCAGCTGATAAACTAGCAGCCGTGTTTATTTTTATTTCAAAGAAACTTGCTAGTGGCAGAACACAGACTGTACTCCTGGCTAAAGCCCACATATTTCGGCAGGAAAATAAGCTGTAGTTACCAAAGCAACCAAGTATGTCAAGACCTGAACTCTGGCATTGCCCCAGTCACATTGCAATTGGAACAGGGGACTGGTGGATTTGGCCATGATACATGACAGCTGAACCCTCCTTTGTGCAGGTCAGGAACCTGTTTTTCTTTACATTGGATACCATCTGAGACTGACTGTTGTGCTGTTTGTAGCTGAATGTTTTGGGATACTTGTAGTGCAGAGGATAAGTATGTCCCTTCTAAAACGTACATATAGTTAATATAAGCCCTGCTAATTGGATAGCAAAACATGCAGATATTTTCCTCTAAATGAAGGAAGAAGCTGAGGAGGATTTTAATTGGTCCACAGAGATTAGAGAACATAGTTTTAATTTAATTGGTTATACAGACTCTTTAGTCTTCATAAACAGAAATCTCACGCACTTCAGAATACTTACTATAACAAAAGCCACTCTGGAAGGTACATCAATGGTTATTTGCTGTTCAATTCTTCCTTCACTCATGCAATTAAAAACAACATCAACAATAAAAAAGAAAAGACATGCAATGTAGAAGGAATAGCAAAGCAAAGAAAGTAACAGTTCCGAAGCAATCCAGAGGCTGGAAATGATTTGGATGAAGTATTTGGTGAATTGTGTGTTGCATTCAAAGAAATGAGATCCAAAATAATATACTTTGGTCAAAAAGGGAAAAAAAAAAAAAGAAAAAAGAAAACAAACCAGATAATACTCCAGTTATGAGTTACACAGCAGATATTGATTGCTACCTTTATTGGCTTTTTGTTAGATTTTTTTTCATGCTCACCCTTTCATTTTTTATCCTATCTTGTATGCATGGGAAAAGTTTCCAGTCAAAATGCAAAAATTCATTGCCATATCTTTCTTCATATATCTCTTTAAGTCTTACTCCTGCTCTATTGTTATTAGAGAAGGGAGAGACAGCTGGTGTACCATGACTACAGTTCATTATAATAATCTTAATCATTTCACAGCTACTGTGCACTCCTCCTGTCAGTTCGTCTCTCACTGCACATCCACACTACAAGAGCTCTGGGGCAAGGAATATTTATTATCATATATGAGCACACAGGCTAGCACAGTGGAGCTCTATAGCCTGACATATCTTGATGCTATGAGATAAACAAGTAAATCATTAGACACAGCTTTTGTCACTACCATTAAATCATCTGAAAGAGTTGGATTTCCAAGTAAGAACTCAGCAGCACAATTCTGCTGTTGTCATCTGCTATTTTTGTTTGCATGAAGTGCTCTGCACTAATACATCAGAGGCACAGATGTTCTGCTGTTTTCAGCAGAGTCAGCCCTCACATATCCAAGAGTAAGTATTAGTAAACAAATAATATATGGCATTTATTAATTTGTTTATATGCCAGGGTCTCTTACAGAAGCTTAAAATACACACAAAGAAGCTTTTTAAATAAAAGAAGCAAAAAAAAATAAAAAATAAAAATACAGGGGACAGACTTTGAGGTAAGGCCAGGAATTCAAACCCTGTGGGAAAATAAAATGTTTTCAAGTTCCAATTTAAAAGATTTAACTTAAAAACACCTTTACAGCATCCAGACTTTGTGGCTAGCAGCTTCAGCCTGACCTCTTCCCTCAGCTCAGACTCATGTTTGCAAAGGGAGAAATTGCATCAAGGCTAGTTGTATTAGCTGTAAGCCACTCAGCAGCTCCTGTGCAGTGGCTGTAATCTGCTCTGATTGTCTGACTGAGGGACAGCTTGCTCAGATAGAGAACCATCCACTTGCTTTAAAATTGCTGAGAATCTACATCCAAGTTTTCCACAATGCAGAGTTTCAAAAGAGACTGAGACCCTCAGCCATCCATCGCACGATTAGTCTCTTTCCCTGATGATACTAATGTCCAATGCACTACTGAGCAAAAGAAGAGCTAACCAGCAGCCTGGTTTAACATGGTGCTGTTCTAAGGAAAGGGAGTAGCAGATGCTCCCATTCACCTTAATAGGAACTGAAGGCACAATCCGCCAGTGAAGCTTTACAGCTGTGACTCAGCCTCTCCCTGGAGCACCATTGTCAGCTCTCCAGGAAAAGCCAAAGCTGTCTGATCATGGTTAGAGGAGCAGTGGATTTACAGCACGGTCCACAGCACGGTGCAGTTGGATACAGTTTTCACAACAGCCTGGGATTAGCCTCTGCTCAAAATTCAACCTATGAAACCGAGACCCACAAGTAGTCTGCCCCACCAAATTATTCGCTTTCTACATTGTTAGTTAATTAAGGGGTTAGAGGCAAATTACTGCCAGAATCTAATCCATAACAGTGATATCATACTTGAAGCACCTTGTAATGAGTGCAGTGTCTTTAAAATTGCTCTCATGTTAAAATGTACAACTCTCATTCAGTGGAGTGCTAGAAAACCAGACACTTAAGGTATCAGGGTCTTCAGAAACACAAAGCTTTGGCTCCATTTGCACTTTACTCATTAGAAGAACCACTCTGCAATGTAATAACCCCACACCCACACACACATTCTATTGCCAGATCTTTAAAAAGCACCAGAAGGTTTAATTTTTTATTTTTTATATATATATTTTTAATGTTAAACAATATGTGTAAGCTTGTTGTGCCCAAATTGAACCAAGTGAGGAAAATATGAGCGAGTTTCTGGTGTCATCCAGTCCATGAGTTTAAAATATCATTGTACTGAAAAGGTGAAGACACACCAAAGGTCTGGGCTATGCCTTCCCTGTGAACAGGGCAGTTCACAGCCCCTGTGCTGTGACCATACGACAGAGCAAGTTGTGACTCACTGTCACAGATCCTTCCTATTTTTGTTTCCCAATGGATTGATTTTTCTGTTTCAGCTTGTTCTTCCAGTGGGAAATCATGCGGAAAAAGCACAAGTATACCAAAGCCCAGCTATTCTTTTTATTCAAGCTAGTCTTTCTCCATCACAATCCACCTTCAAATGGACATGAATGTATTCACATTGTGGGGTCTTCTCTCCTATCTTTACAATGACTCTAGTGCAGAGGATCACTTTGTGTCCCAGTAAAAAGCCAAATAAGCACAGAGCATGGGGAACATCTTTTTCTCCACTAGGGATTCAGAACATAGGCTTGATGTGTCAGAAGTAGTCACATCCTCTGATGTGCAAAAGGAGCCACAGCATTGCTGGGTGGGTGTTCCAACCAGGATTACTCATTGCTCAGAAACCAGAGATAGGATAGGTAAGTGAGGCTTCGTAAGGACAATGGGGACAAGTGTGGTACCTCATCTAGCCAGGAGATAAGACATGCACCATTTGACCTAAGATGAAATTTGCAGAAGGAAGATTTGGGCATGCACAATGATAGAAGTAACCACAGCAAGTGCTAAATTTTTAGCCATTTTCACATCTGTGGTTGGCCTTTCTCAATCTTGTGCTGGTGGGTAATTTCCAATACTTGTACATTTTCTTCATAATACTTTTAGTTCAGCCCCATTCAACACTTTGCCTTTCTAGATTATTCTACCATTTTGTTCTTCTCATCCCTTTTTCTGAGTGTTTCTTTTCATCCTCTCAAAAGCAGCACAGCTGTTTATCATAGCACAAACATGCTGTTTCCTACCAATGTACTCCATTCAGTCTATGCATGATCTACATACTAAGTAGTTTGAGGACCCAGTCTTTCTAGGTGTCCTCTGCAGAGATGAGAGGAGTAGAGGTACCCCCAAAGTACCATTCACACCCACCACAGAACTGCCTCTGCGCATGCCCATCTCTCCCAGGATGAAGGGGTATAAAGCCTGAGGGTAGTAATCAGGGAGCAACAGGAACAGAGTTGTTCCACAAAGGAAAATCAACCAGGAACCAAAGCTGACCATGGCACAGGCAGATGTAGAGCCCTCACTGACCAGAGCACAGTCCCACAGAGCCTAAGCAGGGCGAGCAGGGCAGGAGGGTGATAGCAACAAGTTCCCCTGACAGTACAGTGATCATCAGACAAAGTAAACAAAGTCCAAGAACAGTCCCGAAAACCCACTCGGTAGGACAGGGCTGGGTACTGACACATCTGCAGCATAGTGGAGGCCTTGGCTGGTTGCCCAAACTTGAGTCTACATGGAGCTCTTGGGGCAAGCAGAGGGCACGGGTGGAGGCTCCTGGTCAGGCTGTCCAGGGAAAGTAGGGCCAATTTGTGTGCTCCGGGACCTGACAAACAACCACCTCAGCTGGGTGCCCAGAGGTAGGTCCTGTAAATATAAGCCTGAGTGACTTGCTGTTCTTCAGTGAAACTTCATTAACAGCTGGCACTTTGATTGCAAACACTACACAGAGCAAAGTGTCAGGGCCTGGTGCACCTCCACTTGACCAGAGTTTGGCTGGCTGCAGCTGCATGGTGGTTACCTCTGTGCCCTGCCTTGTACCTCCTGACCCTCATTCTCTGACTTGACCTTCTGGCTTGATCTTAGACCTGCCTCATCACTACAGACCTTCTGGGCGATCACTTGGCTGAGCCTGGTTATCGTTACAGATCTTCTTTGACCTTCTTGTTTGGATTAATCTTGATGAAGATAGTGCCCTACATGCCTTGGCAAAACTCCTGGATCCCTTTCCCTCATGGAGCAGCCTTCCTTGCTGCTCCCTGACAACAGGCAGGAAAAACAAACAAACAAACAAACAAAAACTTACTTCTGGAGTTCTGGAAATTCCCTAGCAAAAGTAAATGCTCCCAAAATGTCAAATTCTACCCTCAGTTATGCCACCCATCTGTTCACGCAGATACACACATCACCGATACATTTCTAGGAAGCTGCACACAATAAAGTCATTCATATAGGTGATCTTGTTGCATATAGAATATAATACAATATCACAAATTAGGGGAACTGTGACCCTAAAGGAGTTAGCTCCTGTGTGAAGAAGTCTACATATTAAGGAGACAACTCATTTCTTCTCTTCCTTTTTGTAATTAGATTTTGCCCACAAACCAAAGAACTTAGAGAAGGATGGTAATAATTCTTTTTTTCTTCTTCTCCTTTTTTTTTTTTTGTTTCCAGTTCATGGATATTTAAATTACACTTCCATTCATTTTTCAGATAGAGTGGTGTTCACAGATAAAAGGAATCTGATTCCAATAAAACCATCATTAAATTTGGCTCATCTAGGTTTCCCTCTGAAGTGGACAGCAAAATTGCAGATGATAAAAGACTTCAGGTGATGGATTATAAAAGATGTAATTGACACGGAACAGGAACCCACTGAAAATGATTTCTTTGAACGTGCTGCAAGGAGACTGCTGAGGGAGGAAAGTCAGACCATCAGCTATACCTCTCTGCCATTGTAAATTAGCTACTTGAATCACTTTCACCAACCTGCTTTCAGATGACATTGTTCCCCACTGATTCAAAGTCTCGTTCAGCCAGGGAATTAGGTTTATCTACAAAAAGAGCCACCTCAGAAATGGATTAGTCACAGGAATTTACAGAAACTAAGTACAGGAAGGAACCACTGAATAAAATACAAAGGAAAAATATATTGCAATAAAGTTAAGTGAAAGCTTCAGTGCTCAGATTGCACATTGACTCTTGGTATATAAAATTATGCAAGTCTGGCATAGTTCTCTTGTCCACATAGTAGGCTTATCTCCTCTGTACTCATCAACATTTATAAATTTGTTTGAGAAGGATTTTTAAAGGATTTTTTTTTTAATATTTTAATCACTACAATGTGCTCCTTTTTTATGATGACAATGAAGAACAGAAAAAAGGATCCTAATATAGATTTTTTTTTATTAATACTTGTCCTTCAAGCTCTTTCATTCCTCCAACTGCTACTTTCCTAGCAATTAGTCCTAGCAATTTTGCTAACAGTAAAGAAAAGCATTTCAAATTGTTGGGGTAGGCATGTTTGAGGATTTTTGGTTTAAGTGAGGAGCCCTTAAATTGTAGCCTGTATAAAATTCCCAAAGTAAAAGGACAGTAAAATTCAAATTTTTTGAAATTCCTATATTTTTCGTCTACATCATATGGATATTAGATAATTATGTCAAAATGTATTAAATCATCTGGTCAAATTCCAACAAACTTTCCATTCAGTACCTTTGGAAAATATTCAAAATCATTACAAAGAGAGCAGGAAAAGAGAACATGGCATAAAGTGATGTATTTTAGCTAAGAGAAATTTTTCAATAATACAACCCTTAAATAAATTAAAAATACATACTAGTAATCAAATGTGATTAAAAATTAAGGAGGCAACAGATAAATAAATTCTTCTTCCTTTCAACATAATAAGACCAGACACAATGTGTTCCATAGGGAAGATTATCCCAAATATATCCCTGCTCTAGCAATCAACAAAGTGAAGATAACAACAACTGCCTCTCCACACCTGGTCCTCAAATATATGTAACCGTCATGTCACTTATTCCCAGTGTTTTCCTGCTAACTCGCATTCCTGTAACATGACAGTAGGAAGGTGTTGTAGCCAGTGGAAGAACTATCTTTTGCCTGGCATCTTCCATTGTGTATTTCTCTCTTAGAAGAGGCTGTTTCCACAGCATCTTAGAAGCCACCTCAGCTTGATGTAAGGGCATACTACAGCTTCATTAGAAAACAGCAATCATATTGTTAGACTAAGCGGGATGATACACATCATTTTCACAGACTCTTCCCATTCACAGAAAATTGAATAAGCAATTACTGTCTCAACTCTGGGGTAAGTTTTTGTGATTTGTTTACTACATAAATAAGGAAGCAAAACCTAAAGACCTGCCCTCAACCAGAACACTGTGGCCAAGAATAAGATGTCATATCATACTGCTAGTCTATCACTACAATTTGTCATATGATGTAGTGTAACTGATGTAACTGTTCCCCCTTCGGTGAAGAAATTTTAGAAAACTACTTTTTTTTTTTTTTTTTCCCCCAGAGCCTTTCTTCAGCCTACATTTCTCCCCAACCCTTGAGAGCCCTAACATGTAGCCACAAGCTCAGAACAGAGTCATGCACACTTTCTTGGATAGTGTCAGCCTTTGGAACTTTCTAGAGGAGAACACAACAAAACTGAAAATAGAAACCTTCTGCCTTCAGAAAAGATAAAGGAAAAAGAAATTAGGAGGAAGAAAGAGGGAGAAACTGCAGCATACAAACTAAATTAAATGAAGGAGATTCCCTCCAAGTATATTAAATCAACTGCTTCAATTTATTTCCTTAGCAGAGATCAGTGTTAGCCTGATAGTGAGGTATCCAAAAGACAAGTGATGAATGATAGCCTATTTCTTTCTCCCTCAAAGTTTTTCCTTTTCCCTCAGGCCACTCAGTTCTGGATATTGTCAGAAACAGAAGTGTGGACTATAGAACACCAGATTTGAACAAACATGCTGATACCTACATTCAGCTAAGTGCCTTGCATACAGGTGTGAGGGCGAATAAATTCATAGTTGATATTTTGCACTAGTAAAGTAACCTTTTTTGCTTATTTATAGGAATTAAAATACACCATCATTAGAACCTGCAGAGACAGATGAAATGCTTTCATTGAAACAAGCAAATCCCCACTAGTATTATGGTGGGAAGTGAAGCTTACTTGCCATGCTGCTCACCAGAGGAGCAATCATATGGTTTCCTGGTAAGTTTCTCCACCTTGATGTCTCTGTGATTAATTCTAAGGAAAGAATGAGAACTATTATGAAATTCAGGATTACTAAGCAAGACTGACAACTGATATTCATGGGGAACTGCTCCCTTCTTGAGACACGGCTCTTTTCTAACCCCCACACACCTTGTACTTCACAGGAGGCTGTCTGTATATGTAAACTGAGCTCCCCCAACCTACAGCAGCTGAGAAGCAGTTCTTGATAGTTCTCTAAATTACTATTTACACAACAACAAAATGTCTTTCTTCAGATGTTATGGTTATTCCAAGGACAGAAATTACAGATGGTTTAAAAAAAAAAAAAAAGAAAGGAAATCTGCTGGAGGTTTCTTCATATATAAAACTTGACAACAACCACATTTGAAACACGTGCTGTGTTACTGCTGGAATGGAAAGAGTGGTTTAGTCCTCAATATTTAAAAATGTTTCAAATCTGAACAAAATAAAGAGTGTTTGCAACCATGGCAACTTCTACATTCATTTTTGTAAAAACTGTAATATCTCTGAAAATTTGTGACATGGTGCAGCAAGCATGTCACATTGTGTAGGCCTATGTTATGTCTTGAAAGCCTGAATGACTTGATATGACCTGGCACAATGCTATGGAAATTTAAAAGATTTCTAGGGAAATTGCTGTTCTAGTGGCAGGTAGAGGTGAACAAGTTTTTACATAGCATTAGAAAAGAACACTAACACATGAAATTCTTAAGGAATCCTTTAAAATGTAGGTATTGGTGGAGTAATTTCACATCCAGGAAGATAAAGATTACAGAACATTGTGGCTGCACACGAGAAAGACCTTTATCCAACTTCTGGCATCTCCACTGGGACTACACAGCTATTGTAGTAGGCAGGAAATATACCAATTATTGTGTTTGGGTTTATTTATTTATTTATTTTAAAGGTATAAGCACTGTGATTATAAAAATGCATTGCAAATTCAAATTTAACTACTGGAAATTTTATTTACATTGCATTTTTCAGTATTTAGGCTTAAAAAATATTATACTTGGAATTTTAGAGTGCTCATTTAAAATAAGAATATAAAAGTTTCTTACTTTGATTTCTTTTTTTTTCCCAATTTTTAATAAAAATTAAGACTGAGAAATACCTTCCAAGTATGCACACTTGAAAAAGTGTTCAGTTTGCTATCATTAGAGCTTCAGACTAGCTAGATCAGACTATTACTGTGCCCAGTCCAATAGCTGAAACAATCTCAAATCACAAGACTGCAAGTCCAAAAATATCGTGTGATGTTGCTCAGGGGAAAGACCAAAGAGCATTTGATGTATTTTTATTTTTTTAACTACATTACCATGCTTTGTATTTAGGAAGTTCCAACCCCAAGAAATGTCCTAGAGAAGTCACATTGTAACATTGCTTGGTTAAGGGTCCACCAGTCAAGTCTGCAGTGGAGGTGGAATTTATATCCTCTTTCCTCAAGGCTTTGTCCTGTAATCTGATATAGGCTGTTAGACCTATGAATTGTGATAACATGAAACGTCTTCAACAAGATGTCTTCAATGTCTTTGACAAGATGTCTTCAACATCTTCATACTAAAGACCTAGCATTTACAAAACAGCATTTTTCATTACATTACATTAGGCTTCATCTTGATGTAGAACACTTTTTATTAGGTTATGATTTTGTAAGTTGCCTGAGGTTTCTCAGCAACAGCAAGAGATGACAGACCATTTGTAACCATTTCACACCTTAAAGAAAGTAGTGTTTCATAGTACAAACCAAAACCACTAATGCAGCACTCTGATAAACAACTCCTTTCTGCAAAGAAATAGAGGGAAGTAATTTCTAATAGAACATAGCTTGTGTTGGAAGGGACTTTAAAGATCATCTATTTTCAATCCCTCTGACATGGGCAGGGACACCTTCCACTAGACCAGGTTGCTCAAAGTCCCATCAAACCTGGCCATAAATACCTCCGGAGATGGGGCATCCACATCTTCTCTGGGCAACTTGTTCCAGCCCCTTACTACCCTCATAGTAAAGAGTTTCTTCCTTATATCTAATCTAAATCTACCCTCTTTTAGTTTAAAGCCACTGCCCCTTGTCATGTCACTACAATCCCTGAAAGAAAGTCCCTCTCCTGCTTTCCTGTAGGCTCCCTTTAGGCACTGGAAAGCTGCTATAAGGTGTCCCTGGAGCCTTAGCTTCTCCAGGCTGAACAACCCCAACTCACTCAGCCTGTCTTCAACGGAGAGGTGCTCCAGCCCCTTGATCATCCTTGTGGCCCTCCCATGGACTCATTATAAGGGGTTCACGCCCTTCCTGTGCTGAGGGCCCCAGAGCTAAACACAGTACTCCAGGTGGGGTTTCACAAGAGCAGAGGGGAAGAATCACCTCCCTTGAACACGTCATGTTGGCCATACGCCTTTGGATGCAGCCCAGGATATGGCTGGCTTTCTGGGCTGCAAACACATGTTGCCAGCTCACGCTGAACTTCTCATCAACCAGCACCCCCAGGGCTTTCTTCTTAGAGCTGCTCTCAATATGTTCTCCACCCAGCCTGTATTTATTTGTACTTGGGGTTGTCACAGAATGTCACATGAATGTGTCACAGACTATTTTATAAGGGAGCTGCTACACAATGAGTTCCTCCAAGAATCCCCACTTGGACACTCTCTTCCTAAAAAGAGTTATAGAAATCTCTTTCCTAGACATTCTGGCAAAATTTTGAAGAAATACATTTCAAAAGCATGCTGTATGGAAGTTCTTGCACTAGCCCTGAGATGATAACCATTATTTATTTTATACCTTGGAGGGGGCCAAGTCTTGAGTATAGAATTATCTAATAAGGGTTGAGAAAAATCATTACATTCCTTTCAGACTTGGTCCCAAAGACTGAATCATATCCATGGTGGTCAGATAGATTATTTTCTCTGCCCCACAGATGAGTTCCCTAACTGCACAATGTGCTCACTGTAGTATGGAAAGAATAGCCTACAGCGTCAGGAGCAGTGTAAAGTTACAACACACTTGCCTTTGCTTATTTTGAAAAGTTGGGTTCTTCCTGGTATTTCTTCCTTGTGCCACTCATTAGTGTGCAACTCGGCCCATGTTTGTGCTCTGATTTGTCACTGTTTCATGTACTACAGGTTGAAGAATGTTGAATGAGCTGAATTAACAAGTTTTTTTTTGTTTGTTTTGTTTGTTTGTTTGTTTGTTTGTTTGTTTGTTTTCTCTTTCACAGACCTCAGTCATATTGATTCCTTTCAGGATCTGACAGAAAATGTTTAGATCACCCACTAGTAATTACTTCTACCATAACTGTCTAAGTGTATGATCGCTTGACAAACTGAAGCAGACTTCCACTCAATAGATGTTAATAGCTAATATTTGCTTGGAGACCTTTTATCTGCCCTGCACACTCAGGACCTGCTTGGTTTTGAGAAAAAATGTAGAAGAGATGAGCCATAACTGAGACAGAATCTGTCCATTTAAATTTATTTTCTTCCTCTCTCAGCACTGTCTTGAACATAGCATGTGCTCATAGGCTTTGACAAAAAACGATTTGAAAATATGATCTCTTCCTCCAAGACAGGGCAATCTAGTATAACATAGAAACTTCCCACAAAGAATTATAACCTGAAATCTGCTGAAAGTTTCAACGTCCTCCATTCAGATCTGTCCTCCGAAAGCCTTTCTCCCACTACTAACCACCTGATGCTCAAATGTAACTTTGTGTAATGCCACCATAGAGATTAAAAACATTCTGATTCAGAAGGGATAGTTATGATCACTGGCATAGCTAAAGACTCAAAAACTCTTTTGCAAGTGACAGCATCATGCCTTGACTGATGACATTCTATGCAGGCCTTGTTAAGTCTCATGCAGAAAAAATAAATAAAGAAAGAAAGAACTTTCAAGTGCTCTGCCAGGAATGCATCTGAGAAAACCAGCAGATGTAAAGATCAAATCATCTGAGGCATTGGCTGACACTGCTTGGGGGAGTACCTGATAAGCAAGCTTGCAACTCCATAGATTTATGTTACTGTTTTACCTTCTCACTTCTTGTGGTTTATTACAGTAAATACTAATCCAGTGTGAACTGAATTGACTCATCTGACTGCAGCATTGTAACAAGATTTTCAAGACAATATAATTTTGTTCTATTGTGTCCTGTTTGTTCTGATTTGCAACAAATAAAACAGTAGATTTCATGCTATGCCCTTTGAGATGTTAGTTTTCTTTGGAATCTAAATTTAAACTAAAATCAGTCTCTAGTCCTACCAAGGACAAATATTTTTAAACTGCTGCCAGCCATGCCTTTTAGCCTGCTGTCTCCCTTTTATAATTATTGATGTTGGCATTATATCAGGAATAATTTTCTTGATATATCAATAGAGTTGTGTTTAATTCGACGTTTTACTTTCTGAATAAAAAACTGGTTTTAGTCATGGCATCAATTTTAGTGGGCATTTTCAAACAATAAAATCAATTATGCATGCATTTTAACAGCATTTTCTTTCCTTTATCTCATTAAGAAAATCATACAGTTGTTCTCCGCTAGCCAGTTTCCAGAAAGGAGGAGGTTAGTTACAACAGACCGCATCATGCTGAAAGATTGAGTAGGCCTGAGAATTGCTAGTGAGCCCCATAGCTTTTCAAAGTGAGGTCAAACCTGGATTTGAACCAGACACCTGGCTCTTCCTGGCTGATGCGTGTTCTAAAAAGAAACTCTGTGATCTCAGCCTAGTTCCTAGTAGAAGCATTTGTCATTACATTCAACAAGCATAAGGAGAAGACAATCCTTTTCTTTCCACAGACCTATTCTGATCATGGTTCCAGATTATGATTAGCTCACTTTGATATGTTAACCTCTGAGAATTTGGGGCAACAGCTGCATGAGCTATTTATTAAAAATATACACATCAGTGTTATGTTGAAATAAATGTGTAATCCCTACATCCACATTGTATCTGTTCTCACCTATCTTTTATCTAATGTTACATGCATGAAGTAAAACCCTTAGCACACTCTTATCAGTGGGCTCATGAGGAGCTCACTGTACAGTAAAGTGCTGTCTGTGTAGGAAACTATACCATTCTCTACCTCAAACACTAACATTTTTGCCTCATATCCCTGCTGTATTTTCTGGTATAGATGTGTTCCACACCCTTAGACAGAAGGTTACATCAAGATACTATGAATTACTGAATGCTTAAGAATATTGTTTTCTGAGTCTTCTTTTAATCTGAACATTAACTTTAAGGTGGGAATGGGTTGAGGTAAATGTCTGTGTTTTTGTCTTGTGTGTTTATTCAGTTGTTCTACCATAGGCACCTTCAGGACATGAATTATTCACCAGATATGATAAGAAGAATGAAGCTCAATAAAAACATGTCAAGTTTCCAGGTCCTATTCAGATGCTAAGATTAGCTTTCGTCTTTCAGATAAAGCATATTCAAATTCATTTGCTAACCTATTATTTGACAGAGAAAGTACAGGTCACATTAATGTTAATTTACTAAATCACTTTACTGAAACTCCACACCAGTCTTTGGCTTTCACCTCTCCAAAACATTAGCAGGCTATATCACATATCATTGATCAGAATCAGAGACAAAAGTGACCACAGAGCAGCATGAAAGGTGATTTTAAGAAATGCAAGTCTCAGTCAACTTAATTTCAAAGGCCCCTTAAACATAGTTTTGCCATCACAGCACTAATCCACACTTGTGAATTAGTGCAAGATGTGTGCATCTGTATGCTATACTTTTCTTGAAGGTTGTGATGGCAGTGCTTCATCATATAACATACTGAAGAAACATAATCATCTTTTGATGTTGCATCACAACGCTATTTACTAACTCCTTCTGTCACTTCTCTGTATTAAAATCAGGAGAATGGTAACATGTAAAGAGGTTGTCTTCTTACCTCTTAAAATTATAACCCTAACTTTCATGAAGTTCACATGGTCATATTCACACAAGACATAGAGAAACAGGAACAAACTGCTGTGACCATCAAAGCCTGAACACCCCCATTATTCCTGCTCATGTAGTGAAAAATTGGGAAAAAAAAAATGTTTATACTAAAATATAGCAGAAGTTTTGTTTTTGTTTTCCAGAAAGAAATGTTCATATTTCTGTCTAGTCAGTAGATGTTCAGGTGATGCTAGTTTCCAAGTATTTGTAATTTTCCGTTTCTACATTTCCTGAGGAAAATTCATCTCTTTCACCCTCCTCAGATTTTTCTATACATCTTTGTCAAACTCCAAACATAGGAACTGTCTTTACCAAAGAAGGAACAATTCATTCAAGAGAGTTCCACATGCATATGGGCTTTCTTCCTTCTTGTTTTACTGGGCTATGGACAGTTACTGCTTGTGGAAGAAGGCTGGGACCATTTCTCCACTGTTAAACATGGCATGTTTAGCAGCAAAATAATGTATACGCTGCTCTTGTCAAATAGCTCACACTGTAAGTTGTGTTACTGCAATCATGTTGCTGCTTACAGATAAATGGCTGTCTTATTTAACTTTGCCTACCTCTATCAGCGTGAGAACTGCATTAGCCTCACTGCTACTGAGATATTACAACAAGACGTACAGACTGTGGACCTCCAACCCCAAAATAAATTTAAACCCATAAAAGACATAGCTGGTAATGACAAAACTCTCAACATGCAGAGCCTTTCAGAAACAAAAAGGTCATAACTAACCTGCACCACATTTGAAAAACCTCTGCGTATAGTTTTGTCCTTCAAGCCGCCACTTGATCTTCCATTCATGGAACAATTACATGAAACTTTACCTTCACTACCTTATGCTGCCTTAGCCTGACAAATTCTGATAACAAGGACATGACTAAGAAAGGCCCCAGTGTCCTCTCAGACTCATTGCCATGAATTCACTATTTTCTACCTACAATGATAACCAATTTTGAAAAGAGAAAAAAGTAAACTGGGAGGTAAAATTCTTCCTTTGGTGTTCCCTTGACAGGCATAGACTACTTGCCGTTCACAAGGCAAATATGAAACTTCAAGAACCCTAACTTCTGGACAGTTTTCCATTTCTTAAAGCAAACTTGAATATACCTTGTGATTTTTAGTGGGTGTTAGAGGGGATCTGAAAGATAACACCACAGTGTAAATTTTACATTGAGTGAGAACCTAATCACTAAGAAATAAAAATATACTGAAAAAAAAACCACACTTGAAAACAAAGCAAAAACTAAAACAAAACTTTAAACTCATGCAAAACCTCTGGAAACAGATGAAATTTTCATTCAAAAAAGTCTCCCTGTAAGGCCACTGGAAGTGTGATACTCTGTTTGCATACAATTACATCAAATATTACCTTATAAAAACATATTAATATATGTTATATATGTGTTATAATATATATGTTATATATAGTATGTTTTAGCCAAGTTAGCCCAGAGTTGACTGGTTTCACCAGATACAGTTTCTCAAAATAATTCCCAAAGCTTTTCATCTCAAGTGCACAAAGGGAGCAAAATAAGAATAAATCCCAGATAAGAATCTGCCTTCCTCATTCTAAAGTGAAGAACGCTTGGCACTGATGTATACTAAAACTTGCACATAATCTGGCAGAAGAAAAAGCATTGCTCTGACACAACATAGCCCTTTTGAAACTGGGAACAGCACAAAAGGAGATGGATACAAAAAGGTTGTATAATAAAGAACAGTTAAAACAAACTGTTAATTTTTTGGAAGAGTGATAGGCAATCTGCCTGCAAGCTACTGATACATACGAAGACAAATAATTTTTACAGACTTGCTTAAAGTGATTTCTGATGAGTCTTCTCCCCCAGGGGAAGCACTCCACCCCATTTTGCTTTATTTCTCTAGCACATGGGACAGCATGCAAGATGAGGGAACAGTTCAGGTAATGCGCACATGATTTCAATCTCATCCTTTTTTCTGTCTGTAACAGGCAACCTCTCTTCATTCACATGATTAGCAGAATTCTGATATAGTTGTGACCACAATTTTGTTTTGTTTTCATCCTGGAATACCAGGGTGACCCTTGGTATTGGGGCACTTCTTTTTTTCATAGACAAATACAGACATCACTGGAAAAAGACTATTTGAAGCAAATGTACCTCTAGTGCTTACCATTAACACTGTGCATTATGACTTAATATAATATATATATAATATATAATATATATAATATATATAATATATATATATATAATATATATAATATATAATATATAATTATAATTAATACAATACAATCTAAAGAGCAAGTGTGTTCTTGAGTCTTGATGTTCCCAAGTCTCATACTACTGTTACATCCAACTAGAGGAAATAGTGGATTTTGTGTTCTGCCTTCTTAAATTGTTCCATTCATATGTCTGACTTTCTCTACACACAGGAAGGTCTTTTAAACATAAGCAAGGAAAAGTTTGAGCTGTCCCTGTCATCACTTAACTTTTGCAGCTGAGGATTTAAAGGGGCCCAATGCCTGAAATTTATGTTCCAGTACACCAGGATTTGCCATATCCAAGATCCAATAAAATGTATGGAGTCAGTATAAGGCATCCATTACTTTAGTCCAGAAACCATTTCTGCCATTCTACCCTACAGCTAGGACAAACAGATAAGCCAAAGAGAAAGATGAAACTACAAGGGTTTGGACAGAAACATCCTTATTACCTTTCTCAAAGAATCAGAGACAACAGGGCTGAAAGGTGCTGTGAGATACCATGTAGACCATTCCTCAGCCCTGAAGTAGTAACTATGCTCTCTTGATAGATGTTAATCTACCCTTTTCTTAAAGAACTCTGCCAGCTGAGACCTCACTGTCCCCACGCAGTCTATTTCAGGCTCTCCTTAATCTTACTATTTAATAATAATAAAGTAAAATAAAATAAAATAAAATAAAACATTAAAATAAAATAAAATAAAATAAAATAAAATAAAATAAAATAAAATAAAATAAAATAAAATAAAATAAAATAAAATAAAATAAAATAATCAGGATTTGTAACCTGATTTATAAAATGATTTTCTCTTCATAAAATTGCAGAGATGTTTAGGTGGGAAGGGACCTCCGGAATTCTATAGTCTAACCTTCTGCTCAGAACAGGGCTAACTTGAAAGATAGATAGGGTTGCTCAGGGCTTTGTCCAGCTGAACTTTAGCAGTTTCTTTATGAGTATTCTTTTTCTCATATCTAGCTGGAATTTGCTTGGCTATGACTTATGTCTGTTGCCCCTTCTCCTATCCCTGGCCATCTCTGAGAAAGAAGAGTGAGAAATTCTCTTATCTGCAACTACCCAATATATAACTGGAGATAAAAATAATATCCTTCTTAGGTTCTTCTTCCCCTGGCTGAACAAAATCAGCTCCCTCATCCTATCTTCATACATCATGAACCCTGGTGTTCCTTCATTGGTCTTCCTTCTATTCCCAGATGTCTTCCAGCTTTCATCTCACTTACCAATACACCCCAAAATAATGTTATCCTCCTCTTTGCCTGACATCAAAACTCCCCTAATAATTCTCACCCCCAGATTAAGCTAACATAGCTCTTTCAGTCATATTCAGAAAACATGTTTACTGAGCCTCATTCTTGTTGCTCACATGGGGACTTTCTCCAATGTGTGCTCATTTTCCTCGACCTGGAGACAGAGTGTTCCAGACAAGATCACATTTATCCCGAGTACCAAAGAAGGGTTATTTCAAGGATATTTCATTCAACACATTTATACATCCCAGAATAACTTCATTTTCTCCCCACTGTATAATGATTTTGCAGTTTTGTGGTCAATTTGAACCCCAATATAACACTTTGGTCCTTTTCTACACAACTACTTTTTTACCAGTCATCTTCCAGTTTGCATGCAGATTAAAATTGGCGATTATATGAGTTTAGGATGCATTTTCTTGCTGAATTGCATTCTGATTTTTCACCTTTTCTTCCAGATCTGTAAAGGTCACCTTGAGTTACAATGTGTCTCCCCAGCTACTTGCACCTCCTGTGCTGTCTCTGATTCTCTTGATTAAACTGACGCGTGACTTTCATCCTAGCTTACTCAGCTGCACATCTCAGGGATGGAGTAGTCCTCTCATGAAAGAAGTGCGTGTACACAAATCTACAACCCTTCTCTTCTCCTTTTATACAAAGTTCACTATGCAGTAGTGCAACAAAGAAATACTTTCAGTCACTACAAAACTGGGAACAGATTTTGAAACAAATTCTACAGCATTTCTACTGTCATAGTCACACTGACTTTGAGCATAACTTTTGTTGGTACTGCAATGTCAAATAGACCAAAACATGCACTAGACCTGGTGATCTTCAGCAATGTTGTAACTGACGTTATGTAAACAGTGTATTTTACAAATGCCATACTGGTTGGTGTGGTGCACTTCGACTATTTATGTACGCCTCTCACCATGATGCTTAATAACTTCTATTTAGTTCAGACATGAGTAGGACAGATCTGCATATCAGAAGGGACATCTGTATAAAAGCTACCCTCATCTCTAAGACCTACAGGCTCTTCTTAGGGTCTTCAGAAGAAACAAACAAACAAATAACAACACAAACTTTTGTTTTATTTCCAGGTAGAACCTATTTGGTATTGTTTTTCTTAAATAAACCATTTATTTTTAAATTTTTTCTTAAAAGCAAGTTTTCTAGCATCCTAGAGCCATCAAAACTGCTGTATGCATTGGAATGTCACATAGCTGAAAATGTAGACCTTTGACATCCACTGGACTTGTAGGAAAAAGGAACAATGTGAACTTATATGGGCCAAAAATGTCCTCTTACTGTGGTCTAGTTCCAGGCTTATCTCTCAAAGGAGAGATCAAAGTAAAATAAAGAGATACCTTTTCTGTTCCAGCTACTACTACTAGTCATCCATTGTACAAAAACTGTACATTTCACAACTGTTAAAAAATAATAAAACGCACACACAATTATATATATATAATTATTTATATAATATAATTATTATATTATTATAGAACATAATTATATATATCTGATATATATATATATCAGAAAGATGCCACCTTATTTGAATACTCTCAGTCTGATCTGATTGTCAGTTCCTTTCTCTATACTCAGCTTGGGTATCTGAGAAAATGATGAGAAACCTCTTTAATTATTCATCCTCCACATATCTTACATCTATATCACTGGGGAATGAAAATGCTCAGAACATCCATTCCAGAAATTTTCCAATATTATGTGATAATGGGGCCTCTTACTAATTATTTCTATATCTTGTACCCACACAGATTTTCTCTGGGTGGCATCCACTACTTGGACTCTTTCACAAAATAGGAGGTGATGTCCACCATACTCTTCTGTTTGTCTGCCATTCTCATTGTATCCCCACAACTTTATCCCCATGTTTGCCCTAAATACCCATTATGTTCTGTAGTTTCTCACACCGTTTTGAGGTTAAGCTTATTAATGTTCTGATGTTTGGTGTTTTTCACCCTCACAAAGGAAATCGAATAAAAGATCTGACTTTTAGCTTTCACCAACAGTCGTTTCTGCAGACATCATTTGTGGGGCCCTGTCATCCCGCTGAACTTAAATTAGGACCTTTCAGCAGCTTGTAATTCTATTTGAAAAACAAAATAAAACAAAAGAAAACAAAACAAAACCCAGGGCTGTTGAGAGAAGTTTCCCAAGTGAAACTTAACATTCAGAAAGCAAGGAAAGGTTATTTTTTAAAATAAAAGCTGCAATAAACTATAGCACTATAAACTGCTCCTCTGGAATTGAGATAAATTTAGTATAGATTCATCACTGAGAAGCAACTTCTCCTGGTATGCGAGCTATCAGCAGCAAGCTTCTAAAGCTCTCTTCTCTAGACTCTATAGAGGAGTAAACAGAATGGCATGTATTTCACTGTATACGTGCTCTTGCATGGGAAAATCCAATTTAATCCTTGGAATTTAAACTCTCTGTGTTCTGTTCTTGGTCAGGCAGCTGCTTTTAGAAATAAAACTTGTCTTCTAACAAGGCAAGGAGTGAACAGCATTGACTGCAAGTGATTAAAAGTAAAGTTTCTCCATCAAATACAGAATGCTTTGAGCTGTTTCAAACATCTGGCTTCTGGTTAATGGTACCCTGTGAGCAAAGAACAGTAGACAAGAGAGAAATGAATGAAACTGGAAATTGAATTATTTATCAGGGATCTAAACAGATCTCTTTTTGGCACACAGACTTCCTAAATTTCATGGGTTTTGAGTTTAAAGAATGATATACATGATGGAACACAGCTACTTTGCCAGATCAACTCAATGAGTTAAGAACTTTACATTTGCAGTATCCTCTTTCCACCTTCTAGTTCTCCGCTGGCTGTCAAACCAATGCACATTTCATGGTGCATGAAGTAAAGCACTAGAGAAAGAAAAGGGAAGGAGCCACTGAGGTCACTGATCCCACAGCAAATTTTGGTTTTGTCAGGTCAAGTTTTCTTCATGTTATGATCAGTTCAGTCTCTTTAGGCTAGAATCTTCTCGCACTTATCTGGTGTGAACTGAAATACCTAATGTGAAAACCAGCACTTAAACTTCTCTAAATGTGACAAATTAGGGAAAAAAAAAAAAAAAAAGAGAAAAAAAAAAGCTTTTCCGTTCGCCCTTACTTTGTGAATTTATTTGTGCTTACAGAGATTGACTTCAACTTTGCAATTTCACACTCATTTCATATCTATAAACCATTAGATAACTGCTAGGGTGAGAAAACAATCTAGGTTTTGTCCCCTGTGAAAAAAATATTTAAAATATTATTTACTTAAACTTCTAAATGTGCAATGCAATGAGTAAATAAAGAGCAATACACAGAGATGAGACAGGGCTGCTTAATGGTATACAATAATATGACAAAGTATTCAATCAGTTATTATGTGGATTAAAAAAAAAAGAATTGTTTTTCCTTTCATTTTTAAGAAAAAAGGATAAATAACTACAATCAAACAGAAAAAAATATATGTATTTTGGAGGACATTAAGAAGGGATTTATTTGTTAGGGCAGAAAATCTTACCTAATTTACTAAAGCTTCACATGCTAGGATTTTGGGAAGGATGGAGCTTCTGCAGATAGTAGTGTCTGCATAAACAATGTTCAGTATCAAAACACTGTCCTGGTGGCAGACTGTTCTTATCTTAGCCTACATAAGAGAATGAGATGCAATCACACCATTTTTTCTCATGTATGGATGATAAGGGCATTTCTGTTGCTTATTTTGTGATCAAGATTCTTCTGACCTGTAAGAGCTCAACATAAGCTTTGTTATCTATTGCAAATGGATCAATGCCACATATAGGATATTGAATTATTTCCCTGAGTTATGTTCTGTGGTACCTGAAATATCAAAAAAAGATTTGAAATACTGCATTATCCTGCATTAAGCTTTCTGGGAATACACAAGGGCTGTAATATTAGGCTGAAGCACAGCAGATCTGTTAGCTCAGTAGGGCTGGTAATTTTTAATCCTATTCGTTAGTCTTAACTTTACCACAAGTCTCAGCTCTTTTATATTTTTTCTCCCTATATTATTACATGGACAAACACACTTTGAAATATGGGATGTTTATGCACGCTAATTTAGGGTATCTGGGAAGTTGTACCACTGGAAGGGAATGATGTTATTCCCAGAACAGAAATTAGAAATATGAGACTTCTCTCCTCACAGATTATTCTTCATATTTCCACACCACTCTCCCAGCAGAAAGATCGGCAAGTTCAGAGCAGGACCTCTTTTCCTTATGGTTCCCAACAAATTGCTGGAGGCTCTTTGAGACTACAAGGACAGAGGAAAGACTACAAACAGGCTTACAGGGATCTTGTATGTGAACCACAGAGAGCTGACCACACACATCAGACCAGATCATCTTCCATGGTAAAATTAATGCAGATGTTATCTACTCTCAGTTTCTGTCTTGATTATCACTGTAGTTTTCTCAGACTTCAATTTCCTGGCAAATGGGAGATGTCTCATGCAATTTTAAACATAAGAGGACCTGGGAGAAAAAATTAGAATAACTTTTTGCTGGATAACATGGTTTGGACAAACTGAGAAGTTTCATCCAATATAACAGCAAAATTTTGTTTCATTTTGTTATCTGATTTCTGTAACACTTGATACAAATAATTTTGAAATACAAATAATTTTGTTTACGTGTAAGCATAACTTCATTCACATTCTGTTAAAGGCACTGCATCTCATTTCAGTTATGGCAAAAATTGCTGGTTTACAATACATTTCAATTTGAGCTTTGACATTTTTCAATTGTTTTTCATCAAGTATTTTTCTTCTGTTCTAAATTTTGGGCAAAAGCGAAAAATATCAAAATATGAGAAGTAAAAATTTCCCAAGTGACAGAAAATGTGTCTATATAAAAAAGATCCAATCTTTTGCTGCAATTGTTCTGCAATCCACATCAAGAGAAAGAAGAAATTCTTCCTGTGACAGTCTGTGCTGTAAATCACAAATGCTATGGTGTGTCTCTGTTGTGGTTTAACCCAGCATGCAGCTAAGCACCACACAATTGTTTGCTTTATGTATTTTTGCTTCTCCCACCCCAAACCCCAGTGGGATGAAGGAGAGAATTCGGACCAAAAAAGAAAAAAAGAAAAAAAAAAAAAAAAGCTTGTGGGTTGAGATAAAGACAGTTTAATAGGACAGAAAATGAAAGGAAAATAGTAAAAAAATAAAAACGTAATAATGTTAGCAATTATAATAATAATGATAGAACATGCAAAGCAAGTGATGCACAATGCAATTGCTCACCACCTACTGACAGATGCCCAGCCAGACCCTGAGCAGTGGCACTCCTCTCAGCCAACATCCCCCATATTTGTTGTTCAACATGATGCCATATGGTATGGGATATCCCTTTGATCAGCTGTTCTGACTGTGTCTGCTCCCAGATTCTTGTGTACCCCCAGACTCCTCACTGGCAGGGCAGCATGAGAAACTGAAAATGCCTTGACCCTGCATAAGTAGTGCTCAGCAACAAGTAAAATAGCCATGTGTTATCAACATTATTCTCATCCTAAATCTGAAACGCAGCATCATACTAGCTACTAGGAGGAAAATTACCTGTTTCCCAGCTAAAACGGGGACAGCCTGGATGAAGCAGCCATGCCTCAGCTAAGCTCCTCTGCGCTGGCCACTCCAGCTCCCTGTGCCACTGCTTCTCTGTGCTGCCCTCTCTCTCTGGGTCTTTCCCCATCAGGCCAGGGTCCCAGCATTGGGCTCACAAGGTCCCCAAGTGCCTCCCCCAACACCATGCCTGAGGCAGGGCTCCTGCAACCACCCAACCCAGGACCAGAATGAAGCTGGAATCTTTATATTATTTCTAGACTCATTTAAAAAGTGATTACTTTGTAATGTGGCCCTTGAATGAAGCTGTTTATTTGTAATTTCATTCAGGAAAAATCCTGAAAAAAAATCTGTGAATAACATGGCTGCTTGAGACAAAAGTTTTACAGAAACTTCCTGCACATGGTATGGCTTTTTGTTTTGAGATATTGTCAGCAGAGTCTAGTTCAGAGATACTAATATCACTTGCATTCAGGTACTTTACTGAGGAAAGGAAAAGTCTGATGAAATCAGTCTATCTTGTGAAAGAAAGATAATATTGTCAGCATTAATTGTCAATATAGTCCATTATGATAAATCCCAGCCTTGTGCATGCAGCTCTCTGTTAGATCTTGTTGTCTTTCTTATTTTAATTTTACCTGTAAGGTAAAAATTACAAAAGCCAGGAGGCTACTATTGCAGATGGATGGACTACAAGACAGAGTGCACTAGCTAGATGAAGTGTACTTAAATATTTACCAACACCTATGTGAGGCCTTTAAGTAGGCAGATGCTGTGAATGCTACAGCTCTACTTCTGACTATTCATTGACACAAGACAGTGTTTGAAATAAGTAACAGGTAGTTTCACTGAAAATATGCAAGCTAATGAATGCACAGTTCTGGGTTTGTCTTTGTGTTTGCATAAAGACCCACAAAGTTCTTTGTAGGAAACAGTTACCTTAACAATCACAGGCTTCGTGTCCAAGAGAGGTGTTGAGGAGACTGACTTTGAAAAACCAGTTGCTACAAATTTTCCTACCTTCCACTCCTCTTACATGCATTTTTCAGTGACTTTACAACCTTCTACAAACCCATTTTCTCCAAGACTTTCATATCTTCTTTATACTTTATTGTATCTTTTATTAGTTGCTTTTAGAGCAACCTCTCTCTTCAGGAATTCAGTGCTTCTATTTGCAAATCTGGATCCTTCTATCTTTATTTCTTGCTACTACACAGAGAAAAGGAACTGTTATGTAGCCTGAAAATAGCTTCAATTTAACCAAAGCAGTTTCTTCAAGATAGACCTGCCATGTCTTTGTGTCCAAGGGGATAACAAGAGAATATTCTTACCTCATTTCCACCTGATTCACTTACTTGTCAGCTATCCCAGCTTCTTGACCTTCAGTCTTAAAAGGGAAAGGAATCTATTATTATCCCATCCATACTCCTTCATGCATTTCTGCTTTACACGGTTATTTAGACTGTGGTCCAAAAGAAAATGACTTTTGAAAGACTTTCTCTTTTTCCCACCCTGAACTATGTGAAAACAATAATAAAAATGATTGATTTCTAATCTAGACAACCTCAAGTAAAGGAAATGAAGGAAATGAATTCCTCTGTCACATAGCCCCCTTTTTCTTCCCAAAAAACTACTTCAAGCTTTACCTAATGTGGAAAGAAATGAAGGGCCCTAGACTCAGCCAGGATTTAACATGGTTCAATGAGATACGTAGTGCCTCTTCCCCTGGACAACAGAGAAAGGAATAAGGGGTCACTCTCACCAGAGGGTCCCTTTGCAGCAACACTCATCCTTCTGCTGCCAAAGGGTCCCAAAATTTGCCAGTCACATACAACAAAGCTCCTACATCGTCACAATCCTCACAATCCAATAATAATTACTTAAACCTCAGTGACTGAAAGACTAGGGTAAGCTATAACTTGAAAGGTATTTTTAAACCTGGAAGCATATGAGTAAGAGCTCCTTTGTTCTGATTTTATGGATGAAATAGGTTCAGGGGCTGGGTGAGATGAGACTGTACACCAACCTGAAAGAGAAGTAGGATGTTCACTGCAGAACTGGACCTGCTAACCTCTGCAGTGAGAAAGGTCATCCTGACCTCATCTAACACCAAATACAAATATCCTCCCCCCCCCCAGTTTTCCTCCCTCATGTTAAATAACTGGGGCATCCCTCAGGAGCCAGGGTTTATGCTTTACCTATGAGGAAGGCAGGGAGAGGAGGAGCAGTGAGTGAAAAGAGACTGGCACAGGAAGAGTAGCTCTCGCTGCAAGAAAAGGCTCTCCAGCTGGGGCTGTGTGGGAGGGAGCAGAGATTCTGCCAGCAATCAGAAAGGTGGAGGGTTTGTCGTGATTTTTTTTTTTTTTAAAGTGAGCTAATTTTATTCTCCTATGACCCCTTTCTCATGTAGAGCTCTCAAATATAAGAGTTTATTGCACTGCAAACCATTCTAAGGACAGGTTACCATATTGGGCAGACAGGGGCTTTGCCAACAATCTCAAACATTTTAAATCAACAACAAACACCCCATCCAAAAGCACCCTCTTCTTGTCATTAACAAAACTTGCTGGTCATTACTGGATTTCTCATCCTAAGAGGACTCCTAATGTCCTATTTTTGACCTACAGGGTTAGAAAGTGTGTGCGTGCAGGCATGAGAGACAGAGAAATGACAGCTGAGATCCTTTCAGAATTGTGGAATTCCAAGATGGTTTAAGTGTGTGGGTGTGGGGGAGAAAGAATTAAAAAAAACAAAACAAAAAAAAACAAAACATCAAGCTCATTATGCTTCTTGCCCATCCTCAGTTCATCTATGCTCATTGAACAGAGATGAGAGCAGATCTGCATTAGTATTTTCTGCCTGCATCTGCTGTACCCAGGCAAAAATGCCTTGAGGCCTGCCCCAACTGTCCTTCCCCACAGTGCAGTTAATGTGCTGAGAGGCACTGTTTTGTCCTAGTAATCTTGTTTACACATTTCCACTACATTTTATTTTCTGCATGTCTGTGCTGTAATCTTATTTACCAGCTTTTCAACCCCAAAGGTAAAAAAAATAAAATGAGATACCAAGAAAAAAAAAAGGAATGGCAGGAAACTCATGTCTTTGTTCATCTCACATGGACAGTAATACTCTCTTTCCATAGCTGCCTTTGCCACCACAAGACAAATTGCACCTCTGTACTCTTCTGAGTGTTCCCTCAGTCCTGCCTGTTTTTTCCAACTGGGTAGTACAAAGTAAAGGGATTTGTGGAGTGACAGTTAATTCAGATAATTGTGTTTTCCTGCTGTCTGTGTATTGGAAATGCCAGTGCGCTGAGGGCAGAGGATCCCACGTGCACATGCATGCCTTATGTAGTACACTGTATGCCTGCAGCTGCCCTTCTCTCATCCCATCTGTTGGAGATGGATGTTGATTTTGCTCATCTTGCCTCCTAAAAACTCAGCAATAATAATGAATGAACTCAGTGTTCAGTAGAATGTTGGCAGCAGATTTATCTGGGCACATTAAGTGCACGTGCTGTGCAAGGTTTCTGTGCTGCAAAAACACAATCAAATCTGTGGATCTGAATCCCATGATTAAACGTCCCATGGTAGTTAGGTCTTTGCATCACTGTCACCTTTGTGGATTTCAAACTATCACCTTTCCTCTCATCAAGAGATCTTTCTGTTTTGTTTCCTGCCTACCTTGAATTTCTTTACTGTAATTGTCAGTTCAAAGCCTAGGCTCAGATCTCAGAGCTTGTTAGACAATGTCAAAGGGCTTTTTAGATTTATTTATTTTTTCTTTTTTTATCACTGAACAAGGCTAGTTTTTTGAAACCTCCTAAAGAGGGATATTGAGTTGTTGTCAAATGTTAATTCATATTGACATTTTCCCTGACAATTTCTAAGCAAAGTCCCCTTCTCAGGTCAAAGATATTTTCTTTCCATCTTAATTGAATTTTTATTGTAAATTAAAAGCTGAGTATGAAATGCCAGCTTATTTAACCTTGAAAATATTTGCCATCTTAGCTTTTCATCCCAGCCCAAAGAGTAAATAATTCTCAAAACCTCCTAAGAACAGTACAGAAGAGTAATACCAATTCAGCTACCTATGTGTTGTAATTGTGGAATGCAGTATCACAGGCTTTCAAGTCTGCTACGGAAATATCTATTCACCCAGAAGTACAACTCCTACTAGTGCAGCCCACATGACTATAACACTTCAAACTGTTCCCACTTTCTTGCTATCCTCTGCTTGAACCCCCTTACTATTTTCTTCCTTATACAAGAACTTCTCTACTAAAGCAAACCAAAATTTACTCTTCCCATGGCAGGTACTTAAGGAGGAATGGTAGAAGCAGAATTCATCCTCCTAGCCTCAGTCAAATGTTAGCCTGTGTTTTTTTGTTGTTCGTTTTGTTTTGTTTTACTGCACATATATAGCAATTCTATGCATTTGTCAGAATTCTGCAAAAATTAACAGTAGTAAAGGAATTGCAAAAAGAAGTGTTATATTTGGATTGTGAGAACAGAGAACAGTGGACACTGTAAACAGTAACTGTCTTGGCAGCATTTTTCAGAAGAATAAAATAAGAAAAGGAATGAAGAAAAAGTCTGTTGGCCTTTCAAAGTAACCAAAGTAATTCATGAAGCAAACAAGTCCCTCCAGGGAGTCAAAACTCACTTTCCATCCTCTAATAATGATAAAGAGCAGTTAGAAATAAATTAATGAACATGCTTTTGGCAAATACGTCTTATATGAAATGCGACAAATGAAGGCAAATATCCTATAACTAGTAATCCTGACTGTGAGTCCCACTTGTTTATTTAAAAGAATATATCTTGTTACCGACTGGAGATGTCTATATATGAATACTATATCTCCCAGATGTACTGTATCTCCCAACTGTAATTCTGGGCTAAAATGGACAAAATATTAATGCAGTCCTGAGGACAAAGACTTGGGGGTGTTGGTTGATGAGAAGCTCAGCAAGGGCCAGCAACGTGTGCTTACAGCCCAGAAAGCCAAATGCATCCTGGACTGTATCAAAAGCATGGCCAGCAGGTCGAAGGAGGTGATTCTCTCTACCCTGCTCTCGTGAGACCCCACCACGAATGCCATGTTCAACTCTTGGACCCCTAACATGACAAAGACACGGACCTGTTGAAATGAGTCCAGAGGACGGCAATGAGGATAATCAGAAGGCTGGAGTGCGTCTCCTATGAAAACAGGCTGAGAGAGTTTGGGTTTTTCTGTCTAGAGAATATAAGTCTCCAGGAAGACCTTAGAATTTCCCTTGATTGATCACCCATCTAGTCAATCAAGGGAAACCAGCTGATGTGATCTTTTTGGACTTCAGCAAGGCTTTTGACACGGTTTCCCATAGGATCCTGCTGGAGAAAATGTCCAGCATACAACTAAACAAAAACATCATATGATGGGTGAGCAATTGGCTGATGGGCAAGGCTCAAAGGGTTGTGGTAAATGGGGCCACATCTGGCTGGCGAATGGTCACTAGTGGGGTCCCTCAAGGCTCCATTTTAGGGCCGGTCCTCTTCAATGTTTTTACAAATGATTTGGATGTAGGACTAGAAGGTGTTTTGAGCAAATTTGCCGACGACACCAAACTTGGAGGAGTTGTGGACTCAGATGAGGGTGGAAAGGCCTTGCAGAGAGATCTGGACAGATTGGAGAGCTGGGCGATCACCAACCACATGAAGTTTAACAAAAGCAAGTGCTGGGTCCTGCACCTGGGATGGGGCAACCCTGGCTATAAGTACAGACAGGGCGCTGAGACGCTGGAGAGCAGCCCCACAGAGAGGGATCTGGGGGTTGTGGTTGACAACAAGTTGAATACAAGCCAGCAGTGTGCCCTGGCAGCCAGGAGGGCCAACCGTATCCTGGGATGCATCAAGCATGCCATTGCTAGTCAGTCGAGGGAAGTGATTGTCCCGCTCTACTCTGCGCTGGTGCAGCCTCACCTCAAGTACTGTGTGCAGTTCTGGGCACCACAGTACAAGAAGGACATTAAACTGTTGGAGAGTGTCCAGAGGAGGGCGATGAAGATGGTGAAGGGCTTAGAGGGGAAGACACATGAGGAGCGGCTGAGGTCACTGGGCCTGTGCAGCCTGGAGAAGAGGAGGCTGAGGGGGGACCTCATGGCGGTCTACAACTTCCTCGCGAGGGGTAGTGGAGAAGCAGGTGACCTATTCTCTGTAAACACCAGTGATAGTCCTGCAGGAACGGTGTTAAGCTGAGGCAGGGGAAGTTTAGGCTAGACATCAGGAAGAGGTTCTTCACCGAGAGGGTGGTTGCACACTGGAACAGGCTCCCCAGTGAAGTAGTCACTGCATCAAGCCTGTCTGAATTTAAGAAGAGATTGGACTGTGCACTTAGTCACATGGTCTAAACTTTTGGGCAGACCTGTGCGATGCCAGGAGTTGATGATCCTTATGGGTCCCTTCCAACTCGGGATATTCTATGATTCTATGATTCTATGTGTCCTTCCAGTATGCAAAGAGGGTCTACAGGAAAGCTGGGGAGGGACCCTTTGTCAGGGAGTATAGTGATGGGACAAGGAGTAATGGTTTTAAACAAAAAAGTGTAGATTTAGATTAGATATTGGGAAGAAATTATTTACTTGGAGGGTCATGAGTCACTGGAACAGGTTGTTCAGAAGAGTTGTGGATGCCCCATCCCTGGAAGTGTTCAAGGCCAGGTTTGATGTGGCTTTTGAGCAACTTGGTCTAGTGGGAGATGCTCCTTCCCATGGCAGAGGCGTTGAAACTAGATTAACTTGAAGGTCCCTTCCAACCCACACCATTCTATGCGTCTGTGATTCTATAATGCTATGATCATGACCACTGTCATCTCCATAATATCCTCAGACATCTCACTGTAAGTCTTATTGCATTTTTCCACTTACAAATGTCCTACAAAGTAACAAGATTGAATTGGTTCATGCTTCATTGTAATTAAATTGGACACTTTTCAATGTATATGATTTTAAATCTGAAATACAGGCTTGGCATACAGAATTAAATATACAAGAATGAGAAATGTCTTTTGCTCTTTGAATGCTTTGTAAATTACTATATTTGATGGAGCAAGGATATGTTCACAACCCACTGAAACTATCAGAAAATTTTGCATCAACTTCACTAAACTCAGGAGTCCAAAAGGAATATTATGGCAGCAAAATCTACTCTTGTATAATGGCCTCAAGTTCTTCCTGCCAATGAACATCTTCTAACAAGTATGCCAAAAAAAGCTGAATCTTCCCAAAGCAGAAAAGACATTGAAGGATTTCATGTCCTTGCTCTGAGGGATTTTAGTATCTATGAATGCTCATAGCCCACAGAAGTTTGATAAGTTCACTCTGAAATCAAAGTCTATTTTCAAACACTCAAAACTATCCATAAAAAAAGACTTAATTCTGCCTCCACTTGTCCATTTGTGTAGTCTGTTCATGTCAGCTAGGGATACACTTAAGCACATAATGGAGTAATGGAGCACCTCACTAGGTCTACTCAGTACAAAAAAAAAAAAAAAAAAAAAGAGGGATAGAAAATGTAGTTGAAAAGCAGTTGAACATCCACATGACAAGGGTGGAAGTCCACCCTTGAAGGCTGACGTTTGCATCAACCTACAAGTTCCCCAGGCCAAATTACTCTTTTCTTTCTTGTTTGCTTGCTTTTTTTCTTTTCTTTCTTTTTTCCCCATTACTAAAGAGGATAAAAAGAACAACTTCTGTTAAAAGGATGTGGTTCATATAAATAAGATTCAGATAAATGTAGCTGAGCTTTCATGTCCTCAATGGGTATAAACCAGAAGAGCTCCACTAATGTAAAAGAAATTAGGCTAGTTTATGCCAGATGAGAATCTGCCTTAAAAACTCCAAAATGGGAGAGCCAGGTCTCATAACATTCAGTTCAAAAAGTAGCACAGGAAAGTAGTGTTTTCACACAAATTCCTCAGAGCCTTCTCTTTTGAATTTAACTTCAAATGGTGGAGCAAAGCAACCTGCTTCCCTTGGGTCTGCTGTTTTGGCACTCATTGGGCTCATTCAATGAACCATTTTCACCAGAAAATGTTGTTTTTGTCTGTTCTCTGCCTCAGAATTAGGGCCCATGAGCAAGTCAGCAAGATACAGATTCTCAGAGACATTTTAGGTACTGTCCTCAAATTAGTACTTCAGTTAACTTTCAGCAAAAGCCACATGGTTGGGTTTCACCTAATATACTTGCTTGCTCTCACAACAAAAAAACATGCTACACCATTCAAGATAAAAAAAGTCTCTGTTGTCCCAGGCCAGTGGCAGATCTCTTGACCTACGTTCCTTCTTAAATAACACAATGACTGGGAGCTTTGAAAGCTTATGCTAGCAATCCTTAGAAACTTGCATATTCTGTGACAAAGGACATATTGCAAACATTTATTAATCCCTGAGCTGAAGTGACATAGAAGTTATATGCAGCTTGATGAAATGTGTAACACCCAGCTGACTCACATGGCTAATACCAGTTCTAAACTTAGCCATAGTCAGAATCGTAATTCAGAACATATACATTTAGGGAATAGAATAATCTACTATTCAAGTCCAAATAGCCTTGTGAAGCATTACTGCTGAACTGAATTTACCACTGACTGGTAATTTTTTCACCATCCCAAATCCTATGTCAGAAGATATTCAGGCTGTTACAGATAGATAGATATTAAGCTGTAGATAAAAATAAAGATATAGATTCAGACATTTATGATTATAAAACATTATTCTTTTAAAAACTTATACCTGTTATACACGTGTCGTGGTTCTGCTGAAGGGGGAAATAATTTTATTGAGTTATAGACAGGAAAAAAGGCATAAAGAATACAGGTAATGCACATTTTTCAAATAGCAATATAAACATAAACAGAAAAATGTTCAAGTTAGAGTCACATGAAAGATTAGACTAATCTTCAGATGCATTTTAGACTTGTATGTACAGCAGTTTTATGTTAAAATTTGAAATACAAACTCCAGACATGCAACATATCTCAAGATTACAAAATAAATAAACAAAGATGAATGCAAATAAAAGAAAAAGAACCAACACTTGAATCTTCTTCCAGAATGATGAGAAAATTTGATCTGTTAGAACCTTTGTAGAAGTTACTCAAAGTATAAGAATTTATTTACAAAAGAGAAAGCACAGAGCCCCAGCGGTTTGGTGGATGAAAAGAGGCATTTATTTATTTCCAAACAAAATCTCAGGTAGTTAGGTCTTCTTGTGCCTGGGAGTGAGTTCAAAAGTTTTGAACTTTCATTGCACTCTGTACACTCCTTTTGTAGTACTAAACAATTTCTCTATGAAAGAAACCTCCAAGAAGAACAGACTTTCAACAATTTGAAAGAAGAAATCCATCTTGCTGAGAGTGCATGCTTCATGGGGATATCACAGTTATTTGTCCAGGTGAAAGTTTTTCAGCTACTTCTGCTAACCAAAGATGATTTGAGAACAAGGAATAAATATGTTTGGTTTCAGTCTCTGCAACAGTATCTTCCCAATAGTCAGTATCTGCAGGAGGAAAGCAACCAGACTTAGGTAATGCAAAAAGCTATAGAAAATGTCAAGATAAAATCATTAGGCTCCACACTGGATACAGAATAATGGCTTATATTCAAGTGAAAAATGCACCATTATTTCACTTTTCTTTCAGAGGTGCTAATATTAACTGAGTGTCACTAAGCACCATCAGTGGTTTTCCTGCTGGAAAGGTCTCCTTCATCAATTTGTTGTGTAATGAAACATCCTAGAGGAAAACAGTATTGCTTCCCCTCTTACAGTTCTTGCAAATTAGATTTTTATGGAAGGCTTTATTCTCTTCAGAAAAATAGGTCAGCTCCCCTGCAGTAATATACACGGTGCAAGGCCTACCTTTCTGCTTGCAATGAATACAATAAATGTAACAACCCCTTCACGCTGGGCATTTTGACATGCAACTAATTCAACTGGTCAAATGAGTATTTCCAATGGACAGATTTCCCCTGAACTCATAGTTGAACAGAGGCCTAAATACTTAAACCTTTTTCTAATTCCAATCTCCCACTCTGAAAATATAGGCCAAAAATATCCCCTTTCAGGAGATTAGTCCTGGAACTTTACTGGGCTTAAAGTTACATGCAAACAAACAATGTCCTAAGAAAAACAGTGGCTATTGAATAGTAAACAAAATGTGTTCCAAAGGCATCACATCATGATTACAATGACTTCAATTTTTCTATAACTTCCAAAATAAATGTATTTTTCTTTATGTATTGGAAAATAAAAAGACATGATATATAAGAATAAGTTAAATAGATGGAAATATAAAGAATAAATTAAATAGACGGAAATAAAAATATAAAATAACAACCGCTTGCTTAAAACCAGCATAAAAAGAAACAGAACATATATTCCAAAATAGCTTCCTAGGCAGACTCTGTAAGACAAAATATGAAAAAAAATAACAATAGAAAGGATTAATCAAAGTCGTTTTAATTAGAGGGACTGAAGAATTTGTTTTCAGCTGGGTCTGAAAGGGAGAGAGAAGTACTCTGACCATAAACGTACACCTCAGCCATACTATTTCACAAACACATGCCTCACTTAAATCATGTGACCTTAGGTTGGTCATGATTTAACAGCACCTTTTTTCAATGTGTGTGCAGATGCTTCATTCCATCAAGCAGCCTGAAAGAACAAGGAGGAGGGAGAACCCTACAAACATCTGTCATCCACGTTCTGAGAGCTGCAGCACAGGGACCACACAATCACCTTGCTGCTTTTCAGAGAAGGTTGCCCTGTCGCTTTTCGTGTTCCTCAGTTGTGACTTAACATGAAAAAAGACACATGAAATCCATTTGAAAAATTTTGAACTGAATCCATGTGAAGTAAAATAAACATTTCTTCCTACCCCCAAATAGAAAAGTCTTGGCTTCTATCAAAAGAGATGTCTGTGTGTTAATCCACAGTGAAAACTCAGTGCCAGAACTGGTACTCTTAGAAGTTAAAGAAGAGTCTCCTGCTGCCTTTATGATGCCCAGATTCCTGACTTAATTGAAAAATAACATGGTAATAGGCTTTCTAAGCTTCAGATAGCTCTCTCTAGATCATTCTCTTGCTCCATTGATTGTAGGAGACATCAAGGTGACTGGGTTGGATGCTTTACTCAAATACTTCAAACAAGCTGAACTGAAAACAGTGGCTCCCTACAAGGGCTCCTAATGCTGTTGTGAGTAATTCTCTCAGCATGAAGTTCAGCCAGGACGGAGTGGTAGATTTGAGCAGAAAAATAGGGAATGACATCTCAAACTTAAATACCTGAATTTTCCAGTGCTTTTTCTACTTATTTTTTTCTCTACTGAATTGTGTTAGCTTGAATCAAAGTTGATTTTTTTTGTCAGCTTTCATACTATTTTTGTGCTTTTCTTCTTTCTTTCCTCTTCCTGAAGGAGAACAGGAAGGAAAAAGAAAAAAAAAAAAAAGAAAAAAGGAAAGAAGAAGAGAGAGCCTTTAAAAGAGAAATTATTTCAGTTTTCCTTTTTCAATTGGTTTTAAATTAACTGAATTTGACATATTCATATAAAATATAAAAATGATGAATGTTGCAAAAGTGGCATTTTTATACTCTTTGATTACATATTTTTACTGTATGAACTTCTTGATTAAGAATTGTCAGACAACTTAAAGGCACAAGTATTAGAAGTCCCTGCAATCTGGCATCCTGAGCCATAATCTTTCAGAGCAGCATACAGAGATCAGTTTTGAGCAGTAGAGCATCTATGGTATAATATAGTAGTGTATGTAATACAAGCTAGGATAACACAGAGTAAGAGATTAATATTTTGCATCATACTGTGCTCTGTTATTTTTATCCTGCTGTTTCTTTCAACTCACCGTCTCATGACTCATACCCTCCCCACACTGGAATTTCTGTCTCAGTCCCGTGGCTCATTGGTGTGTTATGGAAGACGATGCCGTGGAAAGCCATCTGGAGACCTGCACTACTGCATGAGCTCCAGGCCACTCTGAAAAACACAGAGACAGCATTATTTACTGATTTATCATGCAACTACTCTGACTCGTGCAGTTTCTCTAGCAATCAGTCTTCAGTATTTGTGAAGGTTGAAGTTCTTCCTGTTCTTATTGCCTTGGCGATGTCCCTGGATATGAAAATGGTTAAAAAGTTCAAATTACTGATAGTCATAAGGAAAACTGACTTTGTATAAAACCTTTAGAAAAATTACTGGCCTCCTCCTCTGAGGTGTTGAGGGCCCCTTTTGAGACATGTTAATGAAATGCAATATCAATAAAATAGCTGTTCCTTACACATTTCTTGACTAGCTTTATCACCTTAGGACATGATCTTAGATGCCACAATAGACAGACCATCAAGGATTTATGCTTCATGAACCCAAAACACAGTTACCTGATATGGAATAGTGAGAGCCATCCCTCACCAGCAGATATGCGATGAAGGCCAGGTCATAAGAGGAATTAGATGCTTAAATCCTTAGTAATTGCATGCTTAGGTACTGTGATACAAAATCCCATGTCGGTCTGCTGGAGTATAAACCTGTACTCACACTTCTTAAGGGACTCATCTTCTCAAGTCCTAGACTTTGGATTCTGCTTAAATCCAGAAATAACTAGACAGAAGTCTGGGTATTATCAAATTCCAGAAATGAGAGTGATCATAGGAAACATAGTTTTCTAGGCTTCTCCTTTTCCTTTTTCCTTTTCCTTTTCCTTTTCCTTTCCTCTCCTCCCTTTCCCTTTCCTTTCCTTTCCTTTCCTTTCCTTTCCTTTCCTTTCCTTTCCTTTCCTTTCCTTTCCTTTCCTTTCCTTTCCTTTCCTTTCCTTTCCTTTCCTTTCCTTTCCTTTCCTTTCCTTTCCTTTCCTTTCCTTTCCTTTCCTTTCCTTTCCTTTCCTTTCCTTTCCTTTCCTTTCCTTTCCTTTCCTTTCCTTTCCTAAATTTATTTATGTCTCTATTGAGTGTTAGAGACCTTTTTCGAGAATCCCATTTCCCTCCTTTGTCCGTCTGTATCAGAACTTTCAACTCCATTTTCCTGAGAGCATTTTCTAACCAAACAGAAGCCAAGATCAGAGAGGGTTCACTTTTTTTGTGAACTCCCTAGGTTAGAGGGAATACCTCAATACCATGTGAATTAGAAATTGGATACCATGTATTCCTTCAAAAATACTTTAAATCTAAGGCTAGAAGGTCATCTTTTCTCCTTTTTCATTAGGAGAAGTCAAAGAAGCATTGTCAATGGAATATCTGCATCCTGCCAAAAAACGGCATTTGTATGGGGAAAGGGAAATAATATCCTAACTCAGGGCTGAGAATTCCACTCAGTAGCAATATTTGTCTCACACAGCTACTGGAGCAGTAAGGTCTCCAAGGACTTTAGGATGTATCTAGTCAAAGTATTCTACCTTTTTGCTGAGATGGTAGGTGGGAATGGCTTGGATCTGGGGTAAGGTTAGCAGAGGGATCATTTGTGTTACAGTGCGTTATTCCAGCTTTCACAGACAAATCTGCCAAAAGGTCTCAACTAGCCCTTTATCTATCCCTTTTAAATCACGTGGCCTCCTGCTTTTCCACTCTGTTAAATCTTGTTTTGCAGGTAACAAAACAAAACAAAATAAAAATATGTTTTATTCTTATCACTGTTTTGTTCTCCAAATTCATCTCGAGGCAAACTTCATATACTGTCACCTCAGCTCAAGTCCTATATGTGGATTTCTGATGGTGACTCAGAGACAAGACAACAGATCTTTTGTTGGTAGCCTAAGCCAACAGAGACATTTTGCTGCTCAGCATCCAGATGCCAGCTCAAGTCACCCATCACATCCTCTGCTCACTCCTCTTGTCCATTCCCAATGTAGCTGGCTGCCTGTAGGGAAGAGGATGTGCGTGAGAAAGAACGAAGACTGAAGGCTTGCACGTCCTCACCACATTCAAATGTCAGGTCTTCCATGAAGACAAAGGACAGAAGCTTCCCTCAGTCCATTCACAATCTAGAAATGTTATCCCAGCATACCAGTCATGTCATTTCTCTTGGATAATTCCTCCAGCTGGAGGACAATCCATGCAAAAGCCCGAGGAGGATGTGATTAGTGACCTGAAATGAAGCCTGGGAAAACTGCAGTAGAAGCTTCCACTAGAGTCAGCACCTCAGGACAACAAATGCTGTTGCAGTTTGATAGATGATTACAACAACAACATAAACCACCCGCTACAGGGAACTGGAGCAGCCGGAGAAAAGCTTGTTAAAGCAGCAGTGTCCTGCTGTGAGCGGCTGTGGGCTTTCTGTTCAGTAGGCAGGCTCCTTGGTACTACTGACTTAAAAGTTTTTGCTTGTCAAACTCGCATCAACAATATTTTCAAGTAGTGCTGAGCTCCAGTCTCTTGTCCTCAATCTGTATTTGTTTGGAGCTGCTCTAAGATGACTATATGAAATAAATGGGGCTTTTAAAGTATCTTAGTTTTCAGGTTTGTCTTATCATCTGAGAGGCAAAAATGTCCAGAAAAACAATTGCTCAAAACAGCTGGGAAACCACTTGTAAACAGGAGCTCTTCATTCACATCAGGCTGGTACTGTGTTGCTGCACTTCCTTGCACGTCTCATCCAAGTGATCCAAACACAAGGGAGGGAAGTTGCAGAGGCACAGTCCAGTGTGCTCACTGGTAGTTAACAAGCAAGGAACTTTTTCAGTGAATCTTTTTTTTTTTTTTTTTTTTTTTTTGAGGATGTTAGGTCTTGAAAGAGATATGCAGTATGGAAACATGCCTGTTTCAATTCAGAGTTCTCTGGGAAAGGTTCTCAGATGGGACACTAGGTCTTTACTAGCCCTTGCAGACAATATCTTGCAGTTCCTTCCTCAAGAAAGCTTGTCCCACAACATGCCTCTGTGGTAGCTGCTTGCACATGATTGATGAAATTATGTAAGGGCACTGTAGGCTGAAAGACTATGTATCCTGGATGGTAACTGTACAATTGTACAGTTGTTTCTGGGCCAGTCTAAACATGATGCTAACTAAAACCATGAAAAGAATGTCTCACTCCTTGTGACTTCCCAGGGTAACAGCAAACACTCTCAAACAGAGAAATTAAAAGGGAAGATTCCTGTGTCTTGCCACATTCCCAGACGCAGCAGCCAGGTAGCCAAATGAAGCTTAAAGGTTGATCTACACTATTCTTTGATATGTGCTAGGCACTAGATGTGATTAATCGGGGGAGGTTTGAGGGGAGAAGGAGATGGAAGAGATGAGAATGAAAAAGCAGATTTAAAAGATACCCTCTTGGGATTTTAAACAGCCATTTCAAACCCCAAGTTGTCAGTATTCTAATGAGGAACTTGAACCTGAGTCTCTAATGTTGGTTATAGTCCCAAGTCACTCACACTGATTTGGTATACTATTCTCCTTTCATCTCACATGAAAAAAAAAATGTTTTAGTTAATGGAGGAAGGAAACTGGGTAGGGAATACAATATGCAGTCAACTCTACTATGGGTCATAAAGGATTTTAGTCAACCAGCTGTCAAATAGAGCAAACCACAATTTTTCCTCACTACTATAAACCTTCAGGAGATTTCATTCATCTTTGATGGCTTGGGATGTCAAGACCAACCCCCTTCCTGCTCACTAAATGAAAAGGTGAGTGAGGCTCTGATTCTATGACAGATGGTGGGTGTCACTATGGGCTTCAAGTTTAGATGTTTACATCCTCACCTAACAAAATGTCTTCTGGCACTGTTAATCTACAAAGCTATGCAAATACTTTTCTCTTTTGGACTCATCCCATTTCAATCCTACATGTAGGAATTTTCAACCTTATCTGCTAGCAGATTTCCCATACTTATTTTAAATAAGATTTTTAGTACATGCATCCCCTCTAAGTGCATCTTGACTGCACATGGAGACCACCATTGGATATAAACATTACCAGGCACTGAAAATAACACAGAAGATTAGTTCCTTGCTTGATGCATCTCTGGAAAGCACTTAAAGTAATTGATGCAAGACTAAAGCTGCCAGGATGAAACTGAATCTTTAAAGTGTAAGAATTTTGCCTTGAATATGAGGTGTAACCAGTTTCAAGACAAGTATTATAGTACTATATTTTGAACAAGAATTAACAGGAAAGAAATCTGGAAAAAACAAAACAAAACAACAACAAAAAAACATTGCTACTTGATATTTTGTCACTAGAAGCATGTGAGATATTTCTCCATCTTACAAAGAGCTTCTGTCCTAAGAGAAAATGTTTATAGTTTGCTTTTTCAAGTATCTACAAGTAAGTTTTGGATTTACCAGTATTAACTGATTCATACAACTTTTATACTTACTCTGTCCACGAATGATTTAGTTGCCAATCTCACTGTATTTTAAGTAAGATCAGCACCAGATGGAGAGCAAATAGACTTGCTTATTCAGGGATTTTATAAAAAGTGTAATTCAGCAAATATACCTCTGAAACACAATACTGATGTGCAAGAGTCTAACAATCTTTCCTAAGAAACTACCTGATGCTACAGTAACTGGATTCAAGTTATTGACAGAGATCATCAGTATCCTTTCTTTGAAAGGATCATCAGTATCCTCTCCTCTGTCTGGAACAGAATGCTGAGCTCAATTCGGATCCCTGGGAAGTCAGTGGCACAGCTCCAAGGATCTTGAATAGAATCAGGACCAGGCCTGTTGTTTTTGAGAAAGACACTGGTAATTATGTAGACTGCACACTTTAACTGCCACAATAAAGGTCAGATTAGCTTTTCATTTTCATACATGCTATTTAATTAAATCAGCCCTGATATGTTCATCAATATGAGAGCGATCATCCTGAGGCATCGCTTTTCCTCTCTCCCTGCTTTTGCCCAGTCTATGTGAGGGCATACTTCTCTGTGAACTGGGAATGAAGACCAGGAACGTAATAACATCAGAAAAAATAAATAGTCTGCTGAAACAATACCACCTACCTCAACATGAAGAAGTATTGGGCAGGTTTCTGGTCCTAAAGCTACCAGCTGCCTATCTGCAAAGGCAAATTCAGGCTGACAAGGCAATGTTGTGTCTGACAGAATATAACTTGAACAGGTGTTGCTAGAGCCTGTAGGAGGTGTTGTCTCTCTGAGCCTCACAGAGGCTGTCAAAATTAACAGGACAGCTTGATAAGGCAGTCTAACGTCTTTGCTACTTGTTCAAAGAACCAGGCCATTCACAAATTGAAAAAGAGCAAAGGATGAAACCATCTTTCAGCAGAGTCTCACACACCCACAGCGAAGACACACAGATTTACTTTCACTGCAACACTTGAACATCTCCTGAGAAATAAGATTATTGAGCTCCAAATGGCTAACGGACCCAGTCAGTGCTCACTGGAGTCCTTTATCATTCACTGTTGCTCCTCATAACTTAGATCACTCACCAACCTAGCTTGACCTCCTGAAATCTACAGAAACAGGTAAATCAAAACTTCTAGATCCCAGCATATCATAACATCCTATTCTGTATTCAGGGGACAATCTTGCACTGAATGCAGCAGTCATTTGTTCCTGTTGAATGTCCACTGTCACTGGCACATCTCTTGTGATCATTGGTCCATTATGATCTTTTCTCACTGAATATTTGCATTTCCTCTGGAGAGGTAGAAGTGAAATAAAGTAGCACTCCCCCCCTTTTTTTTAAACTATTTGGGACAAAAAGGAACTTTGAGGGCCTTCAGAAGGAGGAAAAAGCTAGATGAATATACACCCAAATGGCCACTGAAATGTGTAACAATATAATATATAAAGAAAAAAATATTCATACGCATTACAGGGATATAAATATCTGTATACATTCTGGAAAAAAAAAAGGCTAGAACACTTCTGGGCATGTCTATGCAAGCAATTTAAAGACAAGATAGCTAGAATGTTCAACAGAAGCATTCAAATCTGAATATGCCCAACTCTCACCACAGTGAACATCCAAAAGACCTGGCAGCAACCACTTTGGGTCAGTACTCCTCTTCAGTTCCTGAGAAAGACTACCAGTGCAGACCCAGCCTTTAGTACCTGCTAAGTGAAGGTTTCTGATCACTATGCAAGCTGAAATCAAAGCTATGAAGATGCCAGGGTGCACGTGGGATATAAAATGAAGCTGAAAATGTCATGCCGCCTTTACATTAATTAGTGGATCAGCCCCATTTGGGATTCTGTGAACAGATTTAGATGCTGGAGTTCAAAACATACAAAAAGGCTCCCAGAAAACATGCTAATGATCCAGGGCCTCGATCAACTGTCATATATAAAGTCGTAGAAAAGACTGGGTTATTTACTTCATAAAGGATATAAATAAGACTTTCAGCAAAATGTGTGTTATAGAGAACAAAGTAAATCAGATAGACTAGGACTTTTTGTTCACTGAGAAAAAAATGTCAGGGACAATCAATAAAATATATGTCAGGAAGTTTAAAAACAGGAAAAGGAAATATGTTTTTACAAGCATGCAATTAAGCCATGGAATTAGTGACACAGGAAATTGTACAAGGAAAATACTTAACTGTATTCCAAAGGAGCAGGACATTTAAGGGAATATCCAGATTACCCACAGTTATAAGTTATAGACAATAAAAACATGGAATAGATGGCTATTCCAGCTATCTTCTCAAATTCTTAGTATTAGTGTGGCTGTGATGCTATACAAAGTCTTTAAACATCACTTTTTTACTTATAACTCCTCAGATAAGTTTTCTTAACGAAACCCCCAAGTCCCATTTGCCTCAAATTCCTTCTGCCTTCTATAGCTCCATTTTATCCAGGTTAAACATTATGCACTGACAGTGACACCCAGCCTTATATAGTTCCATGTGTTGCCTTTCTGGAGAGCACAGAACCAGACTGAATCATAATTTAAGTTCAGAGATGACAGTGAATACTAATTACCTCAGCCCTAACCTTTTGCAAACTGCTGTCTCTGATTTTTTTTTCAATATTCCTGAGCAATGTGCAGACCCTTTGCTATTCCGTCCAACTGATAGTAGGAAAGTTTACTGAAAGCATCAGCAGTGCTGCTTAAACCCGTATTTGTTGAAGCCAGTAGCAAAATTTCCGTTCAGTTCTGTAGCAGAGGATCATGCCTTCCGAGTCCAGATACAATTCAAATCAAATAAAGGTAGAGCAGACATTTCTCTGACCCTAATTCTAGGTCACCAGTCTGTTTTACAGCTAGGAAAGGTAAAGTATTGTTCATAGCTTACAGGATTAAGTTACTCTTCATTCAATAGCCAGGACATTTGATGAGAGCTATGACATCTGCATATTGAGCAGCACAGGTCATTCTCAATGCTATCTGTACTTCATCCTGGGTCATACTAATTGCATTCAACACCTATAGATGACAAAAGGAATTTAGGACCTGGAAGAAGAAAAAAAAAAAACAAAACAAAAAAAAAACACTCAAGGCTCAGCACGTTGTAAAATTATGCCATTTGTTTACAGCAAATTATAAACATGGCATGGCTGTTTGTCAATGATTTTCAGTCTTTCCAGACTTATCAAATGACTCTTAAAAATGGGGATTTTCGGCCTAGGAAAAAGTCATTTTTAGTCTGGTTAGTCCCTGTACAGTCACTCTCCCTTAAAATAATAAAGTTTAAATTTGTTTCAGTATGTTAAAGTAGACTAAGTTATATTGAGTCAGATTTACTGTTTTTCCAAATGTGATTATTCACAGAGGAATATGTGCCACTTCAAGTCATCACACATCAGATCTAGCTATTATTTCATTCAGATTAAGTTTTCAAAGTGTTCCCACATAGATGAAGCCTTACAGCTTTAGAAAAAACCTATCTCCGACACGTGGTCTTTCTCTACAGCAGGAAAATTGCTGTAACATCCTAAGGTCTGAAGACCCATAGTAACGTCCATATCACAGACACTGCATTTTGCCCAAACAAATGTAGCTGTCACCAAAATAGACCAAAATTCTACAATGGAAACTGCACGATGATTCTCAGAACATATATATATTTTGGCAATGCCCCAGCTATGCTTCTGTCTCTTCTTATGATTTATAACCTATAGAAGTAACAAAAGGTAAAGCACAACTATTTGCGGGTTTGCCTGCCTGCCTGCCTTCCTTCCTTCCTTTCTTTCTTTCTTTCTCTTTCTTTCTTTTTCTCTCTTTTTTTCTTTTTCTTTTTCTTTTTTTTTTTTTCTTTTTCTTTTTCTTTTTCTTTTTCTTTTTCTTTTTCTTTTTCTTTTTCTTTTTCTTCTTTTTCTTTTTCTTTTTGCAAACCGTCTGCATGCCATACTTTGACTATTCTAGCAGACTTTCAAAATGGTCAAGAGAAAATGGCAGATTATGTTCTATTTGTATTGCAGCAGATTGTTATATTTATTTTCCAATGGTGCAAGAATATAAAGGGAAACAAAATAATTCACAAGGCTTTTGCTGAAGATTTTTCTAGAATTTGGTATTCCTTACTGGATACAAAGTCAGGTTCTGTGTGCCTATGCCCCTCTTCTGCAACCTTTCTGCAGCATTTATTATCATTCAAAAAAGGCTGTTTTTTCACAAAATGGAACAGGCTGAGGATTTGACAACCATGAGTCAGACTTCACAGCATCATAAGCTTAATTAAAAAAAAACAGATTTCAAACGTAGGGCTCTTCCTGTCTACCTTTGCATTGTTACAGATACTGCATTTTTGCATACTAAAAAGTTAAAAATGTTGCTAGTGTCTGATCAGGTGAGCATTTTATCAGTGTTTTTTAACAAATATCACAAGAAATCCATCACTACAATGACAACAAAATGCTGTAGTCTTTCTTAGCAATGGCGACAGATCAAACACCTTCTAATTCCCCCCCAAATTTTCCATATATGAACTGATGAAGTTTAAGTGCCCTGACTTTGGGATGATTTATAATTTCAACCCAAGATATTAAAAAAAAAAAAAAAAAAAAAAGGCTAAGAGCTCTGAGTTGGTAGTTACAATGAGTGAACCTTTTCCTCAAGCATAGCAAAACCTCCTACCAAAAGGGAACAGGAAATGACACTTTCTGGACTGAGACAAAGACTGAATGATAAGGAACAAACTTCAAGATGTACTTTCTGCCCTGCCTTCTTAGAAATCACATACTGTTAATACATGTGTATCTATATTTCCTTTTTAAAATCCCCAGTTGCTTCACTTCTTACAGCTCTCACAAGGAGAGGATGAGAGAAAAAATACACCAAGGCTGTTAGCTACATTTCTTACAGCATTGTTGGAGGTGGTGAATGCAGAATCAGCGATGAACACAGTATAAGAATGTAAATAAAACAGATCAAAATGGCCAGGAGCAGAAGGGTGAAGCCTAGTGATTAGAGTGATAAACAAATTTGTAGATTCAACAGCAGAGTGCATATAACAACTATCCTACTAGATGTCACTAAATTGACAGTAATTCTGGCCAGGTATACTTAACACTTTCATTTGAGTTTATGACCGTAAGACGTGTTGGCAGAAAGAGCGGCCACATGATCCTTAAAATTAAGGTATTAGTTTCCCATTCAGGAAATACATTCTCTGTCCTGCACCCTGGCACTATGTGATCTTGGGAAAGTAGTTCAGGGCCCAGTTATGCTTTTCAGGTCCCATTCTAAAAACAGCACAGTAATATTTCTTGCTTTTCTTACCATCTATTCTCGAAGCAGGCCATAAAGTCCTATCCCATAAAGAAAATGCCACCAGTGGAAGCAATACGTATGGATAGTTGGTTGGTAAGTAGGGAGGAATCAACAAACTCTCTGCATAGTACTTTATTCTTACAAAAGGAAATAGGATGAGCAGTTATTCAGTTCTGGGAAGTAAAGAAGCTGCAGCTAGCACTACTGCTGTGCATGGATGCTATGGGGCATGCAAACTAATCTACTTAAACTCAGCCTATTTAAAGTCTAATACTAAAGAGACAGCTTTCTTGTAAACTCTTTCCTGCATTCCTCCTAACCCTCCAAGCACTCCACTTCAATGCAGCAGAAAAGAACAAGAGTTTCGGTTTCAAGATTTTGTTTCCTCAACTTGTAAAACACCAGGTTGGCATGAGACAGACCATGACAAACCTGGCCCCAAACTCACTGAAATCAACAGGGGTCTCTTGGTCTCCGTCTGCCTGTCTCTCTGTCTCTCAGCTACAACAGACTTCAGGAGAAGTTAGAAGTCTGAAAATTGTTCTGAATGTACTGCTAGAGGAATGGAAGGAGTCTGTCTAAATATGCTCTTATTTACCATATTACTAAGCACAACTCTGCTTCTTGCTGTAATTCTATAAATGGCATCTAATCAGTATTTGCTACACTTCAGAGAAATCTGTGAATACATTTTTTTTTTTTAAATAGTGTATTTCATTCACTATGTCCTTCCTGTATTGATAGAGTAAGATTTTAGGAAAGCTAATGCAATAACTTTTCCCTAAGAAGAACAGTATTCATTTGGCTATATTTTCTTTGTGCACGCAGCTACCTTTACAAAAGGTTTAAAATATTTTTTTCTTTAAGGCTAGTGTCCTGCCAAATTGGCTTTAAAACAGCCAAGACGTTCAAAAACTACTAACAAAAACCAAAAACACTGAGTGACTAAAAAAACTCTGCTTTCCTTGGAAACAATCAAATACTTTTACAGAATGAATCAGAATGGATCCAGCTCAGTTCAATGTGCTGCCTTCTGTTATGCTGATTTCTGTGGTACTCCACACAGCAGTTGCAGAGAAGTCCTATCATATGTCAAAATAGCTGTACCTAAACTTTCTGCTCAGACCACCAATAAGCCACAGTGTCCCTGTGTGGGGAGCCATCCACAACATAAAGCCAGCCCAGGGAGTCCTGCCAAGGACAGAATATGCACTCTACAACACATGGGCTGGTACGTGCAGCACCAGGCACAGCCACATCCGCTCGGCCTTGTCAACACGTGAACATAACATAAGGTAAACAGGAGAGAGATGACGAGACTGAGCATTCTGGGCTCTGGAGACTGCTGACTCTGCAAAATGTTCTCATGCTGGGAAAACAATGGTGCATGCTGCAAACAAGCATGCTACCACTCATCAGGGGAGAGCCAGCTGCACGGAATATGCCAAGCAGAGCGCAAGAAGAGCCGCTGATCCTGTTGAGCACTGACCCATGGGGCAATTCAGCAGATTCTGCTTCTCGCAGAAGGCAATACACAGCCAGTCAGCAGACTGGGCTAAGCACTGAGCTCAGCTGGAGCTGAGGCCCTGCCACTCACTGAGCACTATTTTGCCTCAGTAAAAAGCACCAGCTCCTGGCCCCAGGCTCCTGCTGAGATCCACACTCAACAGAGCCAGCAACACAGCGGGAGTCGCCAGCAGCCCTGGATATAGCCATAGCTAATCTGCTCTCAGCAAGCACTGATATTGCACCCTTAGGGTATGTCCCATGCTGGTTTAACCCATGTACAATCCCCTGTTCACTTAGGGTGGTCTGCTTCTCCTCGAGTAACGAGCAGCATTTGACCTGCACTCTGTGAAAGACTACTATTTGTTAATGAGACATTTGCTCTGTTGAGAACAGTTAAAATGAGCATGCTGCAAAGCCTACAAAAATTCACATTCGTAGCACTACTAATCAACTGCAGTTATCCTGCAAATTCTGCCATCTCACTGTGAAATGAAAAGGCTGGATTCACTGCAAATCAGCTTAGCTCTACACTATTTTGTCCCAGTCACATCAGCACCTAACTAGAAGGAACAGCCATGGATCAGGAAGGAGATTTGTCTGAACCACTTTGTTTGTTATCCTTGCATGTTAAGCCTTGGAAAATCTTTTTTTTTTTTTTTTTTTTTTTCCCAGGATCTTTTGCTGTAGTTGTGCCTTCCTTTGAGAAAGATGCTAAATCGGCTGTATATCATTTGGTCTGAAAGGCGAATAAGTATCTCCTAACAGAATCAGAATCTTCTGGAATTCCCTTCTACTCTTTTCTTAAATTGAGAAGGCACTCACTGCACACACCCGAATAGGTACTTCATGAGTAAGACTTCTTTTCTTTAAAGGTACCTGGCTCATGTTTCCTGTTCAACAGAGACTCTAAAACTTTACAGAATCAGCCATTGGCAGAACTCCCAGGATATTTTTCCATTTGCACATATTTCTAAAAATGTCAACGCCAGTCTAACCATTCTCATCTGGGAAGCCTGACATCAGATGTGCATTAGCCCAGGAAAAAAAAAAAATCTAAAATGAAAACCCCTTCTTAAAAGGAAAACAAATTCGAAGTATGTTACACTGGCTCCTGTCTCTGAGTTCTATGCAAATAACAGGAGGAAATCTTACAGTGTGCATTTACTCCCATTATAATTCAATTAGAAAATCAGATAAAGAACCAGTATGGATTTCAGGGATAAAGAGTGGATGGTATATGAAATTAAGGACTGATTCTTGAATATTTGGGTTAATTACCCAACAGCAGAAAATAAATAAATAAATAAATAAAAATCCCAGGCGGAGTTTTAAGAGCCATGCTCTCTTTGCAGTCCTGGAATTAAAACCAGACAGCTAGATAACACTACATCTAGCTGTGGGAGAGCTTCCCCAGGGAAGAAGCATTTTTGCATGAGCATTTTGCTCCAGACATCAGTCTCCCATTACTGTCTCTTCCAAATGTGGACCCTTCACACACCTTCCCAGCATTACCTGCTGGGAAATACATATAGATGAGCAAGATGTTCTAGGCTGCTATTTGCAAGCTACGTTTGGACAATAATCAGTATTCTATCTCACACTTTCTTCTCCCCACAGCACATGTTCTCAGCATGCTATCACTGTAAGGGAGGTCTCTACTTTGTTTGGTCTGTCAAAACTCAAGGGAAAAAGGATATGACTGCAGACCTCAAGTCTATCTGAGTAGGACTCCTGGAACAGAACAAAAGTTCATTTCAGTATGGCTAATTCACAGTTACAGAGCGAACAGAGGGCCAGATGGAATCCCGAAATATTTTAAATATATATCACTCTGCCCATGAACACTGCAATAATGACATCACAACTTCTCTCTCCAAGGTTAATTATTAGAAAAGCTCCTTCCCCTTACCAGCTCCCATAATGATTTTGATCACTTACCTCTAAGGTATGTTTGGTTTGAATTATACTTTTGACTTCGTTTTGTTGTTGTTGTTTTTTAATGTCCATTTTAAGTATGTGTTCTGTCTCTAGATATTGAATAATTCCTAAATATGATTATTCATTACTGAAACAGACCTTGAAGACTGATGCCCTGGGAAGTTTAATGAAACTTTCCAGGTGGTGGATCTAAGCATTCCAGACCCCAAGTTCTCATGGTTGCATAAGACATAAACCCCACACTAAGCCTGCCCACTCATTTGCTGGAGTAAACCCCCCTCCACAGCAGAAACTCTTCAGAATATTTGCTTAAATTGCCATCATCGGACAGGTCTCCAGTACTCAGAAGTCTTGTCCTGCCAATCCTCCTAGAAAGATGACAAATTCTGTCAAAAACAGAGACAGAGGACAAAACTGAGTCATTAGAAGAAAGACTATGTTCAGTGGAAGATCATAAGTTGTTCTGCCTACAAACACTAAAAAAATGAAATCCCATTGATACATTTACCTGCCCTTAGCACTTCATTCAGAGTGACTTGCTTCTTACCTATTTGTTGGGATGGCTGAGGTCATTAACATCTTAAATTATTGCAGTTATTGCTGTCATGATCTACAAATTACCACATCAGAAAAGATCTGAAGTTGAAGTTTACTTCTAGACATCACACTAACTTCTCAATCTGACTGAATGTAACTAATGTTCCAGTCCCTGGGGACCACAACAGAGCAAATGCTGACACACAGATTCTCCTTGAAGCTACAGGAGAATTCTAGTGGTGGTTCACTCTACCCCTGTGCTGGGTGCTCCATTGTTTTACAGTACTGGAAGCAGTAACAGTTACATGCACTTGTAATAGTTTTGCTTTCAGTATTACATGCAAAATCCTAATGCTTTGTAAGAAAAGCTTAGCAATGCTTTCAGACCAGTCTTCCTGCATGCACATTTTTCTGAGGCTATCTCACATGGATTTAGAGAAGTCAGAGACCTTTCAAAGCTAACAATGGTCAGAAAGTACTTACATATTTTGACCTATCACTAATCCCTGCTCAGTTTGCAATAAATTTAGGACCAAATTTAACTTCTTAGCATATATGAAAAGGAATATAAACCTAGCCCACAGTGCAAACAGAGTGGACCAGGACAGAAGGATCTTCAGGAACAAGCTAGGCAAATATCTGCAGATCACTTAGGTGAGGCTGACCATTTTGTTGGGAAGGAGATTGGCTTCAATGAGATCTCTGTAGGTCTCGTGCTGCCTGAATTTCTTTGCATGTAGCTAAAAATGTCTCCCCACTCCCTTCCTCATTTTTAAAATTTCCTATTATTTTCCAATGCAGTCTGCCAGATAACAAGAACAGGTAATGTTCTTGGCCACCAGGGTCTTGATTGTACTACAGTTCCTAAGCAGAATTACAAGGTGCAGTGACTGACACACAATGGATAGCTTACAGCAGGATGGTGCAAACAGAAAAATCAGTCACACAAAAAAGAAAGCAACAGTATCCTGCTCTCATTGTCAGATTCATGTGCTCTCCATTTGCACTTAGGAAAGTGGGGGATTTTTGTAGTGACTTTTAGTATGTTTGCTTATACACAAGTTCAGGTGGAAGCAGAATTAGATGTGAACAGAACTCTGCAGAAATAATTCTGATCAATGAATAGAGACTGACTATTGTTTAAGGTTAGAAATTACCAACAGGCAGAATATGTAAAGCCTTTAAGATACTCCAAGAAATTGTCTGAAGGCACGATACCATGCAGTATCAAAGCGGGGTGTACTTCTCAGGCCCAAGTGTGAAACAGAAGCTATTTAATTGACAAACTGCACTTGTCAAACAGTTTGAGGCAGTGTTCCTGGGCAATTAATCACCTATACTGTTAAAAGCTTCTGGTCACACTGGCAAGTCTGTACAAAAAAGCTCTCTTCCAAATACTATCTAGGCACAATCTGGGAATTAGCACAGGCCAGGAATCAAATCCATTAGGCAATCTGCCTCTGGTCACCTTGTTATGGAGGGAAAGAGCACAGGCTGCTACATGCCACTTGGCCTCAGTGACAGAGAATGGTCCTGGGCACATTTCATTTTCTAATATAGATGCAGTCAGGATGTCTATGAGAATTCATATCTCCTCCTCAGTGGAATATCCAGCTTCCTTACTAGAAAGAACCTACCCCATTTTCCACTAGCAGGAAGCAGTGCAAATTACATTTTGAGAGGCACAGTGTTTCAAAACCATCCGGAGTGTTTTCCCTCTCATGCTCAAAAATCCTACACTCCTCAGCCTCTGTTCTTTTATCAGTATGCATCACTGAGATCACTCTTACATCTCTTGGTATTCTCCTAGCATCTGTTTAAAATGGTTTCATTTTAGAATATCAGTCTGAAATTTTTGAGATGAAAAACAAAACAAAACAACAACAAAAGCAAAAACAACACACCAAACCCAACCAAGACAAGCTTGTGAGCATTCTTTTATGCAGTCAAGCAAATTCTGCATCAGACAGCAGTATTAACTATCAGAGAAAGGTAAAAAATAAAAATAAAAAATCCTAGCTTCTTATAAGTAACTTTTCCCCATCCTGTAATATTAATTAGCACCTTGGCAGTAGTTTACCTGTTCCAAGCACTGTACCTAAGTAACCTGTGTGTACCTGATAGTGCTCTTCTGTGCTTCATCAGTCGTGGGGACAGGACCACTAAAGAATCAAACAGTGCTCTTCTCCGTTCCAGAGGAATCTAGACTGAAATGCCTTGACTGCTACACTGAGAGGTTCAAGGCTTCTCTAAACATTCTACACACTGACATGAGAGCCACTATACTTAGTATCTTCACATAAGGTCATTTAGAGATACTGTGTGGGAAAAGTGGGCCCTGGGAATCTGACTGAAATTTTGATGTTTACTGGGATTTACTCCCCGAGGCCCCCAACAAGATGCCAGTATCTGCTTTGGATCCACAGTCTGACATCCCTATAAATAGAGGTACCTGCATACTTTCTTTCAACACACCGAGTAGACTTTTAAAACATGATCCAAGGAGATACTGTGCAGGTATTCTGTTCAATAGCTGTAATCCAGAAGCACCTCTGGGAGCCACCATCCCTTTCTTAGGCAAACGTACTGGTATCCCAGCTATAGATCCCTTCTCTTCCCTATGTTTCTTATTTGGCTCAAGGAATCTTATTTTCTTCAAAACACAGTGGGTAAATTTTAACTGGAAGATATTACTTCTCAGAACTGTTTTCACCCTTCAGACCAGTCATTTCTTAGCATCAATTCTCTTTCATGGCCAGAATTTCTAAGCATGTTAAAGATTATATTTCCTAATTAGAACATTCTGAGAATTAATTGTGTAATAATAAAATAATATCAACGTGGCATTATTTTTATTATTTTATATTACCGTAGTACTACCACAATAACCTTTCTTGTCTTTAAATAAGGCAGCATTGCCCTGAAAATTATAGTGCTTTCTGAACTAAGGAACTCATAAAATTTGCTCTGAAAATTAACACTAAAGCATTCCCTCAATTACACCCCCTCAGATTTTCAAACAATTTTAAACAACAGAAAAGAAATTCTAAGGCTACACTGCTTAAATAATTCAAATCATGTTCAGCTTCCCACTCCCCCACTCCCCCCAGTTGCATGTATTTCTACTTACAACTATACAGAGAGAAGAGAGAAGAGCTAGAAGAGATTTAACTATGTTGAACTTTCTTGAGAGAATTCAGTATGGAGTATCTAATCTGTGTTAGAATCTAAACTAATCCCTAGCAACTCTGGAGGGAGCAAAGAAAACCCTGGCATGTATTTCCAGGGAGCTACCAAGTACTAGGACACCACCAGTGAAGTGCTACCACAGAACGAAGGAATTTCAGCCTTACTGACCTCTGCTCCCTGCATACACCTCAGATCTTTAGACAGAGCTGCTATCAATCTAGTATTTTTAAATTGTACTTCTTCCTCCAGTATCTTCACACAAACTGCAATCTTGCAAACTGCAATTTTTATTATGCAATTGTATTCTCATTAGCAGAGCTGCAAGGCTTCATTGTACTCTCCTCCTACATGACACAGACCACACAACCTCTGCTACCTGGACTTGGTTGAGGCCATGATCTGAAAGAGACTACATATGTCAACTTTTATCTCCAAATTGGCTTCCTTGTTAAATCTGAGGAGGATGGAATACTCCTGAGAGGAGTACTGTTATTGATTTCCATCAAAGGTGGTTTCTCTAGCAACATGTTTTCCTATGTCAACTTCAAACACAACTAACTCTAGCAACGTGTCCATCTCAAACTGAAGGGAGGCAGCTATGGAATTACCAGCAGTAATCACATCTACTATGCATAGCAGCAGGACAGCTCTGCCAGTTACTGCTTTGCAGTAATGACTGCTATCACTATCAAATGAACTGTAACAAAAGTGAAGGTAAGAATGCACAGTGAGGTATTAATCCAAAGGGTAAAGGCCAGGGTAATCTGAGAATGGAATAATCAACGTTGGAAGAGTGAGGGATCAATAGAAGGCAAAAACACAATCACTCCTATTTGTAGAAGCAATTCTTCATCTCGGGTCTTGGTTTTCTCAGTATCTGTGAAAATTGGGGAACCCTCTCTCTCAGTCATTACTCATGTGAGAATGATTGCAGTGGGTGACATAAATTGTAGAGGATAAAACAACACCAAACATGAAAGAAAGGCAGTTATCTCTGGCTGCTTAAAGGCTTCCCACAAAATAGGAAATGACAGTATTTGTGGCATATTGTAGTTGAAACACAGAAATGAGATCATTCACTTCTCTCTCCAGCATGTCAGAGAAGTGTTACAATCTGCAGTGATTTCTTCGGAAACATCCTCCTGATGACAACCAACTTGACTGAATTACTAATAGAGACAACACTTTACAGATTACTTTTGGTAATTTCTAAATTCTATCTGGATAATTAATTCTGCAGTAACCCTACAGACTACCTGTGCTGGGAAGCCCATGCTGTAATGCCCTGTTGCCAGCTAGGAAGGTTATTAATTTTACTGTTAGACAAAGCCATTTCCAGAAATCATGTCACCTCAATGAAAATTCAAAGTAACATTGTTCCACTGGAAAAGGTAACCTTATTTTCATGTCAAATAAGGAGAAAATTACTGAAAACAAAGGATGTCACATCTATCTCTTCCCGAACAATCAGATCCACTTTTTTTTTTTTTTGGGGGGGGGGGAGATTCACCCAGGCATAAATGAAAACAAAATTCAGGTATATGTCCTTAGCACAAAATTTCTAAAGAAAGCCCTGAAGATGGGTATTCATCCAAAGTCCAAAAGTTAGGCTAGTTACCGATTGTGCCCTAGGAATGGGATTTTACAATGCAGAATGGGCAACTCATTACCGTTTTGGATTCACCACATTGGCAAAAAGACATGATTACTTTAAAGAGGCCACTTGAGTTATAAGTTCAAAGGAGAGTGGCCCATAGGCTACTACAAGCACAGAGTCAAGTGTCATGCATTACAACAGTCATGCATTTACAAAAGTTAAGTAGTGATGATGTTGTGGTGAGAATCTAGAGCTACAATCACTGGGTTCAATCCTTAGGTGTTTTCAACAAAGCTTATAAACATGCTCACTTTCAGTATTTATGGAGAGAGATGAGTGCTTTTCTTACACCAGCTGGTATTACTGAGAAAAGAAGAAAAAAAAAATGCTTCCAGGTAAACAAGCTATCTTCAATGCATTAGTTAACAACAACTCTGGGTCTGCCTATGGTTTTGCGTTTTTAAGCCCTGGTAAAAATACAATACGGATACCTGGGAATCAAGAAATACCAAATAAGGACACTATATTATTAGATTACACAAGCAAGGAAGCACCACAATATTTAATGCTAATAGTGTATGCATGCTGTTATTTTTCTTTAAATAAGGTATTTTTCTTTGCAACTTCTAATTCCAATTAAATTTTTAGTCATATCATTACAAGCTTTACTTTTTTTTGTATTCCAATTGCCATAAATATTCTTATTTCATATAACTAGCCATGATTTTAACGATATAATACCCATAGTTTTCACAATGTTTCATCATACAAATATGGGGGATATTCTAGCAAGTGGACCCAGAAGTAGTTACTGGAGAATTTTCATGTTTATTCCTAGTATAAGTTTACACAGTAACATCAGACAGCATGATCCAAGGTCAGTGAAGAGTATCTTAGGTCTCAAATTAAGGCAAGAGCAACAGAAATCCAGTAAGGTGACAAAAAGAACTGGGGAGTAGTTAGTGCATACAACAAGACAGTGAAAGAAAAACTTAGAAAAGCTACTTAGAAAAGCTACAAATACACAAAATGGCCTTGGGAGAATGACTTTGGAAGAATGATTTTGATGGGTATAATATTATAAGGATCTTTTCTATTTCATTTTAAAAATTTAACTAAGTTAGCTTACCAAAGGAGGTTAGTGAAGTTGATGATCACACAATGACAGCTGCACCAAAAGCAGGAATATTCTGTTAAAGTGTTATCTCACAGTTTTCTTGTTGCTCCTCTATCCTGAACAGGTTCAATCTCAATACTAGTGAGATCTTTCCAACATGCTGACCACCATACAACATACTGACCCTATATTGGGCAAGTTGCAAGGACAAAGTCTTCAATTAGGTCTACTGTTGCACACCACTAAATAGCCTCCCTGTTTTACCTCAGAACTAGCTTCGCTGACGTTTCGGAAGACAAAGGCTTTTTACTTATGTATTTTCTGTGAGAGAAAGTGCACTAGTATTTCCTTTGATACCTAATTTGAAGTGGATGGCAACACAAGGAGAAGCAAAGCTACTTCTGAGAGTGCTCAATGTGCTGTGACTCAACAGCCCTCATCACCACTACTACCATTGCAAGAACAGCCTCAGGGAGCGGTGTTTACAACAGGAGAAGCTGTGGAACAGTCAGTGGAAGTGCCATTTTCTATTTATATAGCCCAAATAAAAACGAAAGAAGGATTTGTTCATGCTGCCTCGTGGCCCCCTCCAGATGGGTCCCAGTGCACAGATGCTGGCATCCAGTTCTTGACTGTAGCGTCAGCAAGAGCCATGCAGGAAAGCAGAAAGGGGACCACAGAGTGAATCTCTCTCCTTCTTTCCTTCCCTCCCTCACTGCTGTTGGTGATCTCATGTTTCAGATGTCCCAGTCCAGCCAAGCCCACTTACATTTGTGCCTCTCCTAGCCCTCTCCCCCTGTGAAAAGCCTGGTCTTCCCTTCCACAGCCTTTTCTCTTACACTGTTTGCATGTATAAGATCATTGTGCTTTTGTTCATAAAGCACTGGGAGATGAATGATGTTATATAACAGTTGCTGTTTTATCATTTTTAGAATGACGGAAAAGTAAAATGGGAATATAGACTCCCCTTGGAGCCATGCTGAGCAACCTAAACTCATGTTAATGGTGACCCAGAATAATATTCAGTTCAACATCCCCAAAATGGAAGGGTAATGCATTTCAGTGCATATTGTCCTGCTCAAGATGAAAAGCCATTAATAGCTATGGCATACAGGCATGTGTAGCATTAGGTATCTTTTGTGACATAGCTTCTAGACAAAGGTTTACAAAAATGTGTTGTTTTCCTTTTATTTATTTATTTATTTTTAATGTTTAGGATGTTTTTTATTTATTAAGGTCTGACATCTTGTGGCTTGTGATATTCTAGACAGGTTTTATTCAGATTTCTTTCCATTCCAGGTCAGCTAACATAAAACCAGTAATGGTTTGACAGATTTCCTTCTTGAAATGTGCTTAGAATTGGCATGCACAGCCTATATTTTCTTCCTTCTTTCACACTTACATGAACTTTCTCAGATTTGGTTCTCTTTTTCCTCTCATTTTCTTTTGCTTCATCAATTTGCATCAACATGTTACAAGGCTTCTGCACTGTTTGTATCCCAGGCACAGACAGATACATGGTGCCTACTGAACTCAGTGAAGGATCTTGACAACAAAATTAACTAGAGTGAGTGCAGGTTCTTGCAGCTGGAAAATGCAATCACAATCTTATCCAAGCCAAAGTGGTAATTCTTCATGAAAGCAGTCCTGGTACTCAGTTTGCAACTGATCATGTCAAGAGTACTGCTCTGATGAATAGCGGCTGCAGGGACAGGCATTCTTTTTGCAGTAAGAATCTGGTGTTCTGATTCAATGTCCTGCAGTATCACTTGTTTTCAGGCTCACAAACTGTACCAGGTACCTTAATATTTGCACTGAAGTCCAACAGAAACTAATGGCCATAAGGTTTCAGCAAGGTATGTAGTCATCTTTGAGTAACAATCTCCAAGATCAGTGCAACCATAATGCTTACTTATTAATGTTTCACTTAAATATGTACTTAAAGCTGAGCCCATAGTAAATGCTTTTCTGAGCTGTACTCTAACCATATTTCTGGTTGTATTACTCAGTGCCTGGCAGCAACCTCTCTCTTTAGAAAGCATATCCTTTACTGTCATATAAGCCAACAGAAATTATACATCCTTGTAAAGGTGTCAAAGCTGAGCTCAGACTGCACTTAACAACTATTTATAAAGCTAAGCCACACTAATATTTTCAACTATATTTTGAGAATGTATTTTTGTTGTTGTTGTTGGAAAGGTCTGTTGTTTTATTACGGAAAAACAAAGTATGTCCAAACTGAAGGTTGAAGAATGATTTGACAAGCCAGCATCCAACCTTGCGGAAAAATCAGGGTTTTTTGCTCTCACAGAGCTTGATCTTGATTAGGACAAATTCTACACTAAGTTATAGCAGCAATCCAGAACATGCTGGCTCCAGAGGGAAGTTAAAGGTTCCCAGCATCTTGCAAGACCAAGTCCTGTGATATCTCTACAAACACTAATTGAGGTTCAAGAAGCAGTCATGACAATGTAAGAGTTCAATGCCACTGAAGGGTGAGGATTTCACTCCTCCCTGCTTGCTCACTTCTCTGAACCACTGAGCTTCCCCCTCCTTCCTTGCACTGGCTTTGGCGTTCACTTGCTTTCCAGCTCACTAATTTAACAGAAAACTATCTACTTTGGTGCTGTTGTTACTGCGCTGGATTTTCTGCCAGAACAGTGAGCTCAAGAGCTCCTGGAATAGGAGGCATCACTTGCACGTGTACTTGCACAAGGACAGAACCAGTTCATGGTAAGCAAAAAAAGGGCACAAAACGGGAGGAAGAAAAGTGATAAGGAAGGAGGGAAGCCAGGCCTTCCCTTTCTATTAGCAATGAGCTTTTAAGACTCAGTACCCATAGGCCTGATCTGCTTTCACCTACATCACTTTTACACCAGTGCTTCTCCACTAATTGCAATAATTTCTGTTACATACCACTTTCAGATTATTAATCTCCAAAAGCTTTAGCCACAAGCAGGGTTCCACTGTTAAACAAGGGACTGTATGTACACAAAGTCCCTGCACTGGCAAGCTGACAGTCTAATTCACCACAGTGTGTGACTGGAAGAGCTAACTATAGAAGATAGTGGTCAGGAAAGTGAGGGTAGTCGTCAGGGGAAGACACCACCAAAATGTGATCCTGCAAAACTCAGTGAATTGTTTGGCACTTATTCAGGTGAGTTAGATGGATTTAATCACTGAAAGTCAATCAAAATACTTCCCTGAATGAAAAAGCTTCACTCTAAGTCCATCAATGATCTAGATCGTAGCAATTGCAACAGGCAATTATACCATTTCTTTGTTCCATTTTAGATTCAACCTCATCAAAGGGCTAATTCTGCACCTCACATTGATGCAAAAAAACCCTCACTAAAGCACAGAGCTGCCCAAATCTGGAACACACCTGGACTGGGCACTTTGTTAGTCTAGTGCAAATAGCTTCTCAGCATATTATAACATAATTGTCCATCTAAATAAACAAGCAAAGCACCTAAGAAACCAACACCTACAATTAATGTGAAAGAGCCAGTTCTCTGTTTTCAGATTCGACCTCCTCCCCATTTCCCTTCCCCCTCCCCATATTTTGGTTTTGGGCTGAGATTTATGTAACAGTTCTGCACACTAAACATGAAAAATTCTACTTGCTTGGCACTCATCATGACTGTTTTACTGAATAGGACAGAAAATGTCATTCATTTGGCCATTATCATTAAATGGGCAAGGTAAGGGACAAGTAAGCACCATTTGTGTCTGGGCTGAAAATGTTAAAGCACTGTTTAGCACGGCTGATTTAAATTTACTGCAGTGTATATATCTGAGGTACTTACATAAACCACAATCCCAACTTAATATTTATTTAAGTGATAGAAAAAAAATGATAAAAACAAACCTTGAGTGTTGACAATCAAGACTCCTTTCTGCTAGTCTTCCAGTATCGCTGTACTTGGTAAAGGCATGAAATATCCTTCAGCAATACCACAGGAGATTGAGGGGAAGAGATGTCCTTTGCAGGGAAAATAGTAACACAGCACCTTGATTTAAAGAAGCAACTTTGTATCAGTCTTCACTAGTAAGTGGTACAGTGCTGTGTTATCAGGATGAAGATAATTTCTCATTCATCTTTCAACAACATCTTAACTGCAATATCCACAGCATTGAAAAGGTTTTGTTTGGAAATAAAGGAAAACAAGGATGTGTTTTGGTGAAAGGTGATGCTTTCCATCTGAATCCGAGGTATATGCCACGCAATGGTTATTTCAGTACTGTGGCAAGACATATTAGATTCTTTAAGTGCCATCCATTTCCAGTCTATGATAATTAAAAACAGTGAACTATGTACACAAATGGTACGGATACATCAAGGTTACTGATACATGTGCCAATGCAATCTGGAGTGTAGAATAAAGGAGTAGTTTTGCAGATACTGCACTCATATTCTACCTTCATGTTACATCTATCCACTCCCTACTGTTTTTGATCTGTTGTGCACTTGGATCAAATCTAGTAACAGCAGACAGTATTACTTTTCTTTTGGTCTCAAAAAGATAATGAAAGTATAAAACTGTAAAACTAAATAATAATAATAATAATAATAATAATAACAAAGCTGCACATACTTTTTTTTTTCTGAGGGGACAGAAAGCACGGGATCTAATATTAGAAATTCTGAAACAGTAAGGTAATTAATAAAATTATTTATAAAGAAGTATATCTACAATATTTAATAATTTAAGGCTCATAAGAAACTAATATATCATTGACAATAAAAATTTTCTGCTATTGGGTTAAGAGCACCAAATTCACTTCACATACTAGACAAACAGATCTGTATTGATCACAAGTGGAAAACTCTGAAAGTGCTGATCTGCTAATGTCCCTAGTGCTTTAATGAAGTCGTATTTCACAGGAATAAGAAAACCCTTTTCACCCATAAATACAGATATACAGATATAAAATATATTGGAATAATTTCAGTTTGAAACTACAGTACAAAAAAACCCTCATCCTTCCCCCACCCCAAAATCCATTCATTCTCCACACACACATCCTCCAAATCTTTAATACTAAACTTGGAGCAACTGAATTGCTTACAAATGACCCATTTAAAACCGAACACTATTTGCTAAAATAAGTTTCTACAAATTAGATTTTGCACTTTCATAATTTACCAGCTCCTGCATCATGGAGCATAGCTTATTCTTAGTCTATTTTAAAAATAGGTGACCCTTTGTGTCATGGAAAAAGAACACAAAAACATGTATTCCTGAAGGACTGCTCAGGACAGTGATCAATTTATAAAATATAGCCTGATTAAAAAAACTAACTGGTATGAAAATAATAGGAATAGTAGTAAGTTTCCGACAGCAGCAAATCCTTGTGCATCTCTAAGCTCTAATTTTCTCCTTTCTTTACAGATCTGTTTCCCTATTGGTGTCCAGACAGAGAGCATAGAGGGATTTTCTGAGATCTACATTACTTTTAGCTTTGATATTGGTTTTTTCTAAAGAGCTGGTGCCATTGTTGAACCCCTCACTGTTTTCCAAGTGCACAACAGATTTGTTCAGAGAGTTTTTACTGGATCTTCTCTTTGCATCTCCCCCCGTTGTGCTGCCCTGAGCGCTACTGTGCTCTTCTTTGAGAATAGCTTGCTCTTCATGATCAGTCTCTCGGTGGTAGAAGTAGTTGAAGTTGGACACAATGACAGGGACAGGCAGGGCAATGGTGAGCACACCTGCAATGGCACACAAAGAGCCCACAATCTTGCCCCCCACGGTGACAGGTCGCATATCCCCATAGCCAACAGTGGTCATGGTCACCACAGCCCACCAGAAAGCATCGGGTATGCTGGAGAAATGAGACTCAGGATCATCAGCCTCAGCAAAATAGACAGCACTGGAGAAGAGGATCACCCCGATGAAGAGGAAGAAGATGAGGAGTCCAAGCTCTCTCATACTGGCTTTCAAAGTCTGTCCCAAGATCTGCAGCCCCTTGGAGTGCCTGGAGAGCTTGAAGATCCTAAAGACTCTGACCAGGCGGATGACTCTGAGGATGGCTAAGGACATGGCTTGCTGCTGGCCCCCACCCCCATTGCTACTGCTAGCCCCAGGCTGCTGCTGCTCATGGGCCAGCTCCGTGCCCAGGGTGATGAAGTAGGGGATGATGGCCACAATGTCGATGATGTTCATGATGTTGCGGGAGAACTCGGGTTTGCTGGGGCAGGCAAAGAAGCGTACGAGGAGCTCAAAGGTGAACCAGATCACACAGGTGGTCTCAATGATGAAGAAGGGGTCTGAGAGGCTGCTGGGTGGCTGCATGGGTAGGGGGTCCCCGGTTGTGCCATTCAAACCTCCGCTTTGTGGGGGCAAGGGCACAGGCATCTCCCTCTCATCCCTGAATTCGGGCAGGGTCTCCAGGCAGAATGTGATGATGGAGATGAGGATCACCAGCACGGAGACAATGGCAATGGCCCGGGCCGAGCTGGAGCTCTCAGGGTACTCAAAGATGAGCCAGACCTGGCGCTGGAACTCGTTGCGAGGCAGAGGCTTCTCCTCCTCCTTGATGAAGCCCTCGTCCTCCCGGAAGCGCTCCATGGCCTCATCGCCTAGCTGGTAGAAACGGATCTCATCGGCAAAGACATCGATGGAGACATTGACGGGCCGGCGGAGCTTGCCCCCGGACTGGTAGAAGTAGAGGATCCCATCGAAGCTGGGCCGGTTGCGATCGAAGAAGTACTCATTGCGGAGTGGGTCGAAGTACCGCATGCGCTTATCCGGGTCTCCCAGCAGCGTGTCGGGGAACTGGTTGAGGGTGCCCAGCTGGGTCTCAAAGCGCAGCCCGGAGATGTTGATCAGCACCCGCTGGTGGTGCAGGGCGCCCCGGCTCGCCGCTGCCACCGCCTCCTCCTCCTCCTCACCCGCCGCCGCCATGGCCATGCCCCGCCGGTGGCCCCCTTCCTCGGGGGGTCCCATCTCGTGTTGAGGTGCCGGTTGGGGTACCGGTTGTGGTATCAGTTGGGGTGCCCGTTGGGACGTCGGTTGAGGTGCCGGTTGGGGTGCCGGTTGGGGCGGTTGCGGCGGCGGCGCCCTCCTGTTGAGGCTGCCCGCCCTGCCGCTGCGGGGGCCCGGCGGTGCCCCCTCCTTGCCGTCGTTCAGCCGCGGCGCGGCGGCGGCGGAGCCCGCGATGTGGAGCAGGTCGCTCCGTCGCCGAGCCCGCCCGCTGCCGCTGCCGCTGCCGCCGCCGCCGCCGGTCGCGACATCCTCGCCGCCCGCGATAGCCGTGGCGCCGCCGTTCTCCAGAGTCACCAGCGCGATCTCCATGGGCAGCGGCGGCGGGAGGCGGGCATGCTGCGGTCGCCGCCGGCCACCTCCGGGCGGCCCCCTCCTCGCAGCGCCGAGCGGCCCGGGGGAGCCGCCCGGGGACCCGGATATGAAGGGGAGATCACCGCGATCGCCTGACGTCAACGAGGATCCCTTCTCCTCCGCGCATCCCCCTCCATCCTCCGGGCTGCCGCGTCCCCGGCCCGCCCCGCCCCGCAGCCCCCGCAGCCCCCCGACCCTGCAGCTGGGTTTACCGTGCGGCACCCACGCGTAGATGACTTGCCAAAGGGGCTGCGAGCAGGGGGGGCTCCGGCTGTCCGACCCCGCTCCACCCATCAGGAAAATCATAACCGAAAGCCCCGGGGATTCCCAGTGTGTGCCCCCCGCCCCCCCCCGCACCCCCCCCCCCCGCCCGTCCGCTCCTCCAGCGCATTGAGAACAAAGAAAGGGATTGGGGATGCTTTGCTTTGTTTTGCTTTGCTCCCCAGCCTCCCCCTCTCCCTCACCATGCAGCTCCAAAGGGTGTTTCTAAAGCCAGCGGAAAACAATGTTAGTAATTGCAGTCTGGGACCATGCTTTCCCCGTGATGCATCCTTAAACCCACATCCAAGGCTGATACGTTTCAATAGACGCACATTTTATTAGGGAAAATGAATTGAAGCAGCTTTATATGATATGACGACTTCAATTACAGTTCAGTAATACAATCAATGCTAAGATCTTATTTTCTCTGTTCAAACTGCGAGTTTATCTATTCTATGCAAGGTCTACCGGAAAATATTCTAAATATGTACACAAATAGTGTAGGATTAAAACGTATACATATAGTCTTCTAGAGTTTCTGGGTTTCTGACAACACCAAGCGTAGGAAATATTAAGTGAAAAAACACTTTGCCTGTCAGGTGGTATCACTGCAGAGACATTTTTATTGAATCCTTGTGGTAGTACTCGTAGATCCATCAAACACTTTATCTAGATTCACTGGGATTAATGGGTTTTCACTTAATTTAAGCCATTACCTCTGTATATGAAATATGCCCAAAGATATTAGAAACCACACCAAAATAGAAAACCAGGATTAATTCGAATGGTTATTGTAAGTGATAATTTGTCTATGACATGGTTGTGTTCTGTAACGTACCTCTGAGATCTGAGCACAGAATCACTGTCCTATTATGCCATTGTGTAGGTGAAGTAAAGGACCTCTTTACTCACATGAGTAATTCCTAGAAGCAAAATTACAGATATGTTTTCTAGAGCAGCCCTTTGAAAATAATGGGCCTTTGATTTATAGGAATGTATCAGACTGCTAAAGTGTATTATAATACCCTTTGGAACTGGCAAACTCTGCAATAAATACAGGCACACCTGTGCACCCTGACAAATAACAGCTGACCTGTTATCATTGCATATCAGGGATGATAATTGAAGGAAGGTCTTGCACGCTGGAAACTAGTCTGCTTTTCCAGCTATGTCAGCTCCTCTAATGCAAGATATTCCCCCTCCAAACCTTGCCTCGGGACTAATCTTTTATTTAAAGAGGAAACATCCCTAGACAAGTTCACATAGATCTCCCAGAGGCAATGTCAATTGGAATTAATAAATTGCACCCCGGGAGCTGCAGTGCCTGGCCATCACAGCAAACACCTTTGGATTCTTCTCAGTGAATATGTCTCTATCACAGAGCCAAATCACAGGCATCCACAGACACTTGGCTGCGCTTTCTTCTGCACAATAATATTATCAGTAACACAACAAAAACCAGGTGACTTGACAGCACCTGTGCTTGTTCCCTCAACTCTATAGGTTTTTCATCCAGTGTGCTGTTCCTGCATGTGTTCAAACGTACACACCTGCCCTCTCTCCATCTGCAAAACCCCCTCTCAGGGAACTCACCCCACAAGGGTGATATTTAGCCTTTGCGTGCAACCACCTTCAGTTTACATGACCTGTCATTGCATGAGACCGGTGTCTGCAGGCTCCCACAACCAAACCAACCACCTAGAGGGACATATGTATGCTAACCCTCTCCCACACTTTCAAGCATCGCTCATAGAAACCCACATCCATTCTCAGTCCTGTTCCCACATTTCACCTCCCACTCCTAGAGATACTTTCAAAAATTCCCCTATCTTCAGTGCTGTGGCAGACAGCCTTTTGAGGAATTCAGCCTAGGAGAGATGACTCTGTGGGCAGAAAAAAAGGGCTGCTTCTTGCTGCTTCTCAGACTGATGTATCCATTCTCCCATTCCTTCATCAACAAGAGGGAGCTACACTTCAATGATGCCTGGGAGAGATTACGCTGAATTATGCTACCCTGATTAAAGACCAAGTTTCTAGCCCTTTTCAATGATGTGTTGCAGTGTTCACATCCTGAATTTGCAAGCAGATGGGATTATGCTGAAGTGCTAAGAAAAAGACAGACTTGCTCACTTTCATCTTACTGAAAGCCTTACTGAAAACCTGATGAAGAAAATGTACATTAATAATTGATATAGCAGGAAAACACAGCTGCTCTGTTTAGTTTAAGTAGAATATATCTACATTCTTTGCAGCGCTAACAATTCTGACAATTTAGGATGCTATCTGTATATGTGGGTGCAAGGGAAGAGGGGAGGAAAGGGTGAAGAGAAAGTGGGAGGATAATGTTAAAGGGGAAGAAACATCTACTCCAAGCAACAAATTTCAAAGGACAATACTAAATAAGCATTCCTAATTTTCTGAGTGTGATGAAATGACTACAAACACTTTCTTGAATAGCAGCCCAAACAGCAGAAAGCAAAAATATAGAGAGAAAATATGACACAAGACTAGTAGGACATACCAAGTGCTGTGCTACTGATGTTATAACCAGGTATTCTCTGACAAAGAATTTACTTCTCTCTATACTAGTGAGTTAACAAAAAAAATATTTTTTTACCCTAAACACATGCACATGTGCAGTCAGTCCCATACATTCCAGCACATCCACACCCAAACTTACCATTCCATGAAGTTCCCACTGCCCCTCAGTTCTCCTAATCCAGTCATGATGCCTGTTGTCATCCCCTCTAAATGAGGTGATGCTAGTGTTGCTCCCCCCCCACCCCCGTCTAGTCTGTGATTCTTCCAAGATTCCCTGCTTTACCAGCTAGTTCCTATGAGAGGCACACACAAGCTTTGCAGAAGAAATTCTGTCAAAAATAGAGATTTTCCGTCTTCTCCCTAAAGGTGAGATTCCCAGCACCCCCTTACCAACGTCTCCATGGGGATAAAAGAAGAACCTTATCATTTTGCCCTGCACAGCACCCTGCAAGAGACCTGCATTACACATAACTATGCTCCGACCTGTTTAATCATGTGCACCACACATGAGATGTCTGTAATTTCTTTACCTCATCAGCTTGGCCTGCATATGATGTATATTCATGCTAGCTCTGGCCTTTCCCTCCTCTGAGATACAGAGATAGATGCAGCTGGCTGACCCAAGTTGTCATGGGCTGATGAGCAGCACCCATGCTATTATGCAGCAGGAGTAGCTTCTGGGAGCTGTTGTTCAGTAGGATGCTCATACACTGCAGGATGGTGCCTTCCTGAGAAATGAATGACCTGTCCTATGTGGGGGTTTTACATGTAGAGAGATCAGAAATGGAGGCAGTCTGCAGATGCTGCATTCATCTACCCATATGCAGACACACATGTGCTGTACATGTTCTGGCATACTTGGCTGGGGACACCTTGGAGACATCCTGCCCTTTCACACACACTCCCTCCTGGGCCAACTCTATCACTGATAGCAGCTGTGGAGCAGCAGCATCCCAAAAATTAAAATACAATCCTGAGATGTGGATACACATCTACCAGCCTCCACAGGCTTGATCTGCCCACAGCCCCACCCTTCAGTGGTGGTGGAACTAGGCATGTGAGCTTCGACACATTTTGTGGTGACAGGGATCCCACAAATGCACCTTGTGGGACAACATGGGCAACTCCACTTTTTTATCTCCATGTATTGACTAAATAACATTCCCATCATGTCATACGGTGAGGAGGCCATCCAAAGCAGAGAAGAAAATGAAAGGGTTAAAGGCAAATCTGAGCCTCCTCCACTTGGTTAATTCCCCAGCAGCCTGATCCTCTGTTGTGATGATTCAGGCCAGAGAGAGAGCGTGTGACAGAGAAACTGCCACAGTCCCCAAGGGAGACCCCAGAGAAAAGACTCTTATTTCCTGTTCAGGAGGATTAAGTACAAGGCCATTGACAAATCACACTAAACATCTGGATGCGAGCACTTCATCTATCAAGGCCTAATCCATGAAGTTATTCATTAATGAATTCAACAAATTCACACTCTTCTATATATAGTATCAGCTGATTTTTTTTTTAATGTTTAGCTTGGAGGTGTCTTATATCTGTATCAACAGATTTTTATTTATTGCACAAAGCAATCTAAGGCATCCTGCTTTTGCTTAATTGATTGGTTAGAGTAATTCTGCTTTTTTTTTTTTTTTAAATATATACTGACATATTTTCTGATAGCATCCAAAAATACTCCAATAGTTAAAACCCAATCACGTTCCAGACTTTTATATGGTTATGCAATTTTAAACATAAATTCTTCTGGAAACTTTCCATCACACACTGATGGAAAAAACATTAAATAGTAATTGATTTTCTTTCTTTTTTTTTTTTTTGTATTTTGTTTTGATTAAAATTAGAATCCCTCTCATTTATCTCCCAAGAGAAAGTAAGCACTGAGTAAGTGATCTGGTTAATTTGAAAGTAATTTTATCAAAACATCCATAATTTACATTGACTTGAACAGTAGGAAAGATGTTGAGCACTACCACATATCAGGCTTATTCGTTTAAACAGACTACTTACATTATGCTTTACATCTTGTGAGTGCAAACTGCTCCAAGGAGGTATAATGACCCACATTTTACAAGGGAGATGCCTGCACACAACTGTGCCCTTGAAAGTCATCCATTGAGCTTGAATATCACTCGAGTCTGCTCACACCAAAACAACACCATGTAGCTGAGTGCATTGTTTTTCACACAGCTGTGCCATCTTGTTTCCAGCGAAGTCTGCAGGCTTTGTTATTGATATTGGTGGGATCAGCATTTGGCCCAAAGGTTTGTATAAATCCAGCTGCAACAGGATATTTCCAATTCAGCCTCTAAGTGTTGGACTCTGCCAGACAATATGAATCATCCAAACTTGCAATTTGTAATTTCCAGCCCTTGTGACTTGCAGTGCATTACTGTGATGTAATCTTTAACTCTAGGGACTTAGCTTAGAGGGGAAATCTCATTCTGTGCCTTTATTCTCTTTTAAATTCCAGAAGCATGTACCTGTACTCTCAGCTTTTTGCTTTTGTCACAACAGCAAGTGGACAGTACCAACTCAGATATCCCAATTTAAAATAGAAGAATGAAGACAAAGGAATGCAATCTAAAAGAGGAAAGAATCATGACCTGAAGAGCCAGGAGGTTATACCTATGCAACTTTATCTTCCCTGTTAAAGCAAGTAGTCTCACAAGTGAATTTTGTTTGTGTTGATGCTTTTGCAATAGTTGTGCTCTACATAAACATCCATTTAAGTATGCAAAGCAGGATGTTTCCGGGCAAACCTAATCCTTCCTTATCACCCAAATGAAAATAACTTCATTTTCATCCTACGCCCACTGAAATCACACTGACAAAATGTTCCTACCATTTCAGAAGTGCAAGATCAGGCCACTCACCCAGGCTAAGGAAGAAGGACAGGTATGGATAGATCAGAGGTTACATGTCTAGGACAAACAGTTACAGCCATGTGTGTTAGGTGCTCGGTCACTTACTACAAGCTACCAGGTGGCAGATTCATTCCTTTGCATTTTATCATTAACTATGCAGCCAGTCACAGTCTAGAATCCATTGCAGTAAGCTCTGACGTACACAAATTAATCTGCATGCACTGCTTAAAACAACAACAATAAAAAGTTATATGTTTTTTTTTTCTTTTTTTTTAAGGAGTAGATTTGCAAAAGCGTTGAGTAATCTTATCCAAATTTCCATCTAATTTCTACTTTCTAAGCAGTCATGAATTATTAATGAATCAAAGAATAACAAAATATTTTATGCCAACTCTGGAATAAAATTATTAGTGATGCCCTTGAAATTAGCAACTTTTGAAATCAGAACCGTTAGCCCTTGAAATCTGAGAAAGCTTATGGGAGAGGAAAATCAGCTCAAGATCTGTTCATGATCCCTCACATATAGGAAAAAGAGCTAAATTCATTAGATTTGTTTGTAAGCATGGATAATATATCCAGCTGCAGGAAGAGTTATGCTCTACCATGAAACTATGGGGCCAAATATACTGCCGGACACAGACATAAGTGAATCGCTAAGTGGATAAAAACAATAAAAGAGCTTTACTTGCACCAGTCTTCAGTGCTGGAGAGGCCTCTTGGGAAACCTTGACCGTGAATACAGTATGTTAGATACACAGCAGGTTTATTTTTCCTGCTTCACCAAACAAAGAGAAGAACCGGGGACTCACCCAGAGGTTTATCATTTAAAGCTTTAACAACAGTTGCATTATAGTATGAAAAAGCAGCATAATTCATATAACAAGTAGCAGAGAGAAATATTTGGCAGGAAGAACAACTAACACACAGATTGAAATAAGGCCTGATTTGCTTTTCATATTCACCAATGAAAATCAGAATACTCAAATCAATGGAATTACATTTATAATGTATCATTGTGGTAATACCATAGAATCATTGTGTGTGAAGAAGGAGGACAAGGAATGGAAGAATACTAATTTATATTATAAATGTGAATGTAGCAGCTAAGGGAAAAGTCTGGCATATGCACACACATATCAGTGATGAACAAGTAGCATTTATTTTGGATAGCCAGTAAGTTCCAAATCAATGTAAAATGTGAGGGTTTTTTTTTGTATGCACCCATGTAAGCAGTAGATTACCCCCCTGGACTTTTCCATAAAAGATAGACCTTTTTATATTTGATGTGAATTTGGCTTTAAGAACTTTGCATTTCAACTGTGGAAAAAAAAAAACCCACTATTTTTAAATCACTATTTTTAATCAAAAAAGTAGAATGGAATAAATAAATACAACTTTATAGTTTAAAAACTGAATTTTAGATTTTCAAGACCAAATTTTTAAAATTACTTAACTGTCTATAGATGAATGGAAGTGCCAAACTCTAGTTCTAATTGATTTAGGAGCAAAAAAGCAGCCAACAAGTGAATCAATAAAGTCACTGGAGCTATGCAGCTTTGCACTAGCCAGTGAGTTGACTTCATAAATTTTGTATTAATACTCATACAATTTGGTAGTGAAAGTTAATGCTTAAGGTGGTGGAAAACTTTTCATATTTGATAAGAGACAAAAGTTTGAAATAATAATAGTAATAACAAATAGGAGAAAAAAGTTATGAATGGAGAGCCTCAGTTTATTCTTCTTATTCAAAAATATGGCATCTATAGCAAGCAATACCAAATAGTCCTCATGCATGAAAACTTCTCTATTGATATGAAAGCAACAAAAGGCAAATAAGCATTCCAGAAAGTGGTACATTATGATTCTTACTACATTAGTTTCCTAGTCAGGATGGAAAGGCTTGTGTGACAGATTAGAGACAATAATGCCATCTTTAGCTTCAGAACAGTGAAAGAACAGAGGCAGCTGTTTGGTTGGACAAAGTAATATCCGGTTTCCTTCATGGTTACACTAACATAAAGTGAAACCATAAGGGCCATATAGCTGTAATTCATCCCAGCCCTACTGGAAGTTTCCTCACTAGGAAAGGCTGGGGTGAAGTGTACAGGTGAGTGCATCCCACAATTACAGTAATTCCTGGCTGCTGCTGTCACATGGACACTGCTTTGAGGCTGGAGGCACCTGAGCCTGCCTGATCTACAATGGTAAGCTGAGATGGTCTTATGAATGGAAAGAAACTCTACAGAAATGAGTCAAGGAGTCATGGTTGAATGATAGACTTTGCAAACCATGCTGACAGATGGAAAGGAAAGTGGAGCTCTTCTGGTGCTAATTTCACAAAGACTTCTGTATTGATGACTGTGTGGCTTGGCTTTGTACCAGCTTCAAGTAAGTGAGCTCATTAATATCTTAACTCTTGAGTTTATGTTGTTCCTTTTCTCTTCCTAACTCGAAATATTTGAAGGCAACCAAGGGTTTGCACACAAGAGCCTCACATACTCCCCCCAAATACAATTTTCTTCATGCAGTCATGACAGAAGCAGCAGAGAATTTGCAAATATGCTCACTCTCCTCTTTGGTTTTCTTTAAGTTAGCTTCTTCTTTCCCCTAGTGTACGTCCAATAGTAGTAGCGTAGGAAGAGAGCAATGAGGCTGAGAATGTAAAGGAAGACTGCAATGTTGAAACCATCAGGGAACGGGCATTCTGTGAAGAGGTTGTAGGAAGAATGAACAGCAATGGCCACAAACTGGCACTGGAAGAGGGGGAAAAAAGAAGCAGACAGATTAGGGATCCTACATACCCCAACTGAATATTTAATTCATCATAAAGAATATCACAACATACTACATACTCATAGCATTCTCAACCCTGAGTAATACCTGCTTGTTTCTCCTGACATCCCTGAAAACTTGCTTTTCAAGTCCAGCAGTGTTCTCCACAACTTAAAAGGGAACACAACATGTCCACTAAACATTGAGTCTTACACACTGCTGCAAGGAGCAGATTTGAAATCCAGCCTCTCCCCCCTAGGAGAACACCACTGCCTTTGTGTCACTTTACTGCCGCAAACTGGTAACAGTTATCTTGGAATATGGAAACTAATGGTGGGAGAATCCATCTCTTCCCTATTGGTAATCAGATTATTGTACCCATAATGGTTTTGATTGTTATTTTAGCTTAGAGAGAGGTGGTACAGATGTTACTTTTATCCATTTTGACATGAATCCTTTTTTTCTTTATATTCTACCAAGTCACTTATGATGCAATGAGTTCTACCTACTGAACATATATTAAATGAAAGCTGATTTCCTGTCTTTTGCATCACAAATATCTTTTAATTTCATACAACATTTTCTTGTTCTGCTTTTGCCATTCAGGATAAATAAGAATTCTGGACCAGCCATCTACCCAACACTATTTTACATTTACCTTATCTCTTCCTTCTCTTTTTGGCAACTGAATACCTTTTGTTTCCATAACCTCTCTTTATATGGAATTAGCTCTCCCACATGCTTAACTACAACCATTGTCCTTGTCTGGAACATGGCTTTTATTCTGTATCTTTGAAAAAAACAAAGGGTTGTACGAATATGTCACCTCTTCAGAGATGAGAAAGAGAAAATCCAAAGGGCCTATCTACAGAGCAAGTGAAACTCACATTTTTCTTTAACTCCCCTCTGTTTGTCTGCAGTTATATATACTCTTCCCTTCTGAAGAAATTCAAAGGAAGCTGCCCAATCTCCTGCCCTCCTGACAATCCAAAGCTTTCACAAGTAACTGCCCCACACCTCTCAAGATCAAGCTGTTTTCAGGATTCCAGAGGGTGAAAGGGTTGCTACATAAAGCAGAAGAGGGATAAGTGTTGGAAGCTAATGCAGTCACTGAAGGCTTCTTAGTAATTTCCTGAGAGTACCATTCAGAGCAGGTAATCATCCAGTTCACCTCTATTAGTGATACATTAGGAAACCTAAGGACATGGTGATTTCCATAAACAGCAAACACAAAGACCTGTGCTAGTGAAAGAACAGAGACAGACAGAAGGTGCCTTCTTCCAAGACATGGAAATGTAGAGATAAACACATGAATTAATTACCAGCTGCATGATGGTTAGGTAACGCTTCCACCACAGGTAACAGTGCATCTGTGGTCCCAGGCTGGCCAGGACATAATAGCCATACATGAAGATGTGTACAAAGGAGTTTAGCATCCCAATAAAGAAAGCTGAGGAGTAAAGAAGTCAGTGTGAACAAGGCATGTGAACCATTCAAAATTAACCCTTTGGTGAGCTCACAGCTACTGTGATGATGCTTTCAAAATACTACCTGTATGTGTGAACTTTCAATCAAGATTCTGCCTAGGATGTATTTCATATTCTCCCTGCTCCTTTCAACGTTTCCATCTCATATCTAGTGTTCTGGGACAGAGAAGTGCCTCAAAGGCAGAGGTAATTGATCTTCTGACCCAGGCATTTCATACCATTCACGTGTCAAGGACATGTAGTCAAAATGGCTCCCCCCAAAGAGTTTACTCTAGCTTCTTGTGTAGAGCCCACCTATATTGGTAAAAGAAAGCAGTCTGAATACAGACCAGAAAGGAAGTGAGGGAGAACTGGGTACAGTCAGAGCAGGAAATAGAGACAGAACCTGTACCACTGCATTAGGTCCAGCTGAATGGAGAGCACTGGTCTAGATGGAGATATAAATAGGCCTTGTATAGGATGATATCGTTTCTGTGTGGACAGGGAATGACTGGCACATTCTTTACTGGAAGAGGCAGTTAATATAGCAGTGTAAATAGCCCAAAGAGCTGAGCAGATGGCACCAACTGAAATGCACAGGTTTTTCACACCTTTGGAAATAAGTGAGCTTCCTACCTACCAGTCAGCCCATCTGCATTGTTTATGCTATCTCCACAAGAAAATTAAAACACAAGGTATCCAGATATGCTTACCTTGTCCTCCAGGCACGTATTTCACTCCTGACCACCAGTTGAACAGCATAGTGCCGTGATGATACACATGCAGAAAAGTCACCTGTTCTTGTTTCTTGCGCAGAATAATGAAAACCTGAAAGAAGCCAAAGGAAAATCTTGAGTTGATGTGTTTAGACAGAAGATTTTATGCTAAAAAGTGATAATAGTAGTGAATAATGATTCTAAATCTTCCAAAATCCATTTCCTCTGCTCTTGATAGAAACTGGTGAAATTCAAAACATGCAATAAATCCTATATTATCTGTATTGAAGAGAAACTGAAGGGTACAATTTCTTCCACTGAGTCCCAACTATTTTTACCTTTGGATTCAGGTCCCAAGGTTCAAAGAGGACTCATCTGAGTCTCTGACTGAGCTTCCATATAATTTGCAGCTGCTTTGGTCTGATCCTTTTCAGGACAAAGGTTAGATGCTTACTGGTACCAGAGAATGATCTACAGTGCTGTGATGAATGTCCAAACCCTCTGGAATTTGCATTAGTAAAGAGAATGATTTTCACATATGAATATGTGTCATGTCACTGTACTTCTGCGCACACACACACTATCAAAAAGTGAATCTGCTTCTCAGGGACCCAGGACTGACAAAAAGCTGCTTTTCTTGCTGATGAAAGCAGAGAGAGGATTGGTGAACTCACTGGCAAGAAGCCTAGGAGGGCTCCACGTGCTGATTCACTTTTCAGACAGTGTGTTGTCAATTTGTCTCACAAAGAGCACTAGACTGCGAAGTCTTAGGTCAGGATACAGTTTACTCCTGCTGACTTATCAGAGAGATATGATTCCCTTGTTAGTTCAGTCAACTATTTATTATATAGAAGAACACCTGACAGATGAGCTATAAAATAGTACTGTCTTCAGGTGAACTTTCAATTTTACATGGGACACAAACCTTTAACCCTCAGGTGTAGAACAATCTGTGTCAGATAACCAGAACGCGCACTTGTATGTGTGTAGTTTCTTTCCTGCCCAGCTAACCACTGTTATTCAGCCAAATGGCCAATGGCATGTTCTGTCTGGCAGCAGATACTCCAGCAGCCTTAATGAACTGGTAGCTAAGATTTTGGGGGACCATCTGTTAATAGCCATTCTGAAAGCTTCTCACCAGCACTGTGGTCAGAAGGGAACATCCGCCCACAGAAAGAGTGCTGGGGAGTGGAAAGTGTGCAGCCACTGAGACAGAGATGGGCAAACTGCACAGAAAGGATTCTTTTCTTCTGGAAAGAGGTTTTTGAGGAAAACTAGCAGCATTATATCCTGTGGCATTGCTGGGCTCTTGCATACAAAATGCTGTCATAAACCAGCACACTGAAGCTGCACCCTCTCCTTTAACAGTATCAGACTTATTCCCACTAGCAGGCAGAACAAGACACATGAAAACAGCATTTACTAAAAAGCACCAACTGAATCAATACAGGATCAACCAAGGACATTAGCTTATGGCACTCTGCCCCTTTCTGACAAGGGAGCAATTTGTTTACAGCGCCAGTTCTGCTACGGAGCCGAGTCGAGCTTTCCTTACCGTATCAAGCAGCTCGATGACTTTGGAGAAGAAGAACCACCAACACACTCTTGCCATCTGCCGGGCATCACAAGGAAACGCTGTTAGACCTCAAAGCAAAACGCCCAGTCTTACTGCCTGAGACTTTTAACTATGAAGTGTGTGAACACTGCCAACCTGGGATGGACAGCAAAGGAGTAAAGCTGTTTTTTTTTTGTTGTTTGTTTTTGTTTTTTCTTTTTAATGGTAGTTGTTTTTTTTTCAGGTTGGGAGCTCGGGAAGGATTGTTGATCTGCAGGAAAAGCATTCCAGGTTGCTTTAGCAGTATAGATGAGTGTTTACTAAGTTCCTTGGTCTTTGACAAGGGTGTGCTGCCCTGAAAACGTTTCCAGCATGATGGCAAGTATTTGAAAAACTGGAAAGCTGATATCCATGCTTAGATGTGTTCAAAACCTGTTAGTATTCAGAAGAAAAACAATACCTTTACATTCAGACAGAAGAAACTCAATCAGCATTTTGGAAAGCTGAAGTTGGTGGGACCGAAATCCCCCTGTGATAGGCAGACAAGGAATTTTTTTAGTCAAATCCTCCAGCTAAAAGAAATTTAGAGTAAGATTTGTGCCATGGAAATTTTGGTATATAAAAACTGTTTTTCTAGTTGGCAGTGATCACCCAGAATCCTTACACAATCAATGGAAAGAGTCATATTTTTCAGATGTAATTTACAATAGCTATACTAGATGTCTACCTTTCAGATGGTAGGAATACATTCACTGCAGTGATCAAAGACAGAACTTAGATGGCTATATTAACTGAGATGATTAATTTGTTGAGAACTAAAGCAAAGTGTAACTGTTGAAGAAGTTCTTAGGGATGACAACTGCTGTTTACCAGGCAAATAATCTGCATACCCACAGGAGGAACAGGGACTAAGGCAAGCTTTTTATAAAAGTATACCCTCATTCCTAGCTCACTTCGGCTATAATCCACTGGCTGGCACAGGTAGCTGTAGTCATCCAAGACTGAAGTTACCAGAAACTGAAACAAAAGAAAAGCAATGAGATCCGTTTTATGCTCAACACCATCTGTTCCAAAAAGATGCAAGTATTAATGCTAAAAGTCACAGGATCTCTATTTAGTGTTCACTGATAGAAGATCAATGTAATTTATATAGCTGAACAAATAGTAAAAACCTAAAACAAAGTACTTCACATCCTTGTTGGAATTTGAAAAAGAAAATTTGGTCTGTGCATATTTGTAACTCTTTATGTAACAATGGGAGTGCTCAAAAATGCTTTAGCAGGAATAGTGAATAGTGAATTCTAGGCTTCAGAATCTCTCTGCAAGAATCTCTCTGTGTTCTCATTTGCAAAGACTTTGTAGTATTTTGTTTTGGCTGTTTTCATTTTGCCTATTAATTGGAAAACCAAGAACTATACTAATTATACCAGTGCAACCGAACAACCTGTGTCACACATCTGTGCTGTGAACCAAGCACAGATCACCAGTAAGAATTACATCATAAATTGAAAGGGCAAATTTGTTGATATCAAAAAGTTTTTCAAAACAATTCAGCAGTACTATCTTGAAGAGTTTTCAGTGGCATATGTTAACTTGTAGAAAGGTTTGGACATTGAGAAGAAGAAAACAGTGTCATCAATACTCTTGACAGCAGGAAGCTATAGTGTGCTTGGCAGTCCTGGAGAAGATGGTACAAGTCTGAAAAAGCAGTTCTCCTAGGGTGGGTCCCTCACCAGCTAGGTATGACAAAAAGTGTCACACATCCTCCATACATTGTAGGAAATATCAATTTTTAACTTGTTCATTCAGGAATATTTCAACATTAATTTTACAAATGAGAGGAAGACTCAAAAATGGTAGGAAATAAGGTATACTTTGGAAATATTTCATCCCTTTCAATAGGGCAGTATTGTCCCTCTTGTGGCAAAATGTAGACATCCAAATCAGCACCCACTCCCTTCGTTAGAGTCCACCATCAAAAGCTGTTAAAATGTTTCTGGCTTTCAAACAGTTCCCAGATTCTTATCCAGAAGGGGGCAATCCTGTCTCCTCACCTCATAAAACATGTAACTTGATAACATCATCATGGATAGATTGTAGGCAACCAGAAGACCTCGCAGCTTCAGCGGTTTCTGGTTACACATGTAGAAGGGCCCCAGTGCCACGACAAGGAGGTAGAAGGCAAAAAGGAGCATAACTGGCAGTGGAGAGTAGACCAGAGGCCATGGGTCTGTCCTTGGATCTGAAAAGCAAAACACACAGTCAAATTTGCTCATCTTGCACATTGTGTGGCAGATATATTTAATTACTTCCCTTCATCCTGCTCTCTGTGACGCACTCAAAGACAGAAAACCCCGGGGCTCCACGTGACAGACTGCTAAACAGCTTTAGCACTACATTAGGATTAGGGCTGTAGTGCCCATAGGACTGTTTTGCTGAGCACCAACCTCCTGTGGCACAGTAGGGAACAGATCTTTCCTGTCATGAGCTGGACTCCCCACCACTGGCTGCAACACTGTCCCACACGCTGGAAGAAGTAGCTTGAGATGTCTGCATCAGAGATGCAAAAAACAAACCAAAGAGTTCCTGGATCTTCAAGAGCATAAAACTTTACAGCTAAATAATAGATTGTTTCCTTCACTAATGTTATTTCCTTCATGACAAACAATGTTCAGGACATGTGAAATTCTCCACCCCCTTATTTTTATATCTACTCATATGGTAGACTCTCTTAAAAGCACATTTTTCTGCAAAGAGACAAAACTCTTCCCTGTGCTAAAGTTGCTCTTCAGTTCTTCATGAAAAGAAAGCTCAACAGATTTTCTGTCACTCTTCCTCCTCCTAATCCTGCCTCATCCCTGACCCACAGAAATGCAGGAGGCAAAAACACTGTTGTTCTCATCCATGCATTCCTCTCCTATTCCCAAAGTGGTCACCGCTCTACTAAACTCCCTCATCATCTCCCTTTGCTTCTTGACCTGCCAGTCCCAAAGGCCTCTCATAGGGGATGCTTGCTGAAGTCCTCTTCTGAATTTTAGTCATTGGCTCACTCATGATGCCATGAGCTCCAGGGTATTTTTTTAAAATGACATTCCTGTCCACAGCACTCTGCTAATCTCCATTCCTTTTAGACCTCCAATTTTTTTACTATTCCTGTTTTATGTAATTTACACGCTTTGTCAAGAGCTCTTGTGAAGAGCTCTTTGATATTCCACTTCTGGACTTAACAGTCTGTCAGAAGTCCTGAATTCCCATTCAAACTCTTCTGAAATTCAAGTTCCGAAACATTTACAACCAACATTCTATGTCCCATGTCCTTCCCTTATCAGAACTACCACATAAACTTGCCACAGCAGCTGCATGCCAACTTGTGACATTTAACCTTGGAGATCTCATAGAGCTTCATCAAACTGAATTTATAGCTATTGAAGACCTGAGGTCTCCTAACTGCAAAGTGAAAAATCTCAAACACTGAGCAGTGTTTTCTGTCAGTGTCTTGATTACTGGTTTGATTTGAACTGGCATCACAAGGAGTTTAAATCTCAGAGTATCAACTCTTTGATTTACTAAGTTTTCCCACAACACATGCATAAAAAATAAATAAATAAATCTATAATATTCCACACTTAAAATATAATCCTGAGCACATCTTTCTTGCCATCCTGTCAGAGCCCATTGTAAGTTGAACAGAAAGTTGTTGGGAATTCCCCACTGTGGGAAAATCCCCCATCATCCTTACTGTGATACAACTGGAGTGTCCCTGAGACATATTTGGGGTGACATATGGGTAACAAACAAGAGGAGCTGGAAGCCATCGTGCAGCGGGAAGGCTATGACTTGGTTGCCATCACAGAAACGTGGTAGGACCACTCTCATGACTGGAGTGCTGCAATGTCTGGCTACAGGCTCTTCAGAAGGGACAGGCAGCACAGAAGGGGTGGTGGTGTGGCTCTCTATATTAGAGAGTGTTTTGATGTTGAGGAACTTGAGGCTGGGACTGATAAGGTTGAGTCCCTATGGGTTAGGATCAGAGGGAAGGCCAACAAGGCAAGCATCCTGGTAGGGGTCTGTTATAGACCGCCGAACCAGGATGAGGAGACGGATGAGGAGTTCTACAGGCAGCTGGCAGAAGTTGCAAAATTGTCCGTGCTTGTTCTCGTGGGGGACTTCAACTTCCCAGACATATCCTGGAAGCACAACACAGCCCAGAGAAAGCAGTCTAAGAGGTTTCTGGAGAGCGTGGAAGATAGCTTCCTGATGCAGCTGGTTAGAGAGCCTACCAGGGGAGCTGCCCCGCTAGACCTTCTGTTCACAAACAGTTACGGACTGGTGGGAGATGTGGTGGTCGAGAGCTGTCTTGGGCAGGGTGACCACAAAATGGTTCAGTTCTCTATTCTTGGTGAAGTCAGGAAGGGGACCAGTAAAACCGCTGTCTTGGACTTCCGGAGGGCTGACTTTGAGCTGTTCAGGACACTGGTTGGCAGAGTCCCTTGGGAGGAGGTTCTGAAGGGCAAATGAGTCCAGGAAGGCTGGGCACTCCTCAAGAAGGAAATCTTAACGGCTCAGGAGCGGTCTGTCCCCACATGCCCAAAGACGAGCCGATGCAGAACTAGACCGGCCTGGCTGAGCAGAGAGTTGTGGCTTGAGCTTAGGAGAAAAAGGAGGGTTTATAACCTTTGGAAAAGAGGGCGGGCTACTCAAGAGGACTATAAGGATGTTGCGAGGCTGTGCAGGGACAAAATTAGAAAGGCCAAAGCTCATCTGGAGCTCAATCTGGCTACTGCCGTTAAAGATAATAAAAAACGTTTTTACAAATACATCAACACAAAAAGGAAGACTAAGGAGAATCTCCATCCTTTACTGGATGCGGGGGGAAACTTAGTTACAAGGGATGAGGAAAACGCTGAGGTACTCAATGCCTTCTTTGCCTCAGTCTTTAGCGGCAAGACCGGTTGTTCTCTGGATACCCGGTACCCTGAGCTGGTGGAAGGGGATGGGGAGCAGGATGTGGCCCTCGCTATCCATGAGGAAATGGTTGGCAACCTGCTACAGCACTTGGATGTACGCAAGTCAATGGGGCCGGATGGGATCCACCCAAGGGTACTGAGAGAACTGGTGGAGGAGCTGGCCAAGACGCTTTCCATCATTTATCGGCAGTCCTGGCTATCAGGGGAGGTCCCAGTCGACTGGCGGCTAGCAAACGTGACGCCCATCTGCAAGAAGGTTTGGAGGGTAGACCCAGGGAACTATAGGGCTGTTAGTTTGACCTCAGTGCCAGGGAAGCTCATGGAGCAGATTATCTTGAGTGTCATCACGCGGCACTTGCAGGGCAACCAGGCGATCAGGCCCAGTTAGCATGGGTTTATGAAAGGTACGTCCTGCTTGACGAACCTGATCTCCTTCTATGACCAAGTGACGCGCTTAGTGGATGAGGGAAAGGCTGTAGATGTGATCTACCTTGACTTCAGTAAGGCTTTTGACACCGTTCCCCACAACATTCTCCTCAAGAAACTGGCTGCTCGTGGCTTGGACTGGCGTACGCTTTGTTGGGCTAAAAACTGGCTGGATGGCCAGGCCCAAAGAGTTGTGGTGAATGGAGCCAAATCCAGTTGGAGGCCAGTCACTCGTGGAGTCCCCCAGGGCTCAGTGCTGGGGCCAGTCCTCTTCAATATCTTTATCGATGACCTGGATGAGGGGATCGAGTGCACCCTCAGTAAGTTTGCATACGAAACCAAGTTAGGTGCATGTGTCGATCTGCTCGAGGGTAGGAAGGCTCTGCAGGAGGATCTGGATAGGCTGGATCGATGGGCTGAGGCCAACTGCATGAAGTTCAACAAGGCCAAGTGGCGGGTCCTGCACCTGGGGTGCAACAACCCCAAGCAGAGCTACAGGCTGGGAGATGAGTGGTTGGAAAGCTGCCTGGCAGAGAAGGACCTGGGAATACTGGTTGATAGGCAGCTGAATATGAGCCAGCAGTGTGCTCAGGTGGCCAAGAAGGCCAACAGCATCCTGGCCTGTATAAGAAGCAGTGTGGCCAGCAGGTCGAGGGAGGTGATTTTCCCCCTGTACTCGGCTCTGGTGAGGCCGCACCTCGAGTACTGTGTTCAGTTTTGGGCCCCTCACTACAAGAAGGACATGGAGGTGCTTGAGAGAGTCCAGAGAAGGGCAACGAAGCTGGTGAGGGGTCTGGAGAACAAGTCTTACGAGGAGTGGCTGAGGGAGCTGGGACTGTTTAGCCTGGAGAAGAGGAGGCTCAGGGGAGACCTCATCGCTCTCTATAGGTACCTTAAAGGAGGCTGTAGCGAGGTGGGGGGTTGGTCTATTCTCCCACGTGCCTGGTGACAGGACGAGGGGGAATGGGTTAAAGTTGCACCAGGGGAGGTTTAGGTTGGATGTTAGGAAGAACTTCTTTACTGAAAGGGTTGTTAGGCATTGGAATGGGCTGCCCAGGGAGGTGGTTGAGTCACCATCCCTGGAGGTCTTTAAAAGACGTTTAGATGTAGCCCTTAGTGATATGGTTTAGTGGAGGACTTGTTAGTGTTAGGACAGAGGTTGGACTAGATGATCTTGGAGGTCTCTTCCAACCTAGACGACTCTGTGATTCTGTGATTTGAAGACTTAAAGGAAGTTCAGGATGATGAGGAAGGAAAAGTGAAAATCTGCTAGTGAAAAAAATGTGGGCTCATAGGAGCATCACACTGCTAGGTTTGTTCTTTGTGATCATGCTGTTCATGTGGAAATTTCTGTTTAAGAGAGCATCTCTACATACCTCCACTTTCAAGGATCCAGTTGTAGAATTCTTGAGTTTTCTGCCAAGTTGAAGCCATCACAAGTTCTGGAAAGAAATCAAAATAAGCATCCTCAGGATCATATCAGCCCCATTTATCCTAGCCTTGACCAAGTTCTAAAACAGGAGACACCTTAGACAAAGGCTCAGGACTCCAGCCATTAAAAACAAAATCATTTGCTCTCTCTAGGAACTGTAACTTTGGACCAGGATTAGAACCACATTTTAAGAAGGAAGAAGAATCCTCTTGTAATGTTTAGCTATTTGTTTACCTTCTGTACGTCCAGATTTCACTGGTTTGTTGATGTTTCACCAGCAAAAAATACCTTGACTATCTGTATTCAAAATATAAGGAGCTCTGTCTACCATGTGATCATGGTAGGCACAACAGAAAAAGCAGTGTAGGCACAACATTCACACTAGGGCACAGACCAGGTGTCAAAATTGAATTCTTTCAGAGGCTTTCATGGAGATTGCATGCTAACACGCAATTTAGGACTAATTCATCACTCTTGCAACTCTAGAGATGCTGACTGAGCTATGTTGGTTATTTAGATTTCTGAGGAACAGTTTATAAATTGTGTGGATTTTTATGTTTTTTTTGTTTGTTTTTTGTTTGTTTTTGCTTTATCTGGTATATATACAATATAGTATATTATTATGAAGTATAATACTCATATATAAAATGTTGTTTCTTCTGTTCCCTATTTTCCTTTAGTAGGGAGACCTCTTCAATTGTATTCAGAAGTGCCAAAGTTCACCTAGAAAACACTTTATTGCAGTGATTTTCAACAGCCTGTGTTATCTGCTGTAGTTTTGTTTCATTAGAAAATATACAAGGACATCTTCTTCCCAGATTCATCTCCTCCTGGTACTGAGAAAAACACATTTTCTGCTTTGACTTCTCATAGATTGCTGAGTCTAAGAATACCACACTGCCTTTGGAACTGTCTCCTCTCCTGTGCCCACTGAGTCCCTGCTGCAAGAACAGTAGCTTGTATATTACATGGCAGGAAAAACTGTGGCCTAATATAAGACCTCTTATACTAGTATAAATACGTTTCTAAGGGGCCTTATGAGTACAAACGTTTTCCTAATACCCAGACCACACAGTTCTGTTGGAACTACAGATGCATAGAGCGCACTATTTACCAGCTGTACTTATGTACAAAAAAAAAATTTAAACTAACATGCCTGACTATATCCCAATTGTACACGGATTTACTCTGGTGAAACTCAACAAAATGAGCCTTTACCTACACCTCCCCATCTGCAGACCTCACGGCCTGACATGCATCAGCAAACACAGCACCATTATGGTGATATAAGCATACTTGCACATATTTCTCTTCTGCAGTCAACCACTGCAGTCAAAACCCTCTTTGGTTTGCTTCTCTGACATAGGCTCTGAGACCTGCAGTACAAGTGAATCTTGTACGCATCCTGGCACAGAGGCACACACCCTTGTGATCTGGGCAGAACCTGCCAGCAGAGAGATTAGTTAGTGATTATCAGCTGGCTCAGAGTCAATCCAGCAGGGATTTCATATGGCTACATGCCCTTGGACATTTCTTACACATTCCAGATCACTCCACTCCACATCTTTTCCTTCCCTCAAACCGTAGAGTTTACGCCTCATGAAAGAAATGAGTGAAAGAAAAAAACTGTGAAGGAAGAACAGACTTACCCCACCAGTGCAGCTGGCTTCAAGTCTGCCTTTCTTCAGGGTGTCCCGAGCATACCACCAGTTTTCCTGTCACTCTGGGTACACGCAGCAGACAGCTAAACAAGAAGCTGCAAGAGTGTGTGCCATTAAGCAGACATCATGCCCAGCTTTCCTCTGAAGAAATGAAGCGAGTAAGTGGTCTGTCTGGTGGGTTTCAGACAGATGTGGCTGATCTTCATGCCTTTTAAGTACAACACAGCATCCCCCACGAGTACCCACCGTAAAATCACCACGAGATGCAGACACCGTGTTGTTGCTGAAGGCAGTTTCGTAACTTTGCAGGAGATGAGGTTACATCACATACTCCTCCCCCTCCCTCTCCCCACATGATTTATCAGATTAGGGAACTGGAAAGAGAAGGAAAATGAATGCTGAACAGGACTGGGACTCCACAGGAGTAAACCACTGACCTTTAGTCTCACACTTGGGAGCCTGGCCAAATCTTCACGTGGGAGCCAGACCAGCATTTCTTCTGCAGATTTCTTCAGGACATGACGTGACAGCTTTTCAAACAGTAGAAAATGAGGAATCATGCCTAGACAATACCCTGGAAAACAGTCTGTTTGGAGCATTGCTTCAGCCCATCACAGGTAGCCATTAGTTTGCCTTTTGTGTGCTCAAATTAAGTCAAAACCACAAAATGAGAAAGCAGGGAATGATAGGAACACACACCCACTCACTCATTCATTCATTCACTCAAGGAAAGGAGAGCAAATTCAGGGGGAATCATCCCCTCATATCCAACTTCTAGCTCTGGGTAGTCACATTTGCTGATTTTAAACAAACATGAAAAATTCTTGAGTTTGTCAGTGATACCAAGTTTTCCTCTCTGTGATCTTCAGCAGCCATACCAAGGAACAATACAGAGAGCCTTAAGATAGCTCTGGCTTAAATCAGTAATTGTGATGTATGTGATTCAGTCCTCTGTGGAAATACCAATGCTGAGACAGCACTCAGACTCTATCCCACCACTAAGCAGTGCAATGCCATGCTCTGTGATTCTGCTTGGTCATCTGAGGTGTACCTGCATCTGGGGTGCATACATTCCCTGTTATTTTTCCAGTGGACATGGTTTATTAGCAGAACTCTGAAAAAAATGATAGTAGCATCGTATATTGTTCCACTGCATTGTGTCAGTAACCAGATATGTCATAAGCACTTCTGAAAGGCAAAACACCAAAGATTAGCTTTTGACAATGGGATAATTAGAAATATCATGTGATAGGAGGTTTTGGTCCAAACACATCACTCTGTTAATGCTGTTGGACAACTAATATGCTTCCATGACTTATGGAAATTATAAGGGAAATTAATCACCTTTAGAAAAGGTGATTTAGGATGTGGGCTTTGAGGTTGGGGGTATCAGAAGGGCAACCCAGCTTAGGAGAAAGTTGGACTAACCTTTGGTATCATGGTTTGTTTATTTATTTATTTTTGATCCAAGTTGTCATTGATTCAGGTTCAAGGACACAACAGTCTACTTTACATACTGCTGTTTGTTTGTTTGTTTTTGTTTGATTGTTTGCTTTTTTGTTTTTCAGAATTTCCTATAAAGGTCCTTTCTCAGAGTTTTTAATTTCACATTAGCCAATAAAATTCATTTCTAAAGTTTTGGTGCCCAAATTCTTAAAAGACTTGGGTGATTTATCTGTGTGAATCAGTAAATTAGACAAGCCTTTTCCATCTGTTATTATGTATAGATGAGAATATTTTATTACTGTTTTCTAGTAATTTTAAGTAATGTTTGCTGAGGAGATATTTATATGGTAGTATAAGACTCAGAAATACAGACACAAAATTTTCCATCAAACCTTTCTACACTGGAGAAAAACATCATCTAAGTGAATTTTCACAAGTGCATTTCATTTGAGGCAAAGTATGTTATTATTGATGTAAGCTGAAATGAGTTTTTCCAAAAACTGCCATGAAGTGTATTTCATTTTTTCAAACTTGCCCTGTTCCTGAAGTATTCCCAATGGTACTATTGCAGATGGTCATTAGCATGACTGGCAGATGGATAGACTGCATCAATAACATGGTACTTTGTACACTCCTATGATGGGTGTCCTTTGATGGATTTCAGTACAACTGTGAGAGCAAGTCCATGGGGAACATAGCCTTGTGGCTTTCAGTTTCATGAAACAGAAAAAAACATAGCTCTTTCACTGCAGAAATATTAAGGGAGCTCTGAATGCCAAAGTGAATTGGGTTTTTCATTCAGTGACTGGTCAAGAAGAAAGGGTGTTGTAGGAATATATATTGATGGCATAGTAAAAGCAATTCAGTTAAGTACAATATATGACAGTCAGTTCAGGCAAGTCAATCTGAGATTTAAAAGATTGCATATTCTACCTATTTTAAAACCTACAAATTTCTTGCACATTACATGGGTGTTTGCCACAAATTAGTTATCAATATTAATACCATCAGTAAAATAGTTCTGAGTGCTTCTAGCCAATACAGTGTTTGTTGTTTGGTCTTCTGATTGTTCTGAACAAAACTGTTAAAAGAACACATTAACAAAACAGACCTGTTTCAATACTTGAGAAAAATAGGGAGAAGTGGATCAGTTTGATCTGGATATCCAGGCTACATCGTACTGATGCTCTTTACACCATAGTGGAGGCTTATCAGATCTGACAGGCCTGTGTGCTTTGCTTTACCCACCCACACCTCATAAGAAACAGATGTGCTTTTGTGCTCATCTAGATTTCAAAACATAATGGGTTCTAACTTCACCTCTTTTAGCCATGCTCCTTGTAGTTCTGAGCATTTAGCTAACTCTCTTGTAAAATAAGACCAAAATTACTTACCTACCTAAAAAGTTTCTTTTAATATAGATAAAATTGCTTGAAAAAAATGAGAACTGTTTCTTGCTATTAACCAAGTTATTACACCAAATTTAAGACTTTTTTTTTTTTTTTTAACTTTTTCCAGTCTTTAAACAATCATTACATTATTTCAGTCATCCACTGAATCAAAACCAAGTTGTATAAGTTGGGAAAGTCTCAAAGTCTCAGACCTGATATCCAGTTTATTTTCATTTTCCCAATGTTACAAAGGTATAAGCCATGTTCAAGGAATTTTAATAAGCAATAACAAATCTAAAAAAAAAAAAAAAAAAAGCTGAGGTAAGTTTACCAAACAAGCAACCTGACTTTCTTTATCAGCTCTAAATTGCAGGGAGGCATGGGGTGATAGTGAAAACAGTGAAAGACAAGATCTTTTCTGCAGTGGAACACACTTTCAAGTGATATCACCAGCCTGCTGAAGTCAACAAAACACCAAATAATAGCAGAAGGAGTTTCAAGCTGGTTCAAAGAATATCTGACCAGCTAAGGCACCAAAACCTTAACTACCAGTACACATTTAAAGATCTGAGGAGGTCAGATACCTCCTGAAACTTGCATATCCCTTGGAAGACTTGAATGCCAACAAATTCACTTCATATGCAATTTAACTGAACCCAACCTCTTGACTGTTTCATGAATGTGTTATTGATATACATATATCTAAAATCACTTGTAACTTATGTATGAAACTTATGCTTCAGGACACCTGACCAGAGGTGAAGTCTAAAGGAGGACTTACAGCACTAGTTTGCAACATACATAACGTACTTTCCTGACCAGCTGCATCTGACATGAAAGGTACAGGAGAAGAAGAGAGGCTTCGATAAGGTATAAATGCAAAAGGTGCATATGCACCAGCACAGAAAGAAAGTCCCCCCAAAAATCAAGTCTCTAATTCAGCTTATGTCTACATCTGCACTCTTGCTAAACAAGATCTAGAGCTACTTATGGGATAACATGCCTCCTATGGTGTGTGTAAATAATCAAAAATCAAAAGTATGAGAAGTTCAAGAAGGACAAGATCGTACTGTTAATGCTACCAGCAGATGAAGTATTACCTTGTTACTTGGCAAGAATGTCCTCCAAACAAAGCTCTGAACTTCTGAAATAGCAACTTCATGAGCAGATTTGTCAAGGGATGTTCATGTAATCCCACCCTACCTTACACTTTTTAATATCACATCAGCATTCAATTGCTAATGACAGAAATAAGTAACAGCTGTTTTTATGAGTACTCTTGCAAGAATGTGTAACATAATAATAGATGTTTTTTACAGTAATAGAATTTCCTACAGAATACTAATTGAATGACTCAGTTTGTTATGTTTATATGCAACTACCAGCTCATGTACGTTTCTGGAGAAATATAGCTAAATATATTTCTGTATTATGAAGTTTATTTTGAAGAACATTTTAGAGGTGATTTAAGGTGATATCAAACATCATTGCAAGACTCTGAAAAACACTGAATCATACAATCATAGAATTGTTTGGGTTGGAAGGGACCCTAACAATCAGTTCCAACCCCCTTGCCACAGGCAGGGACATGTGCCATTAGACCAGGTTGCTCAAAGCCACATCCATCCTGGCCTTGAACACTTCCAGGGATGGGGAGGATGGAAAATACTTCATTTTAAAAGAGTTTATTTTCATGACAATTGTTGCCTGCTATACTTTTCACTGTGGGTTCCTTGAGTGGTTCTAAATGTACCAAACTTTTCAGTGTATTTGGGTAAAGTCCACAAAGCTACTGTGCATGAAAAAATCAAAACTCTTGCCTATTTAGAACAAACAGAAGCCCATAAGTACATTGAAACTCTTGAAGGAAGAAGGTCCTTCTGGCACAGGAATTCTGTTCCTGTATTGCCTCACTTCTATGCCATGCAGCTAATTGCACAGACCTTGGAAGGTTTACAGGAAGGTAACAGGAAAAAAAGGTTTTGACATTAAGTGCTGAGAAGCCTGTCTCTGTGCTTAGGACTGGAAGATTACAGCATAGTCTTAAAAAAACATAATTTTATTTTTTTGGAGCACAGATATTTCAGTGTCTTTCTTCTGCATATGATATATGAAGTATACTCTGTGGACTCAGAAAAGCTCATCAGCCTCTCTTTGCCTCAGTTCCTAAACTGTAAACCAGAGGGAAAACTTGCCTATCTCACAGGAGTGTGGTGAAGGTGACCTACAATTAGAGGCAATAAGTCTATACCAGCCATGTTCTGCCAGTTTGGGTGCAAGAACTGTGTTCTGTTTCTGACTCTAAGGCTATTATCATAGAATCATAGAATATCCTGAGTTGGAAGGGACCCATAAGGATCATCAAGTCCAACTCCTGGCACCGCACAGGTCTGCCCAAAAGTTTAGACCATGTGACTAAGTGCACAGTCCAATCTCTTCTTAAATTCAGACAGGCTTGGTGCATTGACTACTTCACTGGGGAGCCTGTTCCAGTGTGCAACCACCCTCTCGGTGAAGAACCTCTTCCTGATGTCCAGCCTAAACTTCCCCTGCCTCAGCTTAACACCGTTCCTGCAGGTCCTGTCACTAGTGATAACAGAGAATAGGTCACCTGCCTCTCCACTCCCCCTCGCGAGGAAGTTGTAGGCCGTGATGAGGTCCCCCCTCAGCCTCCTCTTCTCCAGGCTGCACAGGCCCAGTGACCTCAGCTGCTCCTCATATGTCTTCCCCTCTAGGCCCTTCACCATCTTCGTCGCCCTCCTCTGGACACTCTCCAACAGTTTCATGTCCTTTTTGTACTGTGGTGCCCAGAACTGTACACAGTACTTGAGGTGAAGCCGCACCAGCGCAGAGTAGAGCAGGACAATCACTTCCCTCGACTGACTAGCAATGCCGTGCTTGATGCATCCCAGGATACGGTTGGCCCTCCTGGCTGCCAGGGCACACTGCTGGCTTGTATTGAACTTGCTGTCAAGCACAAACCCCAGATCCCTCTCTGTGGGGCTGCTCTCCAGCGTCTCATCACCCAGTCTGTACTTATAGCCAGGGTTGCCCCATCCCAGGTGCAGGACCCAGCACTTGCTTTTGTTAAACTTCATGTGGTTGGTGATCGCCCAGCTCTCCAATCTGTCCAGATCTCTCTGCAAGGCCTTTCCACCCTCATCCGAGTCCACAACTCCTCCAAGTTTGGTGTCGTTGGCAAATTTACTCAAAACACCTTCTAGTCCTACATCCAAATCATTTATAAAAACATTGAAGAGGACCGGCCCTAAAATGGAGCCTTGAGGGACCCCACTAGTGACCATCCGCCAGCCAGATGTGGCCCCATTTACCACAACCCTTTGAGCCCTGCCCGTCAGCCAATTGCTCACCCATCGTTTATATTTGTGACATCGGGCAATAAAATTACAGATAAAGATAACTAAATTTAGGTATCAACATATAAGTATCTACTTCAGTATTAGCTCCTATTACACCTAAAGAAGCTCTAAGAACCAATTTGGCTGCACACACAGAGGCACCTATTAGCATTCAGGATACCCCAAGGTATCTCACCTGACCTCCTGCTCACCAGTAGGCAAAGGATTCCTTCAGGATTTGTGCCATATCTATTAAGTTCCCCATGGATATCAGAGGTTCCCTAAGGCATCTCCAGTGGCATTAGATACCTATGCATAGGTTTCTGATTGAGTCCTCTTTATTTCTATTCCCACCTTTCGTCAGTATGTTATTGCCTACTTACTTGACCAATTCTTTAAAGAAAGAGCTTCTCATTACATGTTTTTATTACAAAGCATCAACTTTGGTGGTAGGAGCCTGAAATATCCCTGTCTTCAAGAGTGCATTCCTGAACGATATAGAGGCCTAGAGAACTCAGAAACCTTTGAGTTTCATCTCAAAATTTACTTAATGGTCATCATGAGTTGAATTTGTATTGTGTGAAACCTGGGCCATGACTGGTAAGAAGTGACTTAATGCTGATTCTAATCATTCAAAACCCTCCCAGAAACAAGCCGAAGAATATCTTAATCAATTGGGAATAAGGGTATCTTACACACAAAACTGCAGCCTTTAGGGATGGTGAGAGAAAACAAGTTTTTCATGCTGAAATCTTGGCCTGAAGTGAGAAGCCAAAAGAAAGAAAGATTGGAACTGATGAGCTTTCATCTAGACATTAGGATGGGGGTTACCTCACCTAGCTTTATATGCTCAGTTCTGAACTGGTGACTCCAGAATCCATGAATAGTTGCACAGAATAATAGGATCCTCTTGGAACCAGCTTGCCTACAATAACTCAGAAGCCAGTTACAGAAAGGACTTGCCATCTAGACTTGCTTCTCTCTCTCCATTTACTACAGAAAGGGTCACTGATGATGAGCTCAGAATCAGTGCAAGAAAGGTAGAAGGAGGAATCCCAGCCCAAGGGATGCCAGGAATATTGCTCTAGTCCTAGAGCTCTACAAAGCACACAGAATGAACTAGCTTGTTCAAAGCCTCTGATACAGACAGCACTTGGTACTTGTATCCAAAATCAGACCTCAATGTTTACAATATGCATGAGCCACACAGGCAGAACATACATTGAATTGCTGCTGCAGCTAGTGCAGTATCCTCATAATAAGACTACAGTGCAATACCTGTCTGGTCTGCAATGATTGCCACTGTCTCTTTTTTGTCCACCCAAAGTCAAGGGAATACAAAAATGTTACAAACCTCTCCTTGTAGGACTTGAGTGCTTCAGGTTTTTTAAGTTTTCCTCTTGCATTTCACTCCCAACCATAATCATCAACAGCACTGAACTGAGAATGAATTCTGACCTGCTGTTCTTATCGAAGGGAAAATATTTGCCAGTAAGCATCCATTGTGACTGGAGAAGAAGTGTAATTTTCTCTACCTGTACCCTACCTACCTATTCTTCCACTATCCACACCAAGCTGATCAAACATGCCAGTCATACTACAGGCTGCTCCAGAGGCTAAAGTGGGATGTAACTGGTTCATAGATTTTGTGCAGGCCAATGACTGAGGTCCACACTACAGGAAAGAAGATGCTCTTGTAATCAGAATGCTGCAATGAAGAAGCAAAACGTGTATTCTGAGTTCAAAATCTGAAATAACACACCAAAATCTGTCAACCTTATGGGGATTCTAACAGTTTAAAGACACAGCTCTCGCTTCTTGTTCACCTGGAAGACACTAATCTCACCTTCCCTCTGCAAAGATGTCTACTTCAGATTAGTCTTACTTAAATATCTCTGTGATGCCACTATGCTTTCATACCCTTCTGCCTCAACCCTACACCTGGAGAAACCTCCCTATCAAAGTATGTATGGCTACTGTTTCACTCCTTTTTACCTTAAAATCTTTCATTCTAATAATGCCTGCAAATCACTGATGTGGTACTCAAAAGTTAACAGACAAACCAGGATGTCTCCCTAACTCTAACCACTTTTCCCCACTTTATTCCCATTTTGCCGACCCCTACCTTTATTCTGCCCATGTCTGCAGAGCACTTAATCCTATATAACATGCAGATTGCAAGCTCTTCAGGTTCCAATTCCCTCTAGAGTGACTACAAAAGTACTTATAATAGCAATACAAATTGAGGATGCAAAATCCTCTTTCCTCCTCCAGTGATGTGGTACGTCAGCACCCAATGATCTGGAAACCAAATAGAGCACATATTTATAGGAACCAGAAATTGAACAATTCAACTTTCCATCTTTTAATAGTGGATCATGTAGCCAATAGGTAATACATTATGTTCCAATCTCTGTCCTTCAGATGCAATTACAGTTTGGAAAACGGCAAACACCTTCCTGAAATTGCTTTGCATTTACAATAAAAAAAAGATTTGGTTTTGTTATGACCCTTCCTTAATCTGAATCTATGCATGGCCTATGGAAATAGAAAGCTTTGCCTTGAATTACTATAGCTCATAACAAAAAGTACGGTGACATGATATTCTTACTGGGGCAAAACACCTTTCTTCAGACTAACAGTGGGTACTTGCTTACTGCAGGGGGACTTTGTCTGGGATTTGTATACTGCTATCACAGTAATGAAGGTTGCGTAGATGAGCAATAGGGAAAATGCTTTTCTATTTCCTATATAGGCCTCCATTTACAGAAGGAAAAAAGAAAAAAAAAAAAAAAAAAAGAACTGACTTCAGTTATGGCAGACTCCTTCAGTTAGCTGTGAATCAGTCCATAACTAGCAAGGCCATACGCAGTCAAACAGCTGCAGAACTGCATCGTAGAAGTGAGTGACGTGAACCCTTTTTAACTCCTTGGGGTGTTATGCAGTTTAATTGCTGTTTACATAGGCTTGGAGATCTTCAGATAAAAGGTAATGTGTTCATATGAAGCATCACTAATATCACTGTTGCTGATGGCTAGTAGAGTCCTCATAAAGGTGGATAAATAAATAAATTAGCCAGAGTAACATGCAGGAATTTTCTCTCCTCCTACTGCAGTTCACCTGCAGCAATGGGAAATCTATGGTTTTCCATTCCCCTGCAACAGCATGATGTACTAGAGAAAGTTATCCTAGACTATAATCAGAGGCCCTAATGTCTTTACAGGCTATAGGCCAAATATTAAGTGATCATGTGGATTAGCAATCCTGCTTTAGTAGCTCAGTATACTTCAGACTGCAGCATACTTCAGCATTCCTTCCCACTTTAAAAATTGTAAGAAGCTTGGAACTGATCCATTCAGGATAGCACTTGCTCCTGGGCTTGCAGTTTTGTCTTTGTTGCCCTCCAGTGCTTTGGAACACAACTTTCTATATATCAGCATAGAAAAAAACATTCTTAGTAATAGCATATACTCCTCATTGGAAGTCAACACACTACCATCTAGAGAAGAAAACACTATTCTCTGCCATAGGAGATACAACGTAATGCAAAGCAGACATTGACATTGGAAAGAAGGACTATTTATGAGTACGCAGATCACATACCTCAATCTCATTTGTTTGCTAACATAATGGATAGCGTACAACTTGTTCCCCTCATGTCCAACATACCAAGGAAGCCTTTCAAATGATTTTTAGTTATGAAGAGATTTAGATAATTAAATGGGATATGATATTAGACAATTAAAATATGATAAAAAGACTGTATGGCTAGGAATGTCAAAACTAACGATATAAGGAAAGAGGACAGAGTCAAGGGAAAATTTTATTTATTTAGTTGTTTTTCAAGAAATGTTCACATGGTTTGCAGGCTCACGTGAGGTGGGGATACCTCTAAAGATATGAGGATATCTTGACAAAGTAGAACAGAAACAGAGGCAGAGAAGTTTTATGAGTTGCTTGAAGTAGTCTAGAAGTAGGAGTGCCCTAGGGCTCTTTATTTCTAGTTCCTTCACTGTGGTTTGTCTGTGCACTCAGATGAGAATAATATGCTGAACCTCAGGTTGCTGGTTCCATCTTTGTACCAAATGGGTAACACAGAAACACAGATCTAACGGTTTCCTTCTGCTCCCTGCAAAAAGTATGCATTTAGGACTTCAGTAAGTGAAAACATGTTGCCAGCCTAAGTAGTCTGGTTTGTGCAGTGAACTTCTGACCAGTACTGTAATAGCCATCCACATAATTTATCATTAGGTTCCTCCCACCCCATTAGCAAACAGATTCTCTTGGGCATTTTGCAGCCTCTTCTCCCCAGTCCTGTTCCTCAGGAGTAACAACTTAGGAAAACAACAGCCAATACAGTCAAAGGTGATGAGTTAAGGGCTTAATTTGACATCTGAGCACTTGCAGTCATATTCTGGGAAGCTAGCAATACAGCAAGAGAATACATTCAGCCCTGGAATGGAAGAAAGAAGGTTTCCACCTCCATGAGACATGGCGTTTTTTCATGAAGAGGACAGATCAGTTCTGTTCCTAAATCAATAGAATAACCTGCTCCTGGAAAGTATCAGCGAATCACTTCCGTTGTGTTCCTAGCACATCAGTTAAATGGACTACCAGAGATATTATGTAGATCTCAGGGTAAAAATCATTTTCTGTGAGCTACTGGAAGTCAGCCATGGATACCAGTGGACTAGAGACTGATGCCAGTTATTTTATTAGCTGAAGATTTTTTTTTTTGCTATATAGACATAAGCCTTTATTCATGCCTCAGACATCGTAGTCTTTTCTTCCGTACTTGGGAACATAAAGCAACTGCATCTTCTGCTAAACCAACCTGTTTAAGAAGTTGTCATGAGTTAGCTTAGCAGTAATGGCAAGATGCCCTACAACAGGACTACTACTGTGTTAAATGAAAGAAGTTTTGTACCATAACTGGGCACTACTTAATAGTATAGTAGGACATTTTTCTTTTCCACAGAATTTCCTGAAATGGATGTGATTTCCAGCAGGTCACTGGATTTCACCTCATTGATCAGCAACTGACATCATTGAGCTTGTCTTCAAACATTGCTACTAACAGGTGTGTGAATACAGTTGACACAAAGAGCAATTGTTTCCAAACTAATGGCTGCAGATCACTAGAAGTTCACTGGTGGTTTATGCATGACTGGAAATGTTTGAGAAATGTTGGTGCTAGCTGTACTAAAATGGTAAAATTCACATCATCTGAACAGGACAGAGGACTGTAACAAGAAAAGCTGAAAGAAAGCAATAAACTAGTGTATGAAAGGATGAGCAGGTTCTTTTTTACTTTATGTGACAACCTTCAGTAATGTAGGTGTTTCCTCCACCACCTGGTAAACAGAGGTAAGAGGATCTAAAGAAATTTAAGCACAAGAGGATGTATCTTATTGTAATATAGTGATTTCCAAATATTATACTTTTACTTAAATGTCTACAGAATTTTACTCTCTTCTGCCATCACTTTTTCCAGAGATTTTGATGTTGACTGCTTACACGTTGCCTCAGTCACCTATCTCCCAGAACAACCTCTTACAATCTGCTTAATTTTTCATCCCCAGATCTTTGTTTGACAAATGTATAGCATTTCAATTGTTCTCTTCTGAAGCCAATTTGTCTATTTTTTCATTATGATCAGTGATGAATCCTATTGCCCAATAAGGGACAAAAGTGGAAAAAAGAGTGGACTAATTTAACTAACTTAAATCCCTTCTGACACTCCCCATTTATTTTGTTTACAGCACTCCTATCAACAATTTTTAATAAACCACTAGCTCCTTTAAAAATGCAGTAACATGATGGGAATAATGCACGCGCTACCATTTAGAGAGCCTAAATCCTGGTTGTACCACTTCAGTCCAGTCCACTGAAGCTCACAGCTGTCAGTTATTTCTCTGTGAGCTGAGCTGTATTTATCTTTACTCTTTCACTGGTCTAATTCCTATAAAACAGGGGTAACTTCGTTACAAAGTGCCTGTGAGCCCTGCTAGCTCACTAACATTTTGAGATCCCTCTACTTAAAGACACTGATTAACATGCACTGGTCTTGCTAGTGGCAATGTTTAATATATGCAGGTATTCCTGCCCCTGTTATCCCAAGCAGACATAATTTTCCCCACATCCCCAGTCTTTGGGTTTCACTATCACTTTCCAGTAAGTATTATCCAAAGTTCAGGAATCATCACCTGCACATCCTCCAGATCTTCACTCCTGTTCTCCACCTGTAATTCTCAACTCTTCTCAACATGCTACAGAAGAAATAAGGTAATGGAAATGGTACAAAGTCCAGCCTCAGGAAGTGTAAGTTCACATACTGTTCATCTCAGAAATGAAGCTATTTTTAAGAATTTTATTCTTAGTATTACTGAAAATTTGTCATTCTCAAACAAGAAAATCCCTCTCTGGAAGTAGATTAGCCATTGTGTAGTCAACAAAATATCAAAATAAATTTGTGCTGGGCAAATAAAATGTTAAATGCTACCTAATAAGCCTGGCTGGAGGACATGCTCCTTTACAGAAACTGCAGAGAGGATGGCACTGGACAATTAACAACTAAGATGTTGTCAGGGGGATGATACCAGTCAGAAAATGTCCAGTCTTTGAGATGTACTGGTAGGGCCCTGTGCATGCGCACACCAAGCAGAAAAAGCAGTGGTCTTGAGCCTCGGTATATATGTTGTGGCATGGTTGTAACCTGCCAGGACCACTGAGAGGGCTTGAATTGTACCTCTTCTGGCTACTGAAAATAGCCTTTGACTTTGAGCAGGAGCAGGGTTATACACCATGTACTTGCCTCTTTTTTGACCTAGTTTATTTTTTCTTTGTGGTTTTCAGGCTAACAGAAATTGTCGCTAATATTTCTGGCCTCTGCAGAATTTTCATTTCCTTCAAGTGAGCAAACTAGCAAGCCAAATCTTTAAACACAAAGCACTATGCATTTTGTTGAGACTGGAATAAGAACCATCAGGAAAAGTTACAGATATAGATATATATATATATATATAAAATTTCTACCACTAGAGGCCTGTAACGTTCTGCATATTTGGCAAAAAGCATATTATCTGTCAGTGGCACAAGAGTACCTTAAGTAAAAATCTGCATAATATTTTTAAGGAAGATTCTGCACATTTAATTTCAACTTCCTAAAACAACTCTGCTAATGACATAACAAGTTTCTTATAACATAATAAGCAACTATTTGGTAGCTTAATAAGGCCATAAGAGAGAACACTCAATAACTAAATCAGGTATAATCTATGCACATGAACAACTTTCCTCAGCTCTCTTTAGAACTCATGGACCGATCCCTTATGTAATGTTACTCAGATTGAGATCTACTGGGCAGACACCCAGCCAGCTAGTTTCCAGTTAGGAATAAGCACAAGTTTAGGAATAAATCTTCACACACTGTATCCTTGTGCATTTGAGTTGAAGATACAGCCTGACATCTTACCTGTTATTGGTACTGTGAAATATGTACCTTTCCTATACATGAAGGCTATACTAATGCTGTTGGAGCAAAGTCTTTTTCTTGTGAAATAATCATGAGAGAGGTATTTTCAAAACAACATTGCAGTTTCTATTGTTTTTTGTTGGAGATTGCTTATGTTTTTCATTTGTTTGCTTGCCTATGTTGATTTTACTGTTTGATAACTCTGTTTTGTTCTAGGGACTTTTTTTCCTTGGGTATAAATAAACAAACTGAGTCCTCAAACCAGTGTTTTTTTAGTACTGACATCCTCCAGGCTGCCACTGCAGGTCTAACAACTACCCCTGTGCTCTGAGTCCCTTACAAGCTGGCTATAGATACATGGGTAGAGCCAGTAACATTTCATGATATTAATTTCAGAGGTCCTGCTTCATACTGAAGAGCACGTTTCTTTAAAGTCACTGCACATGTTTCACTGGAAGCATTTGCAGAGGGAGGTGAGAAATGGCAGCAGAAATTGCTTCCTGAGATAACATTTATCTCACTTAAATTTACCTACCTGGAAGTTAGATGTCTTCTGCAAATCCACAGCCAGCAGAGACATACCAGCATCATTAGAAGATGTGTCACTGTACCACAAACTGTTAGATCTATCACAGGGTGGCATGAATCACCTGATAGCAGTACCTAGCTTTTTTTACTAAGAAAGCTTAGAGAACAAACACAAAGTTTAAGTCTAGGTATTAGATAGTTCAGTTCAGGCAAGGTGTCCCTTAGATGTCCTCTAGTCTCTTTATTGACACCAGTACTGAGAGCATGTGTTTTTGAGGCTCTCTGCTTAGGGCTCTGCAGTAATATCTCTGTGTGGAGCATAACGCAAAGCAAGCAAAGTCTAGTGTAAAGAAATGGAGAAGCTTTGATTTGTTAGTGCTTCCTCCCCCACTTACATATGTGTACTGTGAACCATGTAAAAGATAGGAGAGTCAGACTTACCCACAGCCCCTAGGCCATTCCTCTAAGAGCTGACCAAATTCACAGTGAAAAGGCTATGTTTTCGGTAGCCTTTGAGATCTGTGTAGCAGGTGCTGCACTTCCCTGCTCTGCTCTTCCTACTTGTGTAGCACTGCTACCCTCTTTGAACTGAGAATCAAAGGTCACCACAGAGTCTGAGAGGAGAAAATCAAGTGAGGGAGCAAAAGGAGGGAGAGCTTTGGAGATGGAAGTACCTCCCTTGCTACCCAAGCCAAAGTCTGAAGGTGACTCACATCCTCCTCTGCACTAGTTCTTGCACAGCTCCTATACTGGGGAGCTTCGTGAGCTGTTCTTCCTTTCTTTTCCCTTTCCCTCCTCGCCTCTGAAGTGATCCAAAAATTCCTCCTCCTCCCCATGAATGACTTTCCTAAAATTCCTTCCCCAGAAAGTGAGCTGTTCTGCTTGGTCACTGGCATATCCAAGTCCTGTTATCATGCATTGCTCCAGGCACCAAACAAGCCTTTGGCATTTAGTGCAAAACAGCATAGCAAATCTGACACACTTGGTAGAATACACATTCAAAGTCAGGTTCTCAGCAGATATAAACTGATGTATCTCTAGAGAAAAGATGACCCTCAATACTCACTTGAGACAATCTGTACAAAATGCCCCTGTAAAGTCTTTGAAAGCTGTCTGGTTTTAAGCTGGTGTAGCTTTACTGATTTTAAACTGTGCTGCTTCTAATTCACAACAGCATGGGAATGTTCAATAACAGCCTTATTGTGCGCTTCAGTGCATGAGCAAAACCCATCTTCCCACACACAGAAAGGAGATATCTTATAAAATAAAGTGTCAGCTTTAGTTAGCATAGTAACATGCTGAATTTTCATATTGAAATACAGCATATTGAAGAGCTGATAAACAAATCCTCAGAGCTGAAGCTTCAAATAGGACAAGACAGCAAAGCAGAATTATGCTGCCTTTTCCCAGCTATAGATTTGGTGCAGTGACTCTGGAGAACAGAGACCATCTAAATCTCCATGTTCCTGGCACCACTGAGTATTTATTTTTTCTGACAATGCAGAAGAGCCAGAGGACTGGATGTCCCTGTGAAGTTGATCAGCTTCCAACTCCAGGAAATTCTTGCCATAGGAAGGCAGTATTCCCTTTTTAGGGTTCCTAAAGACTATATGCACCCCTAGAATAATCAGGCTTGCTTTCTCCCTGTCTCAAGACCTCATCAGTAAGCTGATGTAAATGTTGCAAAAAATATGTGGGAAGTACAGAACCACTCATTCTCTCACGCTAAAACAAGTCCTTCAGCCTGGCAGAGGCCACCCTTTAAATAAACCTTTTAGCTTTGCACACAAGAGACTAGTTCACTCAGCTGCTGTTAGCAGGTGTAGTTACTCTGATGTCAGTGGATACCAGCTGAGGCTCATGTCAGACATTTATCTTGTGCCCCTATGCTTCACAGGACAGTGGTGCTAAACTGTTGTATTTTAAACAATCACTCAAGTCCTGGAATTAATAAAAACCAAAACTAAGTCTCCTGGAAATGGAGACAGAACACCTCAGTGGAACTCTATTGAAAATTGTTCCCCCCCCTGCGCTGCACAGTGAAAACATGAGGAGTCATCAAAGCAAAAGTGGGTGATAACAGTCAAGTGACCAGGTCTGGGGATGAAACCTGCAAAACCATATCTCGTTTTCACCAACTCTGCAATGAGCTTTCCTTGGCACTTCTGGAAATCCCTTGTCTTCCCACAGAATAAGGACGTTTGCACCAATACCCTTTAGAAATGCAAGCTCAACACTCCACTGAAAGATTTACGAGTGCCTACTTCTCTGTTCCTGTCCTCCCTCTTTAGAAGCAAAGGTATTCATGCTGTCTAGCTGAAGACTACTAGCTTAAAAATTTCTAGTGTGGAGACATCCCTTCATTCCCGATTGACTGTATAGCAAAATGAGTCTTTAATGTCAGTTCTCTGAATGACTTAAAAAAGATCCAAATACAAATAAAGTATTTCAGGCTTTGCAAAATGAAATGATTCCAGTAAAGCCATGAAGACATTTCAGACTCACCAAAACCTGGCCAAAATATTCTGCTTAATCCATGTTGATTGGTCAGAAGTTGCAGCAGAGGTTATGCCAACTAGATATAAGGATAAGAAAATCACCATGAGAGTGGTGCCACACTGGAACAGCTCAGACATACTTATGGTGGAATCACCATCCTTGGAGATTTTCAGACCTTGACTGCAGTGAAAAACCACACGTCACCAAGCAAGACAGAAAGTCTGTAGATGAAAATGCAGACTGGGTTAGGCAGCAACTACCCATGTTCTGGAGCATAATCTTAGCCAGTGCTTATATCATGGAATAATAGAATATCCTGAGTTGGAAGGGACCCACAAGGATCATCTTGTCAAACTCCTGGCTCCACACAGGACCACACAACAGACCATATGTCTGAGTATGTTGTCCCAACACTTCTTGAACTCCAGCAAGCTTGGTGCCATGACCAAGACCCTCAGGAGCCTGTTCCAGTGCCCAACCACCCCCTCACTCAAAAACCTTGTCTTAACATCCAATTTGAATGTGCCCTAATGCAGCTGCATGCCATTCCCTTGGGTTCTATCACTGGTCCCCAGAGAACAGAGCTCAGTGCCTGCCCCTCCACTCCCCTTATGAGGAAGCTGCAGGCCACCATGAGGTTTCCCCTCAGTCTCCTCTTCTCCAGGGTGAACAAAGTGACCTCAAGCTGCTTCTCATATGTCTTGCCATCTAGGGACTACATCATCTTTGTAGCCTTCCTTTGGAAACTCTCTAATAGTTTTATGCCCTTCTTGTATTGTGGCAGCCCAGATTTTGCACAGTACATGAGGTGAGGCCACAGCAGTGCAGAGCAGAGCAAGACAATCACTTCCCTTGACCGGCTAGCAATGCTGTGCCTGATGGACCCCAGGGTACAGTTAGCCCTTTTGATGTCAAGGCATGCTGTTGACTCATATTCAACTTGTTGTTGACCAGAGGCCTTAGATCCCTTTCTGCAAGTCTGCTCTGCAGCTTCCCACCCCCGTCTGTAAGTATAGCCAGGGTTGCCCCACTCCAGATGCAGAATCTGGCACTTGCTCTTCATGCTGTTGTTGATTGCCCAGCTCTCTAATTTGTCAAGGTCTCTCTGCAAGGCCTCTCTACCCTCAATGGAGTCAATAGTTCCTCCTAATTCAGTGTCATCTGCAAAGTTACTTCGTATACCTTCAAGTCCGGCATCCAAGTCATTTATGAAAATATTGAAGAGAACAGGCCCTAAAATGGAGCCATGCAGAACGCTGCTAGTGACTATGCTGCAAGCTAAGAAACCACAAAATGCTTATAGCCCTAGTTTAGCAAAATGTTGGTGAAATAAAATAGTGCTTTAAATTCAGAAGTAGACCCTGCCTTCTATATTAAAAGAATCCATCTCATCAAAAGTTATGCAAATCATCAAGTCTTTCAGCAGTCAAGTACCATTATCGGTGTTGATAAAATATCTGTCCAATGCATGTTTTTCTATGACACTGATAATTACAGTGCAAAGTATGATCACTCACCTGCCTGACAAGAGAAATATGACTTCCTAAGACTGGTGGGAAAAACAGACAGACATATGCAAATACACTCACTCTTACTATGCACATACACAGACACAGGTAGTTTTATTTAGTGACAGGATTCCATACAGTAAAATATATGTAAACATGAAAAAAATTGATAGGTTTCACTTTTTTCCCCTCATTTCAATTTCTTGACTTATGGTTATAAGGAACAATTCTCTTGAGAGTTGTTGACAGTTTCTGCTTCAACCAGCTTTCCCTTCAGCACACACACTTGGAAGTGGTATAGCTATTGAGGAGGGCACAAACGGAGGAAAAGCAAGTTCCTACAGGGCTTTCAAAACCAACAGTTAGATGTAGAACTCGTGAGCATCCACAGGCTTGCATATTTAACTTGAGCCAGGTTCAAAACAGGCAAGTGCTGGGTAAGTAGCCTCCGTAGTGCCGATAACACACCTCACTCTCGAACTGCACTTCCTTAATTTCTTGGCGCTTACTGCTCTGGCATCCACTTCACTTGACATCTGCTACTCACAGCCTCAATGGACAGCTGTGTCCTTTGGGACTTTTGTTCCATTTTCCCCCTGCTATCCAGACTAAGATGGGAAACAATGACAGCAAAAATCACACAAGGAAGGAAAGCATGCTGCATTTATATGTATTGCTGAGACAAGGAACTGGGGAAAGGAATAACAGAGGCTTGTTTAACCCTTTTGGAACTTTTCTCCTAAAATACAGACCTGAGTATCTAGTCCACAGCTGCTGTTGTGCCATCCTTCATGTTGAGATTTACTATTGTCATCAACTATTAAATTCAGGTAAAGATGCTGTAAAAGTAAAGATAGAAAGAAGGCTGGTATTTTATTTCCTGTTTCAGATTTTATTGGAATATTTGGGTGGGAATGTGGGGTAGAAATAACTACTTTCTTCCTTGCAGACCTTTTGCCATTCTGGGATACTCAGGTACTCAGTTGGCCTAGAAGATTTCTCTGTTTGAAACTGAATTTGCCTAAATCTACTAGTGAGCTAGACAAGAGGATCCAGAAAGTAAAGACTGGTTGCTACTGTGAAAGCTGCTGTTATTTTGTCCTTTGATCCTGATGGTGCTGCTCATTTTCTTAGGGGAAATGACTGTAAAACACATCCAGACTTCTGGGGTTTCAGACTCTCAGTGACTGGAAAGAGATTTGCTGCACTTGCATCCTATAATTAGGTCACACTGAAAATAAATAAATAAATAAATAAAACAGTCAGAAGACCGGACATCGAGATTTTTTAGCACTTCCATTCACTTGCAAAGGATATTCATATGTTTGTATTAAGAAGGAATCCTGTGTGCTGTTGCCACATTAAATACACAGGAAACATTCCTTTTGTGATTCCATATGGACCATTCTGTTGCAACTCACTATGCATAGAAGGTGGCAGGACTTCGGCTGTGAAAAAATGAGAGTCCTCATATGTTCCTACGCTAGTATATCTTGCAGGATTCTCATGAGAACTTGGAGAAGCTTATTTGTTATTTGTTAATCTAATTCAAGGGGATTTTAGTGCAAAAATAGTACTTTGAACATGACAGTCTAGTGCATACAGTGATGATTGCTCTGAGACTTCAGGCAAGTGGAGTAGTGGAGTGTTCATTGTGGCTGATGTTTAGAATCATGTTCTGGAAGTTTGAACCAAAGACTGACCACTATTGTAGCATTTCTTCAAATTCTGTCTATGAAAAAAAAAAAAAAGGCAAAAAAAAACACTTGCTCTTTTTGTGTCTTCTGCACACTGCCACAGTATGCACAGCAAAAGATTTGTCAACATTTATAACTCCAGGGTCAGCACTGCTAACCAAATTCATTGAGGCTGTGCTGATTTGCACGATCAGAAAATATGACCCCAAAACTATGCATTTTAGTTTAGTTTGCTTCATGTTTGCAAACTGCAGAACACTGAGAGACAAACTGTGCCCCACTCAGCGGTCACAGAATATGATGGCACAGACCAAGTTGTTCAATCCTCTGTGTAAAGGAGACCATGATGAGGAGCTGTGCATGAAGAGAGAATGTAAATGGAGTGAGTCTATTCCCCATACCCTCTGCCAATGACAAACAGCAAGTGGTTGAGGCTCCAGAGATACCAACAGTACTTACTCCACCTACACATCCCTCTGTAGTGTCATGCTAATCCCATCACTATTGCATCTTTTTATCAAGGAAACTCTGCCTTCTAATGGAGCACATTAGGATGCTGATGTGATATTTGTGGTGCAGAAGTCAAAAGCCAGTTCTGTGGTAGAAAGCAGTGGTTCTCTTTCCCATAGATCTCACTAGGACCCAACCTAGTAACTCAGTCTGTAGAACAATTTGCCCCTAGAGACTAATAACGTATTACCCTGTTTTAGAGATCAATGCATTACCTTCTGCCTACTCTGTTTCTATAAGGTCTTTCTGACTGCCCATCCATTCCACTACTCTGTATAAGACACAGTTAATTCCAGGCATGGTGTCCTGTACTTCAGATGAAGTCTGGTTCGCCCTTGTTCTGCTATCTGTTTTCAAATGAGCTTCAGTTCTCCAAATGATGTATACTGACTTGGTAGTCTTACTCTGGTCTCTCTTCATGTGACTATACCATTCTTAAAAACATCAGTTGACTTTGCAATGAAACAGTTCCTTTTTGCAGGTTCAAGGGTGCTTTCTAGGATGCTGTGTTATTCATTACCCTGCAACTTAAATCCCCTGAACTTAATGTGATTCTTGTATGCAGAGTGCTGCAACATCCAGAGGATTTTGAGTGGTCAAAATACAGAGAAACAAGTTTCATTGCCAATAAACCACTTGCTCGTTCCTCTTGCTGGCTGTTGTTCATGAGAAGGACAGACATTATAAACTACTGTTACAAGCAAAATATCCATTCTATGTTCTCATGATTCCCATCAAAACAGCACAGAAGAACTTTGTGGGTTTGGGGGCAATATCCTGAGTAAAACTTTAGAAGCACAACAAAGGGCTATCTCTATGTAGAAGTTGAGGCGCAGGACACATTGCAGTTTTCAAGAGCAGATAAAAGCGCGATATACTAAAGTTACATCATATGCAAGAGATTCGCCTACCCCCCCCCCCCCCCCCCCCCCCCAGCCTCCAGTCCCTAGAATGAGCTCTGCTGAGAATAGCCAACTTGAACTTCTGCCTCAGTCCTGCAGGAACAAAACAGGGCAAGATGTCAGATGCTGAACCAACAGTGGTCATAAGCCCAGAACGGCCACCAGCTGCCACTTGGGCAGGAATTGTCTTCAGGGACAGATAGTCTCAGCATCAGGGAAAACAGTTTAAGCTTTCAGAACTCTCTATGTATGTTTACCACTTTGTATGTGTGAGGGTGTATGTTCAAGAATTATTCGTGTCACACCTTATACTCTGATTTATGTTAATAGACGTTGGAAGGCTTATCTCAGAGTAACTTAGCATTGTATATCTTGTGCTTCATCTACCTATTTCCCTTCCTTGTTACAGGAGGCCTGCATGGAAGAAAATCTAAATACATCTGTGCTTATACTTGGCTGTGTTTTTGTCCCCGGAGATACTGTTCTATGTGATTGTTTAAGATACTACAATCACACGTGCTCCTATCAGAGGTTAATTCTCCGTGCAGCAGGGGAAAACAGGAGCAAACATACGCTGGCTCTTTGTCTGCCATTGCCTATATATGGTGTATTAGTTCAAAACACCAGTCACTTTGCTCAAGGCAGCCAAAACAATGATGGTGTGCAAAGGTGAGGTTTCTGTAAATTGTATAACTTTGTCTGTGGCCAGAAGAGTAATCTCTGCCCAAAACAGCACTCGTACTCCTTTTCTATGGCTATCCAACATTTGAAAGTAAGTGGAAATCATTGAACTAAGATAGGAACATTGACAGTATGCTCTTGGAGATACCAAATTTAGTAATATATATTTAATGGTAGGTCATTAAGATGATGTTGAGCTGGCTTCACCCTCATAAATCATATTTCTCATTACTTTACCTAAGTGGATTGTTCCAATTGTGTTTCCATAATATTTCATAGCCTACACAAAGCTGTCCCTCTACAGAACAAGCTACCTTTTGTACATTTTATTTCATACTATCTCCTTTAAGTCCAGCTTTGCCTAATATTTCTGTCTCATCTGATAGCTCCCAGATTGTTTCCGAGATGATAAATGTGAGGGAAAATTTTGTATTCTTTCTAACAACAAAGATGTTCATGGTTCTTCTGCTTATAGAATGCCTGACCATCCTTCCTGGAACTCTATAGAATTGCTCATCCTCATTATTTTAAGATTAATTCCAGCATTAAAACCTAATTTTCAGGAAAACTCAATGTGGTTTGAGAAAACGGAAAAAAATATAGAAGATGAACCAGGAGGCTTGATCCACTGGTAATGGTATGGCAGAGGCCCCAAACTCTTTCAAGACTAATACATGGATGATAATCAATAAGCACTGAGGAGACTAAAGAAGCAAAATCTATTTTAAATAGTGGCTATGCCCAACAGAAATATTCATTTTGTCAACCCCAGTGCTCCTTCAAGTAGCACAAGTGTATCCCCACTGACACTTCAACCTTTCTGGGTTCTTCTCATCTCCATGCTGAAAAAGGGACAGATCACGTGGGAAGCATCAACATGATGAAACAGGAGTGAAAATACTAATCGAGTGCCACGTGGTAAGTACTAGTTTCAAATAAAAAAGCTAGTTTGCTGGTAAAGTTGATAACCTGTGCAAGCAATTTGAAGTTGGTCTGTTCCAAGTAATCTAGACAGAAGCGTCTTTTGAAAGTAGCTGGACTCAGTACTAAACAAGTACTGAGGCTGATTATGAAGGCAGAACAACTTCAGATCACAAAGGAAAAACTTGGCTTACAAGTTGAATGGATGTTCAAGTCTGCAAAAGGACAATGGAGAACCCGCCACTTCTTTTAGAGGCACAGCCTCAAGCTACTACTTTCCATGACTGGATGACATGACAGTTAGTGAGTGCAACAGACCTCCAGGTTCTTGACTGTTAAATAATGAAGCTGACCCTCACTGTTTGGTGCAGTATCCTAAGGCAAGAAGGCTCACACAGTGACCACTTTCATTTCTTTTTCTTCATTGCTGTTTCCAGTCTTCCTTTTGCCTAGAAACCAAGGTTTGTTAATGGTCTCAGCAGCACATTACACAAGCTGTCTACCCTTTGTTTCTTAGGGGAACTCCTTTTAGTCTGGTGATATTCATATTCTTTGTGAATGTCCATCCTCTGCCCTAAGAATAAGTCTATGCAAGTTTCAAGAATTGTTTAGGTAGTGCAAGTTATTCCAGCAGATTATAGCATGAAGCAGGGAATCACTGATAACAGAGGGAAATGCACGTGGGAAGTGTTGGATGGAAAAAGACTAGGACCAGAAGAGCAGGCCCAGGAAACAGAAAGCTGCAGAGAGCCCTGACAACAGAGTCAGAGGCAATCTGTGTACAAAGCAGAGCTGTGCAGCTACCTCTTGACAATAACCGCAAGAAGGGGTCAGCAAGAGCAAATACCTGGGACACAGAAGAGGTGCTCAAAAGGAAGGGAGTTCTGTCTTTTGTGCTGTCATTCCTTCGTTGCATCAGCTCTTCACATAATCATACCCACCTTCCAGAAGTTACTGGCAACACATTCCCCAGAAACACCTCTTTCACATCTGTTTCCACCAGCACTCCTCTGGGTTTCAGCAAGACTTGCTCAAGGGAGACAGATAACCACTGGAACTGTTTGTCCTTGCTAGTCCTGGGATGCAGCTTACCACATGTGAAAGCATGGCAAACTCTTGTATTCACAGTGACAACTGGCTCACCTGGGGCTAAACACACCTTCAATGTCTGCTGATGTGATGCTCACCTATAGCTCAGGATCAGACAGAAGCATGGGGGTGGTTACATGCTTGGAGGCACTTCCAGTGACACACACACACACAAAAGAAAACTCAGAGAGGAACATCTGCCACCCACTGGGAGCTGCTTGCTGCAGCACAGTCATTGTGAATGCCTCCTGTCTGCCAACATGGAACAGGTTCAAAGTGGAGGGGTTGTCACAGGTCAAGAACACAGTAGCAGAAACAAGGCGAAGATAATCTACGGGGTATTAGTAAAAGGAGATGTGTAATAAAAGGTCAGCTAGTTCAAGAAAAGACCCTTTGATGTTTCAGATCTGCCTGACATCTGAGAAGCCAGCTGCTTTACAGGGTTGGCAGCAGAAGCAACTGTTTTTCTCAGGCTCTTTTCTCCATGGCTGCTGCATGCAAAGCAAGGCATTCGGCCAGCCCGACCTGCTTTGAAAGATCTGCTTGTCAGGACAAGGGCATTCCAAGTCCTACAGCATCAGTGCAGTCAGTGCTGGGGAGACACAGACATATTTTAACACAAAGAGCCACAATTCATTCTCATTCCTGTTCCCCTTCCATTCAAGATCATAAATGCAAAAGAGCCACGTTGCTGAGCTACTACTGTTCTGCCTCCCCAGCTCTTTTTTTTTTTCACCCAACAGCAGCTAACACACCCCCAACATTGCTAAGGGTGTTAAATCACAGAATCACAGAATGGTTTGGGTTGGAAGGGACCTTAGAGTTAATTTAGTGCCAACCCCCCTGCCGTGAGCAGGGACACCTTCCACTAAGACCAGGTTGCTCAAAGCCTCACCCAACCTGGTCTTGAACACTTCCAGGGATGGGGCACATCTACAACTTCTCTAGGCAACCTGTTCCAGTGCCTTACCACCCTCATAGTAAAGAATTTCTTCTGAATACCTAATCCAAATATACCTTCTTTTAGTTTAAAGATGTTACCCCTTGTCCTTTCACTATACTCCCTGATAAAGAGTCCCTCTCCTACTTTCTTGTAATACCTTTAGGTACTGAAGGACTATTGCTGGAGGCCTCATTTTTATATTACCTAAGAAACAAAGGATGCCAGCCAGCCCAAGGAACCACGTCCCTTAGATGGGAGGGGGACTCAAAATCTTTGCAATCCTACTTTTTGTGGCACAGCCTTAGTGTTGCTAATCAACTCAAAAGGACTGGCTTCAAGGATTCAGGGCTACGTATAAGCCAGAAGAGTGACATCTCAACACCTGACCTAGCTTTATTCAGTGATCATGGCTTAATATGCTTTGGGCATGACTGTACTTACATGTGGGGAAGGCACAAGAATCTTATATCTAAGCTAATCCTTCATTATAAAGGCACTCACTGGCTTCTCAGCTGGTGGAAGGGAAGGAGGCAGATGAAGCCCTGTCATTTTGGCTGCACGTACCTGGAACCATGTAATTCTGCAGAGAGGAGATGGTATAGGATACTGCCAAGAAAAGGACTTTGCTGTACTAAGGTTCCTCTGAATTAGATCTGTTAAGGGGTACAAAAAGTGAGTTGCTGTTACAAAATCTCTCCTACCCACAGAGCTCTAGGTAACTTTTTCCTCATGACTCCCAGTCTTCTCAGTCCCTTTTTTTGACAGAGGGTAGAAGAAAACTGTAATTGACTTTGAAACACAAATACATGCACACTGCTGCCAGCTGCATCAATCCCAAGGCTTTTCCAAGGGAAATCTTTTCTGAGGGACTACATTTAGAAGAGAAGAGGAATCCATTGCCTTGTTCCACTTGGTAAACTGCTCCAGTCCTGCACTGAGAGCTGCATCATGGCTCATCTCAGGTCACATCATCCGCAACACCATCATCTGCAAAGTCATCTAGATTTGGCTGCAGTGCTGAACTGAAGCACAGCTCCCCAGCTCCACAGTCAGTGTGCATTAGTCCTGGCAGGGCAGCAGGGAGCGCAGCAGACAGGGAATCAAGGCAGCCTCACTGTGACCTTACAAAGTCAGCAAGCCGTTGGTGGAAGGGAGCCAACCTCTCGCCTTTCTGTCTTCTGTAAGTAAGCCTCCAATAGCTGGGCACAGAGAGTGGCACCTGTCACAGGCTCCATTTTTAATTCCCCAGTTGCTCTGCTCCCTTTTCCTCTCCATCTCTGATGGAGGACAGGAGAGATTACTGGATCACCTGGTCATTTTCAGCTGTCATCATGAACCTGAGCACCCTGATTTAATTCTAGGAAGTGGATTTGGCCCAGCTCCAGAAGCCAGGGAGTCAAGATTGACACCAAGTTATTCCTCTACCCCCAGACTCATATCGTGTGATTCTGCAACTCAGGGAAACATCTCTAGATGACTTGGATTTCTAGCCTACTCCTTTAGAGGCGACTGTCCCTTGGTCTTAAGGGAAAATTTCATCCCAAATGGCCCTCCAGGTAGGAATTTCTAAGCAGAGGACTATAAAATAATAATCACACAATTCAGAAAAGTGAACTACAGTAGCATTATACATAAACAAAATGGAACAAGCAAAATAAGAAAAAAGTAATCATATCTGGATTCACCCAGGATGTCAGTATTGCACTGGTAATTAAGCCAAGTCTCTACAATTTATAAAATAGTAATAAAAAACTGATTTGTTCTTTAATTCCCTACCTCTTCGAACCCAAACTAGCCTGAAAGAGATGTGTAGATCGGTGTGTGAAGCCATTTCATATACACTTAACCCCCATATCTTGTGTCTGCTCTTATGCTTACATAAGGAAAAGAGACATGAAAATCTCTGAAATGGCAGGTGCAATGTAGCAGATTACTTTTTCCTCTTCTCATATTGACACAAGAACCCTATCTGCTTAACCAGGGAGCAACATTTTTACTGACAGATGCTTCTTTTTACAGGCTCCAGTCAAAAGTCAGAGTTGATATTGTCTAAGGAGGTAAATGTCTCCACATCAGTGTGTTGCAGTCCTCACCACTAGCAAAACAACAAGGAGCTTGGGATGGTACCTGGTAGTATTTCTCAAAAGAGAGAAAGCTACCCCTACTGTGAGTATAGGCATCTTTCCTACTGCAGGAAGTGGAACACTAGGGCAGGCCTTCTAGGGACACGAGGATTAGCTGGGACAGATAAATATGACAGTAATAGAAAATGAAACGCAAGCCATTCATTGCAAATTTAATTCTCATCTTAGTGATGCATGTCCTTTTCATTTGCGAGGCTGATGCTGTCACCAAGGTCACAAATGTACTGTCAGCTGCAGCAAACTGGTGGAAAACTGAGCATTTCTGAACATATCCTATATTTCTGATGGCTTTTGCAAAAGTGCCTACTGGGCACTTCCTTGTCATGTCACATGCCCCACTTGTACAGCTAAGGAAATTTTATTCATTTAGGTAGAGAAGACATTCCTCTCCCTCCCTAGCCAAGAGAAACTCTCCCTGTACAGTGCCAATACAGAGGGTTTAGAAGGGGTGAAGAACATTTCTCCCCTGGTTCTCTGCTCTTAAGAGTACACCAGTGGCTGAGGTTTGTGTTTCTTGCCAATAGTCCAGCTCTCACACTGAATCACAGAGCTGGTCCAGCCAGTATCATACCCAGTCTCCAACAATGGTTTGTGCCAAAAGCTCTACAAGCAGCTGTGGAGCAAAGAGGTGCTAGAAGAGAATGCTGGTAAAATAGCACTTTTTTCCTTCTGAGACTGTACCACTCTGAGATGTAAGAATATTGCTGCAGTCGTTATCTGCCAGCACCACAACAGTGCAAAAATCCTACTCTCTGTAGGCATGCTTTGGAATGGGTGGGTTTCACCATCTGTCTGCTCTGCACTGCAGAGAGCACAACTCATCCTGCACATGCTCTGGCATGCAACAGCAGATAGTAATGGCTCCAGCCCCAGCTCAGAGTGGGCAGATGCAAGCAAATAGGATTTATCAATTCATCACTGTGTTGCTTTAGATTTGCACTGGTATAGATCCACTGAATTCCACAGCACTGAGCTGGATAATACCTTACTGGATCTGTTGTTCCTTCCCCTCCCCCTGCACACACTCTTCACTCAAGCTATGGCTTTCACATAATGGCCTATGGACAGGGAGATTTACAGAGCAAAACGTCTTAAGAATCAAACACTGCTAGAGATGGCAGCTTGGCATAAGCTTCTTCTTTCTCAGTGAAGCCACTTGTGAAATGGATTAGGGAACCAGCGCATCAATCACCTGTGATAACACTTAGCACCTAGACAGTGATGGTCATCCAACAAGCGAAAGTATGGGGCTTCTCTTCCCTCTGTGTGTTGGTTTCCAGCTCTTTTAGGTGAGGGCAGGAAGTGTTACCTGTACATACTGAAAGGACCAAGGAGGGCAACTAACAGGAATCATATTTTCTGACTCTCGGACTATTCCATGCCTTAGAGACATGATTAACTATTTATTAAACCAACACACATCTGAGCTAAAGGAGATGAGACTGGCCACCAGGTCTTCTTGTCTCCATCAAACTTGTCCCAATGTAATGTGAGTGGATGATGTCAAAGACATCAGATTCAAACACTGCCAATTTTTCTCTTAGCAACCCCGACAGTTGCCAGGAGACAGCAACTTGCTGTTACTAGGGTGACACCAGGTACAAAAGCCACATGCCACAAACACCCACCTACAAAGCAATACGAGAAACTTACCTTGACTCCCTCATCTCATCCTACAGGTGAGGAGGTAGGTACAGAACAATTCCTCTAAAGTGACAGAAATGATGCCAGCATAAAATAAGCTCGATTTCCCTGCCACCTTTGGCCTAAGAAGAATTCTGGTCCCCTGGACAGATCACCAGTTAGCTCGGTATTGCACTGCATCCAGGCAGCAGCAAGAGGATGTTGCAAGGATGGAGGACCTGGTTGACATGAATGCTAAGGAAAGGTTACAGGTTTCATAAGGAGGAAGGAAGAAATACAGGGTGGCAGAGGTGTACTGAGCTATCCAGAAACACCATCGCTGAAAACCACCACACACAGGAGAGAAGAGAAGACACATGCTTGGGCTGATTGGATGGCACTGCTATGTATTCTGCAAGAAGTAACAGCAGGGAAAGGATACGATATTTTTGATTCTTTGTTGTTTGCTTGGAACATTTCAGTTCCTGAACTGTGACACATAAACCTGCAGGACCATGTAAATACCAACTCGTTTTGAGGCATCAACCATTCAGACTATGGACTGAAAGAACAAACACCCTGCACAAGCAGAGATAGACAGCCTGTATAGTATAGTGGATTATCTGCTTTGCTCAGCAGCTTGAGGTTTTCCATTGTGCCACCATTATCACAGAAAAACAACAGGATGGCGTCCCCCTTCAGAAAATGGGAAGAAAGTTTGCCTACACCTCCTCCAGTCTGTTCATGACCCCCAACACTGCAAACCCTCAGCCTTACGCAGAACAGTTACATGACTCCAGAGAATGAACTATATCTATCTACTAGTGGGAGCTGTGAATCTTGACATCACACAGATTTCTGTTCCCTCTTACCAGAAGAGAAGTTCCCTTTCTTGGCTATAGAGGAAGAAAAAAAGGTCTCAGATGTTCCTTCCCTGGCCTAAAACTGGCTGATTGTAGCTCACACTCCAAGGACAAAGTATGTGAAATTTAAGATGGGTGGGAGTATAGACCCACCAAAATGTCCTCTCTTCTCTATCACCAGCCTGCGTGGAAATAAGACAAGACCAACACTGCATTCTAGCGGAATGTGTTGTGCAAACTCCTTCCATCCAAGCAAGGGAACAGAGAGGCATACTTTGCTCTTAGCTCCATGCAAAGTAGCACATATCCTTATCATATCCTACCCAACAGGTGAGGTCAAATGCTACAGAAGACTTCAGACCTGACACTTTAGGACACATCATAGCCATGAGGATTATTTCAGTCAAAGCAGATACTAAGCTCTGATCATCTTGTTCCAAAAGTACAGATTACTGCAATATGAGCCATGAAGGGGACAGAAGAACATGAAAAACGGCTGACAACAAATCAAGCCAAAACATTTCTCTCAAAATGGAGAATGATACAAAAACTTTTTTTGTTGTTTGTTTGTTTATCAGTTCAAAGACTGGTTAGGAACATTTCACTCAAAACTCTTAACAGAAAACGCAAGCAAAATATTTTTGATGGAATCTACACAAAAAAGACATTTGATCTCTTAAAGTCACATAGATTTCAATTTCATCCATTCATCTCATCACAAAGCACTGTGAGACGTATTCAGCTAAAGTTTTCACTTCCTGAAAGCTATTCAGTTTTGAAAATATCAAGAGGTGGAAATACTTCCATTGGTCATTTCCTCCATGTGATAACCACCAGTTTCATAATAAGCTTTTTTTTTTATAAAAAAATTTCTGTGCACTTGGATGCAAAAGAAAACACTAGATCATTTAGCCTAAACTATCAGAGGGCATGAACCTCTACTATCCAGTCCATTATATTAAAATTATTAGAGTATTTCAAAGACATCCATCACTGAGACCGTTTATTATTTATTCAGCTCTGGAAGGCTATGAGCCCCTAACTGCAGTTGAGATCATCAGCGGCATTCTTCTTTCATCCTATCTGATTGAAGAGAAACGAAAATCCTGGCTGGGGTTTCTGAATGTGGGAACCATGCCATTTGACCTCACTTGATGTTTCCAACAAACCTATTTATGAAGCCACACAGCCTACCTCTGCCTTGGAGCAGTTGGCTAGGAAGCTGATGGGTAGTCTGGAATTACAGTAAGTTTGGATATTGGGCATGGTTTGTGTTCGGAAGTATGAGTTCCTTCTCATGACTAATATAAGCAGACCTGCATGTCATGGTCAAACCATTGTAAAGCGTAGTATACCAGATGATCACCAGCAAAATCGAAGTATTAGATCTTCAAAAGAGACTTAGAACAAAGATACAACTAAATTCAATGAGAATGATTTTGCTTCTTTTCAGTTTAGCCCCAGCTTGAACAAAATCAATGTTTAGCTTGAATCTTCAAATACCAAACAAGACACAGTGGAACTGGCATTTATATGGTGAATTGAGCTCTGATATTTAAGGCAGACTCGCTAAGGAAAAAATTCTCTTAGTGAGAAAAAATCTTGAACAGATTCCTTGTGATTCACTGTGTTCTTCGCTCCATCTGTTTCCCTTAACATCTAAAGTAGCTACACATTAACCTCACATTTTAAGAATGAATTATGAAAGCTATAGCCAGCTTTATACTCTCCAGAGAAAAAGCTCCATAATGCTAAGCTAAAAGAAGTTAACACTTCTAAGGGGTATCTTTCAGCGTAAACCTGTCAAACTCTCCCAGCAGTACAAGCCTGGAACACTAACCTGTTTTAATATGCAATAAGCTGTGTCTACTGTTTGCTTCTGCTCTATTGGCATTTCTTTGTTTTTACTTTATTTTTCCCCAATGTTCATTTTCCACAGGTGTGCTAAACCTGAGGCCTGAGCCTTTCATCAGCCCTGCAGTCAGAAAACTCCAGCAGGCTGAGCTGTCAGGAGCCTCTCCTTGCTGCACACTGTTTGCCCCTCTACGCAAGCCCAGCCTGAAGCTATCTCAGCTGCTGGCAGCTGGGAGGTGCTGCGAAAGCAGTGGATTTTATTTCTGGGCTGGAGTCAACAAGTGTAAGCAAGGCCTAACACAAGGTGCTGATGAAAGAGAAGAATCATAGAGGTGCTTTGCAGCACAGTACAGCCCCAGGAGATGTTGCATCAGGGGCAGAAGCTTGCAGGAGGCAGCTTTAACAGCATTCTCTGGTAACATGGGAGGAAACTGCTTCCAGCACAACCCTGACAATCCAGGACACCTGGTCTTCTCAAACCTGCCTCTTTATTTAACATAAGCCCAGAACCCCACAGCACACCCACCTTGTGTAGGAGGAAGTTCTGTGACATTTGGGGAATTTTCTGCTCCAAGAAATCTCATAATTAGCTGTCCAAACCAAGATTAGGACTCAATCTTAGTTTTCAGAAGAAATATACTGTCCATGAAACTGTGTGGTTCTCGGCTACCCAAAGCAATGGAGCACCATAGAAAGTCACATAGTACCCTTCATTTTTAAAGAAAATGGATTGGTACTGAGTGGAAACTGAGCCAATTTGTGTTCTCCTTTACATACCTTGTAATTATGTTTGGAATAAGTTGAAGTTATACAGCTGTATATTGCTAAACAAACCATAATTTGTGTCATTTGAGATACCATACAAATAGACCCACCAAGCAAGTTCACTTTATTATTAATATTGTTTGTGGCATAGCTAATCGTAGTGAGATTCAGCTGTCTTAGCTTCAGGCATTTGATATGGCTGTCTAGGCTTCTAAAGTCAATGAAGGGAAACAGATGCTTGTACAATACATCCCATTTCCATCATAATACAGACACCTCCACTAGACCAGATAACTCATGCTTTTTGTTTCTGGATATCATTGGAGTTGAGATAGCTTGCTCAGAAATAAATGTCTGTGCCTTTGCTGTAGATACCTACAGTTAGGTGAAGTAAGTCCTGCTGTGTCTGCCTCTGAGACTTTACAGGAATGTTCTGATCAGTTTTTATCCCTGAAGTTATAATTAAATGCTTAATGTACCATAAGCTAATATCCCTACCTTCTTGGAGACTTATGAATTACAGGTTCCATCCACGACATTTCATATCTGCCCTTTCTAATCCCCACTTTAGGAAAAGTTACTAATTGCAAGAACCAACTCTTTCTTAATGCTTTTTGTAGGAGAAAATATTTTGAAGTACTCGGCTTAGATCAGTGTCACTGTCAGGATGCTGTTGCTTTCCCCTAACTCTTGTCTCACAACACTGTTATAATGGTTTTGGCAATATCTTCCCCTAGACTTGAACCAACAAAGCACCCAGGCCTTGAACAAAACCTAGTATCTGTCTGCCATCTCGTCACAGCTACTGCTGATGAATATTGATTATTAGCTAATTAGCCAATTGACACCCTCCCAGTTTTATTGTTTTGTTAAGGAGTTTATAATGAGATCTGTCAGAGACTATTCAAGAAGACTTCATTAGCATAGCACTAATAATTGAACACTTTAGATGAATAATAAAATACAAGACAAATTTCTTACCACGCGTTCTTCCTACTTCCCTCCTGGGGTGACAAAGCACAGCAGATGATGCATCACAAATCTGTTTCCTTTCTTCACCCCAGAGATTGTATCTGATTGTATCTAATTTTAATAAAGAAAACTTTGCTAGAAATAAGGCTAAAAATTAAAAAATATACTATTTTTTTTCTTGGTACACTGAGAGACAATCCAAACCAGCTTTTCGTTAGTCTTGGAAGGTGTTGATCAGAAGAGTTAACATCCTTGCTTAGCTACTGTGCAAGTGTACCTTCTTTGTTTCCAGCATGCAATTGGCTCAACTTTAAGTAGATTTTCCTGATCAGGATGGCACCAGCTGGCCTATAAATTGACCTTCTTCCCTCCTTGAAGTAATTAAATTAATATAAAGTCATAGACATTTGATTTAAGTTTTATCTCATTAGTTCTGAGATATTCAAAATTCAACTAGACTACACCCTGATCTAGCTTTGAAGATAGCCCTGCTTGAAACAGAGAGTTGGTCAAGATGACCTCCAGGTGACCCTCCTAAACTATTTTTTTTCTACGAGTCTTTAATAAAAGGCTTCTGGGAAAACCTGGCCAAGAGTCATTCCATAACTTTATGCATAAGGCAAGTGAAAAGTCCTGCATCTACAATAGAGTAACTCTGTAGAGCAGTAACAAGCAGCTTTTAAAAGCAAGACCTGAGGACCTGAGATACTGGTGGAGAAAAGCTGGTTCCATTAGTGCATCCTTGCAGTGAAGGTTAACTACATAATATCCAAGAAAGTAGAAAGCAGATCAAAGAAACTGGTTCTTCCCTCTGTTCAGCCTCACCAGGACTATTCTGTCTAGTTTTGGGTTTCCCAGTTGTCACATGTGGAAAAAAAATATCTGAAATTGTAAATGCTAAAATGCTAAGAGGTAGCAGACAATTTGTTTTACTGTGGGGGGAGGGGTGGTGGGGGGAATTTTTTGAAATTGAACCTTTGAGCTCAAGCACAATCCTGTTACTTTCTAGCTGAAATCAGTAAGGGATGTTCATAAATTTAGATAGAACATGGACTAAAAATAGTGGCCCATCCTGGATCCTCCAGTTAATACAGAAACATGAGATAAAACAACAAATTAGAGCGACAAACTATTTAGATTGGGAAAACCAGGAGCATGACTTCCAGAATGAAGAGGTGTCACCAAAAATATTTCCCAAAAAGATGAAGGGCTCTCATAAAGAACAAGATGATCTTGTTTGGAGGAAAGATCCTGTAAGTGGGGGGGAAATCCTAGGGATCAGAACTGAGTTGAGATTAATGCTGGGGATGCTTAGGGTACCTGTGAGGGGCTTCACAGCAAGAACTGAGCTTCCCAGAGCAGCAACAACTTCTTTGTCAGAAAGAAAAAATGAGCTGTAGGGATTGTAGTGCTAGGCTGGGGAGAGCAAGTGACTGATTGATTTTGTGAAAGAATCAAGAAGATTAAATGCTCTAGTATCTTTCGATATTAAACCCCCAGCTGAGGGAGCTTGGTCTGCAGTATAGAAGGATTGGGGAGGGGGATGAGATCTGATAGCTGTCTGTCACTGACTTCTGGCAGATTATAGGGAAGAGGAGGACAGACTCTCCTCAAAGGCACACAGCAGATGAGAAACAATAGTCACAGATGGCAAAAAGTGAAATTTGACTTGGATATGAAGAAAAAAAAAAATCTTCTCTGAGAATGTTTCAGCACTGAAACAGGTCGTCTAGAAAGCTGTGGAGCCTCCATGCTTGGAAATATTCAAGGTTCAGCTGGACAAGGCCCTGAGCAACCCAATCTAACTCTGAGTTGGATCTATGATTCTCACTCTACTTTGACAGGTTATTGGACCAGGTGGATTCTATAGTCCAAATCCTTTTGAAAGCCAGTTTTGCCATAAACCAAAGTAAGGTCAAGGGGCCTGCACAGGAGATACAGTTTTTAGGAGTAAAATAGCAAGATGGACATTGTCAGATCCCAATGGATGTGATCAGCAAAATAATAGCTATGTCTCCACCAACTAGCAAAAAAGAAACGCAAGCTTTCTTAGGCTTTGGGGGTTTGGGGATAATGCACATTCCAAATTATAGTCTGATTTTAAGCCCTCTCTCATATAAGATAATTTCAGTGGTTTGGAGCTGTAACTGTCTGACATAAACAATATTTTGCTTCAGCTTTGTGGAACAACTCCATCTAGATGTGGCTAAATTCAGTTCATACATCAACTTTTATATTGAATCTACTCACTTAGAGCAAAACAGGGCACAAACTTTTGGTGAAACCCAAAGAAACATTCTTCCTGATATTTTCCTTTGATTTTCTTCTTCAGTCCAAAAAGAAGAAAAAGAGCAATGCACTTTGTGCTTTGAGTTAGAAGGGCTAAAATAATTTTCAGAACTCTTGTGGTACAAATGAAGAACCAACCCTGCATTCTAGCTCTTTTTCTCTCAGCTAAAGTGAAATATGATTACAAGATTCCCTACACAATGGGACAAAGGTAATCAGCATATCACTGAAAAGGTGATGCTGAGATATGCAGTACCATGCATACGAAAGTCAACGGTATACAATCGTGTTGGTACAGCTACTGGTTATCACAGAACTTCTCTTTATTATGTACCCACAGGCATGATCAGTTTAACCACTGGCTCATACATATCATAGAAGAAAAAAAAAAGACCATTAAAAACAAACACTGCCAATATTTTAACACTAATAGAGATGTGCCTACTCATGCCAAGGGTGAATCTTTCCCAAGGTTTTCTTCAATGGTGATTCATTTCAATCTATCAATAATTGTTAGATGTGGGCAAATATGGATTAAGTTTTTCTCCCAAATGATTTTAATATGGTAGCAGTTATTCAGTCTAAAGGAAGTACTATGTGTCTATTTGGTTTAGAGACTTTAAATGCCTTACTTCCAAAGCACCAGACCCAGAAAATGATCTCTTCTGAAACAAATACAGTGCAGATTCGATTCTCTATCCTGGACTAAAATACCTTCCCCCTTCCCCATCCCCACCCCCCGCACTGACTACACCCAAACCTTCAGGAAGCCAAAGGTAGCGTAACAAAAAACAAACAAAAACCAAAAACACATATACAAGCACCAAAAAACACAAGCAAGATTTAAAATATAAATACACTCCTCCCTAACAAAAGGGAAACATTTCAAAAGCAGAGTTATTCTTTGCCAAACTCAAACCACTCTTGAATGTAAAACAGATTTTCTCAGGACAACTGCTGCTCCTTCGGAAGCCTTCTGCTTAGACAGTAATGGGGTCAGATGTGATCCACCCAAGGGTATTGAGGGAACTGGTGGAAGCATTCATCACATCATCTTCCATCATTTATCAGCAGTCCTGGCTATCAGGGCAGGTCCAGCTGGCTGGAGGCTAGCAAAAGAAACAACTACAAGGAAGGGCCAGAAGGAGAACATGGTGAACTACAGGCCTGCAGTCTGACTTCAGTTCCACGGAAGGTTATGGAGCAGATCATCTTAAAAGCAACACAAGACCAGACCAAGTCAGCATGGGTTTATGAAAGGTAGGTCCTGCCTGATGAACCTGGTCTCCTTCTATGGCATGGTGAACCATTTAGCGGAGGAGGGAAAGGCTGTGGATATTGACTACCTGGACTTCAGTAAAGCTTTTGACACTGCTTCCCAAAGCATTCTCCTGGAGAATCTGGCTGGTCATGGGTTAGATAGGTGTATGCTGTGCTGGGTAAAAAAAACTGCCTGGATGGCCTGGACCAAAGAGTTGCAATGAATGTGGTGTCCCCCAGGATTCAGCACTGGGGCCAGTTCTCTTTAATATCTTTAGCAATGATCTGGATGAGAGGATAGAGTGCACCCTCAGTAAGTTTGCAGATGACACCAAGTTAAGCATGAGTATTGATCTGCTTGAGGGTAGGAAGGCTCTACAGAGGGATCTGGATAGGCTGGACCACTGGACCGAGGCCAACAGTATGAAGTTCAACAAGGGCAAGTGCCAGGTCCAGCACTTGGGACACAACAACCCCATGCAATGCCTACAGGCTAGGGGAAGAGTGGTTGGAAAGATGCCTAGCAGAAAGGGACCTGGGGATATTGCTCAACAGCCAGCTGGATATGAACCAGCAGTGTGCTCAGGTGGCTGAGAAAGCCAACAGCACCCAGACTTGTATCAGAAATAGCGTGGCCATCAGGACTAGGGAAGAGATTGTCCCCCTGTACTTAGTTCTGGTGAGGCCACACCTCAAATACTGTCTTCAGTTTTGGGCCCCTCACTACAAGAAAGACATCAAGGTCCTGGAGCATGTCCAGAGAAAGGCTACAAAGCTGGTGAAGAGTCTAGAGAACAAGTCTTATGAGGAGAGGTTGAGGGACTGGGGTTATTTAGCTTAGAGAAAAGGAAGCTCAGGGGAGATCTTATATCTCTCTCCAACTACCTCAAAGGAGGTTGTAGTGAGGTGGGAGTTGGTCTTTTCTCTGAAGCGCCAAGTGATAAGACAAGAAGAAACGGCCTCAAGTTGTGCCAGAGGAGGTTTAGGTTGGATATTAGGAAAAAATCATGTTTTGTGTTGTTTAGAAACTATTTTTCTAACAGAAGGATCCATAGAGCATAAAGGGCTTAAAGCTTGACTCTGTGGAGAGGGACTTTTGGGTTATACTAAACAAACAAACAACCACAACAACAACAGCAATGGCAAACCTTCCCTGGAAGGGACTGAAGAATGAAGACTGATTCATTCTGCGAAAGAAGTTTGAAAGCAGGACATTAAATCCTCCCCCGTTAAATAGATATTTTCAGAAGCCAAAGTCATGGATTTTCCTGTCTTCTGTGTGTTTATCCAGCATACAGCATGATCAAGTGCATGAAATTTATTTCTCTTTATTTCCTCCCATCTAGCTGGTCTGTCTTTCAAAGGGGTGATTAGTTCAGCAAAAGAAAGAAGGGCATTCCAATACACCTGAAGAGAAGCAATGGAAAAATCTAGCCTTTGCTGACAAGAGCAGCAGGGTAGTGGTCACACTGATAAAAAGTGATGAAAGGTCTTGCAAGACTATTCAGAATGGCCACTGCTATGAGAGCGAAGAGATTTGCTGCTAGATGTGAAACAGGTAGAGGACACAAATACTGTTTGTTCCATATCAGTTTCCGATTCTGGTCACTTATGTAAGCTAATACTCTCCCAACTTCTTTTGGGCTCATTACAGTTCTTCTTATGTTACAGCTTGACAGCACAGTTCTGCCTCTCATTCAACGTGGAAAACATGATGCTTTCTGCCCCTAACATAAGCATGTGACTATAAAGGATAAACTTTAATCTTAGAATTACTTTCAATTTGCATCAGTGATACTATCAACACCACGAATATAAATTCTCTTTCTTATTTGTCTGGAGGAGAAATATCCTTCACACGTATGTACTGGCCAGTAACTTAGTCCATTCTGATGAACATAGTCAGCCTCCATTTGTGCTGATGAGAAAGTATCTTAACACCACTGTACTTAAATGGGGTTTGTGCTGTATCACCCCCAGCCATGCAATGAAATGTTGGAAGTTTAATATTGGAAAAAAAATAATTCCCTGCTCAATATCTATTATGAATGCATTATTTTCTATACTCAAATGAAATAAGTCATAACTGTATGAAACAGGTGAGTTCCTGGTGGTGGTGAACTTTCTTCTGAAAATCTGTTCCTACTGCAGTTGGCTAGACTTTAGCTATTACTTGCAAGATAACAGCATCAGAATCATCCTCCAAAAGCAATGCTCCAGAACTGGTGCAATTTCTCTTGTGATGAGTTTTTGTGATAGCTAAGGAAACATCACGCTGAAATATAGTCCATGTTCTGCAATACTGTAAATACTATATGAAATACACATCTACCCAGTGGTAATTAAAGTGAAAATGCCTAGAACATAAGCTCTGTCTCTCTATTCAGCACTTACAAAGCAGTGACGGAGTACTAGGTCCAGTTTTCAGCCTCCAGCAGAAGACAAGTACAACTGTGTAAAGGTATTAAGGAAGGTGAGAGCCTTTGCTTCATTACTGTTATCCAACCAAGGAGCCTTTCAATGCAAAGGGGATAACAAGTAAAGGAGGAACGGGTAAATGAGAACATGCAGAAGCACAAACCTGGTAGACAAAGGATAACAGAGACAGTGGCCAAGAATAGGACAGTGGCCAATTTCGATACTAATTGTTGAACAATCAGGAAGCTCCAGGCACAGCTTTGGAGGTGGCCAGCCTGGGCTTTGTAACTGATAAGAAGGAAGAAACAGGAGGATTTGGGATATTTGAAGGGCACCTGTGGGACTGCACAAAATTCATTAAGGAACATTTAGGGGAGGGAGTTTATAGAGAAACAAAGGAGGTAAAGTGGACAGAAAAGAGTATAAAAGGGTCCAGTTTCATGTAAACCACTGTTTTCTAGTACATTTGTTTGACCAACCCTGCACTTGGTCACTACAGTATATTCTGTCCTCTAATTAAAGACCTTCTTAACTTTCTGTGCAATCTCACACTTCATACCACGTGTGTTGATGTTGTAAGGACAAGGCACAAAGAAGTGGGGGGACTGGCATAAGGGGACACAGGTCTAGCAACTGGAGTCAGATGAGGGTGCTGGCACCCCAGGTTGTAGTGCCAATAGCTGGGGCAAGTAAGATGGTGGCACTAGGATGGGTGAGGGGCTCAGTACTTGTGGTTGGAAAAGGACTATGGATCACAGCCCAGTGCTTCAGGAGCACTGAACTAGAAACTTACAGACCCCTTTTCCCATGTAAATCTTTCTATGATTTATCTTACACTGTGGAACTCAATGAAGCTATACTGGTATAAGCCACAGTAGTAACTGTTTCTCATCTTCCAAGGGTCAGTGGGAGTCCAGCCTTTGACCAAAACAGCTATCTTGTCATGACGAGCTCTAAAAGTGCTACTCCAGGTAAGCACAGAGTTTGCCTTCACTAACAGTTTCAAGTATCTCTGTTTAGCTCCAGAGTCATGGTCCCACTTCTCATATCCCAGTCAACCTCTCTGCATATATAGAGTTCACTCCCAAATCCAAGGAGGAACAGAATAAGTGGTTTGGTTAACAAACAAGATAAAGAGCACTGTGGTGCATACCCTTGAAGTCATACATGTACTGGTTGAAATTAATGCAACTACGTCACCCTGGTATGGTCATAACAACATCTCCAGTAAAGCCCAGTAGAATTAAGATCTCTGGGGTTATTTTCCATTCATGTCATCTCTCACTACACCAACAGTTCCAAATTCCAGTCAACCAGAAGATTTTTCATTTTTGTGCCATCTGTAAATCATTTTCAGCTAAAAAGTATCTGGGCATAATAGACATAAATCAACTTATTTTTAACATTATCTTCAATATTGCACCAAAATAAAACTTTAAAGGTTACTTCACTTTTCATGAGGTTTTTACATTTAGTATTCTGAAAAAGTAAATAGGGTGAAATGTTTTCTAAACTAAGACTGACTTTTTTTTTTGCCAGACAAAAGAAGCTCAAATACTCTGTTTTGTGCTAGTGAATTTCCCTCAAAAAATGATTTTTCCTAATACCCTCAGATGACAATTGTTGACAACATTGAACAAATTTAATACAGAAATACAACTTAAAACATGACCTTATTTGTAAGGACCATACTTGAGGAAAACATAGAAGACCTTTTGGGTTAAACCAAAGCAGTTCTTAGTGATGTTTTCTATAGAACTTTTATCCTCTTGGATGGACTGTAGAAAAAAAAAATATATATATATATATACATACACACACACATACAACTTTTTAAGAAAAATGGCTTATAATATCAATGGCATCAATGGGAAAGGTACCAAAAACTTCTATCAACACACTAGAGCAGTTGTTTAGCTGCAGATTGGGAAACCCTGTATGTTGGTCTCTCTTGAATAACTAATGCAGTTCTGAAACCCTTCAGGACTCAGCAGTAGGACTTCAGGACAGGTAGCAGTACATACTATTTTATTTTATGCATTGCTGACTTTGAAGAACAGTTATACTCAGCATAAGCAAGAGCGGTAGGATATACCCTTAATGACAGCTATTTCTCTCCAGATGCCCATCTGACCCCTTTCAATTCTATTCTTTTTAAAGTCATGTTTTATCCCACACGGGACACAAACTATTTCCTACCCAGCATGATTCTGCTGGTGAAGAAACTTTCTTCAGCTCAACACTAAAACAAAACAAAAGACAAAAAACAACAAAAACTATGCTTATGTGTCCAGCTCAGTCTTGCTGGTCGGTCACATTGAAGACAAAATACTCATCTTATAGGAAACCGATATGCTGGCTGACTGCTTATTTAATCCATGTATTCAGTCTATATGTAACTCTACCCCCTGGTTTTGTTTAGTATTTTTCATGAAACAAAGTAAAGCTAACCCCTCTATCTAAATGTTTTTTTCCATGATTTTTTGCATTGAGTTCCTGCAGAGATAACAAGAACCCTTCACAGGCAATCAAATACTAATGTCAACATCAATCAGCAACCACAGTACAAAACAAAGCCTCTTCCAATATGCCAATGCAATAACAGTGATCAAATTCCACTCAGTGCAGGGAAATGAAGACTTGCTTGTACTCCCTAATGATTTTTACATGACAGCTGCTTAAATCTACAGGAACTGTGTCACACTATTTCTAAATAAAGGGATCAAAGAATTGTGGGTATTCAACTAAGCCAGGAAAAATAGTTCTCTCTTCCCAGGGACAAATGCACAGCCACATGATCTACAAAATAGATAAATCTAATTAAATTTCAAGGGTGCTTGAATCTTAACAGTAGGGACCCAAATGCAGTAGCAAGCAGGCTCAGTGCTGTTCTGTGATGGAATATCCATGTTTTGCTGCATCTAAGACTGGATCAAGATGTCGGTATTTCAGACAAATTTCAGATATAGCTGTTCTGGTAGAAAACAACAAAAACAACAAGCTGTTTGCTAGTAAGATCATACTCCAAAATGTGTGCAACAAATTCTCCTTCTAAATAGAGTAGTGTACAGCAAAAGTCAGCTCACTGTGACTTCAGGATTTACACTGATCTGTAAATGAAGTACAGGGCATTCCCTTCATGATGCTCTCTTCTCTGTCCTTCAGAAGTCCAGCATTTCCTGAACACTGTGAAGGGAGAATGTTGGACTTTATGATGAAACAACATCCTATTTTGGCCTCAGTTACAACTGTTTATACACAAACTTTATGTATTATGAAGGTATGTTTCCTGCAGAGAAGTGCGTGGTTGTGATGAAAACAGGTTTACACTACCAGAAATTCTGACCCATTCTGTTTACCTTGCTCACTTGCTGAAGGTGTTGCCAAAATGTAGATCTGCCTCTGATAGTCTAAAACCTCCATTATGATGAAGCTGAATAACTCGCAATCACACTGCTGCAAGAACAGAAATCTGTGGGAAGCCTCAGCTGGAACCTTCACCCATGCACCTTCTTCATACTGGGTCCAGAGATGTATTTAAACTTAGGTCCATTCCCTTTGCCTGAGCTACGCTGTAGGTACACCATGCCCATACTGCAATCTTCCCAAAACTGGTCTTGCTTTGCTGACTTCCAGGCTTGACCTTGGACCTGTCTTACCACTTGAGTTCTCTAGTGGTCATTGGATTGACCACTGACCTTAATTAACATCAATGGATCTTCTTGGCTCTGAGTAATATGTGCACATCTTGTCAGCGATGTCACAGCTTCTTCTAGCCTTGCTGTCACCCTGAGCTCAAGTTGCCTTCCCTTGCAACACAGCCCGTTATTGCTGCTTCCTGACATCCACAGAAATTGGTGTTCATTTTCTTCAGTTTATACAATTCAATTTACAAAAGCATGTTAGCCCTGAAATCCATAGTCCTCAGTTTTATCCCAAAAGTCAGAAAGACTATTAATGTGGGAATTAAGCTCTTGCAATAGAGCTGAAGAACTATGATGCTATGCTATCTCAGTTTCACTGGGCCTCAGGTTAGGCTGAAAACAAGTGGCAGCTGGCTATTTAGTTCTCCTGAAGTTTCTGAGAAATTAGATTTTTTTTTTTTTTTTAAGGAAGAGGCATGGGCCTAGGTCTTTGTTGTGGCTTAACACAAAAATAAGTTAGAATTTCTCATCAGTTTTAACATGCTTCAGGTGCCAAAGTCATAAGAACCTTGTATTTTTTTCCCACTTGCTTTGAAAAGAATTGATTGAACAAGACAGTATCAACAATGAAGAAAAAAACATTCATAAAAAGGAAGGTTTCTCCAGCAAGGCTTCCATGATTTGAAAGCATCTGAAGCAAAATTATTCCCAGAGTTTGTTGTGAATCAAGACTCATGTATAGTTCATCTTTCCCTGGAATTACTTCCACATTCCTCCAATGTTTTCTCTTCTACTCATCCTTCATCTCCAGTCAACTCTGCCCTTTTTAATTCATGGACGTAGCTGAATGTAATTCATTCCACGTAGCTGGAACCAAAGTGTCTCTGTTACAGGTCCCTTGTTTTTTGTTGTTGTTGTTGTGTTCTTCCTCCACCTTCCCTGCACACAGCACTATATGAGTATTAAAGGTTCCTAACTGTACCTGGATGAAAATTGGATGCTGTGCCTTACCTCCCACAACCCACACCACTAGCTCTCATGCTCCATCTCCAGGACCCTTTAGTGACTGAAAGAGCCTTCCATATCCCGTAACATTCCCCTAACGCTTATGGCAACACTAACTATAAATTTCACTCTGTTCTCTTCTAGCATTGTCATAATTCCTATCTCATCTCTGCTTTTGTAAGAGATGTCTCCCACCATTCCTCTTTGCTTTTACAATATTCCATTTTCCCAAACATCTCTTATGCTTTCTGGAGTTCTCCCACCTGCCCTCAGACATTTTTACTGATGGCCAAAGAATCCTATTGGAATCTCTCCTATATTTGTACGAGTGCCCCCATGAAAAGTCACTAACCTTTTTCCAGATTATTCCTTCATATTTTAAATATTTTTTTCCCAGCATGTTCCACAATTCCACAGTGAAATGAGTAACAATTTCTCCGTCACACCATCAATATTCTCCTGGCATGCACTAGTCTGGTGAGTGTAAGAATTACTCTAGCAGCATTCATACATTTCTTGCATTAAGAAAAAATGAGATATCAGAAAACTAAATTCCCTAGAACTATCTCCATGCATTCAGCTCTACGCTTTATATTTCAGAAGTAAATTCTCTAAATTCCAGTTTCATCTTCCACAAAGATTACCATGCAATATTGATAAGCCTAATGGATTTCCTTAGTATTGCTTGCAGTTCTTACCTTTTCTTCCACTGTACTTGTTCTTTATAATAGTTATTCCTTAAAGTGAAAAGACTTTTTCCACAGTGCCTAAAAAATAATGTCTAGGTTTCCAAAGGCCTTTTGATAGTATGGTAATAAAAAAGTAAGGACAAAGTTACTCTGTGGAGCTACTCACAGTATTTTTCCTCTTGTCCTCTTCACACCACCCCCAGCATTTATACCCTAGCTCACTATTTCTTAGTGTTGGTATCTAGGAGACAGAATTCAGTAATGATGGAATGTGAAACAAAGATAGATGTTGCAGACATTGTCATGCATCTTCTATATGCTTGCTACATGTCCCCAGCCTACCTTTATTCTTCCCAACACAACTCATTTAGTTTGAAATGCTTCCATGCCAGATTCCCAGCAGAATGAATCTTGATTGTTTTAGAACACCCTATTCTCTTCTCATTTTAAAAATAGGGGATTCTGTCATACAAAACCTTAATACCTATGGGACCATCTCCATGGTAAATATATACTAGCATAGTTTATAGTAAAACTTCATTTACTCACTCCACTGTCTCTTCCAGCCTCACTTTACTAACATTCCCATTACATACTATTAGAGCATTTTCCCTGGAATGTCTACAAAACTCCTTCCCCTACAGTCCTCAAAACACACCTTTTATATTTAAGGAGTCATCTCCCAGTCACACCAGCATTCAGCAGTGTTCCTTCAGCCAATCTTCTCTAGAGACAATGCAACCTTCCTTCCAGGGACTGTGTTCCTCTCAAACTTTCTTGTCAGCTCCATGACAGAAAAAGGGGAAGAGGAGGACAGGCTGTATAAGAACTAAAAGGAGCACATTAGCCTGAAAAAATATTGTTCCCATTTCCAAAGCTAACAGTGTCTCCTTAAAAATAATTACTTTGGTCTTAGTCTTAAATAAGTGTCAGAATGCCACATCCATTAAAGCAGTATTAAAAGCTCTCCAAGGTCTCCAAACTAAACAAGTTCCTCTTGCTTCTTTCTCCATGAGGTGAAGTCAGTGCTGTTGGACCAGGTGACTACAAGCAAAGGTAGGAAAACAATGTCCTTTGATTTTGTCCCAGCATTCTGCATTGAATCTGACATCTGCTCATGTCTTACAGGTGTCAGACAGGCAGGCTAGTCTGACTTTAGCTCACATACCTTCCTCCCAAAATTGCAAGCAATACAAAGAATTGAAAACATACAAATCCAGGATTTTAAATCAGTGAACATGGAAACAACTGCCATTTAGCTAACATTTTCACTCTTGCTGTTTCTGCTTGTATTACTGTCAGCTAGATTGTGTGCTGTCAGGATTAAAACCAGTTTCCTAAATTTCTGTTGAGTTGTTGCTTAGGCAGTCCAGACTCCCATTGGCTTTTTTTTAAAAATATCTGTAACTAGCCAAAACACTGGGCAGTGAAGAATCAAACCTTTTCCATCAGCATTCAAGAGCCAGTTCGAATAGTGCTGTTTTCTTTCTAGTTTCTTTGAGGAAGTTTATATACAGCATATACATATATCCATATACAGCATATACACATTTCTTTTGTTGCAACGAGTCACTGTAAATCTAAATCTGAATCCCCCAATTCACCCCAACACATACTTAAATTGAGAGCATTCATGCTGTCTGTCAGTGCATGTCACATTTTCTTCAATCGTAACAAGGAAGGCAGGGAGACACTTTTTCACTTGTTTTCACTTCAAAGGGAGGCTTTGCTCAAACAAGTACCATACGGAAAAGTCTGGTGAAATCCCAGATGGAAGAAGGCCAATGCAATTGGACACAACCACCCTTAGTAACTCAATGTTTTCTCTAGATTAACTATTGTTGTTTTGATATACCAGAAAACATAGTTGATGCTTACCACTGATTAGACAGTGCTGCAGATCACAAGAAACTAAGTCATGCTTAAAAAGTAGCAATATCAAATAATAGTTGGAGTAGTTGAATTTGCATCATAGCTTTCTCATAATGGTGTGCAAGCCAACTAACTATCATACAATAGGTAGAAGGATTGACAGAAAGCATAGAGAATCATAGAATCATTTTATTCTTTAAATAAAGAGGGGGTATGACTACTAGTAGTACATATACTTAGAGTTACCAATAAATAGAAATATATACTCTGATACATACAGAAATCATGTCACCAGCATATTCAAATACACAACCTAGATGGCTACAGCAAAAGAAATTTGAGCAGAGACTACATCTCAAAAGTCTCAAACTCTTTCTTAAACGCTGTTTTTAAGATGGTGGACTTATGGCATGAACCTCACAGCTTCAGAATAAAAAGTGGCTTTCAGCCATGGAATCAGCAAACCTGCTATGCTTAGCCAGAGTTTGTATGTTTCTTTTTGAAGAGGCAGCTTGTGCCTCCTCACTACAGACCAAATGTTCCATGCTTCCTCATCTAAATTCAAGATACAAATGAATTCATCTTTCTTAACTCCCCATTGTGTAGAACAGGTTGTTTCATTAAGTGGAAAAGCTATCTGGAGTTTTTATTAAGGTAAAAAAAATAAGGGACAGAAGTTCACAATTAATAACTGTGAACTCCTGGAGTGACAATGACTGTAGCTTGTCCACTAGGACAAACTCCTCCTCTCCCCCCACTCCACAGCTGTGAAATACCTTTTTGTTTGCATGCTTTCCTATCACAAACACAAAAAGAAGGAATATCTGCATCCACTTCTCCCACCATGCAAGAGAAAAGATTATGATATACGTGCTGTGCAATGACTTCACTCAGGATCAATAGCCACAGGGTTAGGTTCTCTGCCAGCACCAAGGACCGTGTCTCTAACGCCATCAAAATAATGTTCATTACAACTTTAGGCTTGGATTCTGCAAGGGCTAATACCAATGTTTATAAAGAATACTCTAGTATATGAAATATGAGTATTAGTCTTCTTAAGCGCTCACCTTAAGACTTCAGAAACCTGAAGAATGATGTGCACAATGTACAACACAGAACATAAAACCTTTTGTAATGATTGTAGCAGTATGAAATATGTGCCTACTACCTCTCTCTTTTAAGATACCTCTTCTATGTTTTGCAGAAGAAGAAGATCTTGCATACAATTTCAAGAAGCATAACTTCAGCAGCTGGACTAAATCCATGAACGATTAGGTGTGAAATCAGTTTCCCTTCATTAAGATTTTGCTGTATCTCTTCATCCAAGAAGCCCTGCCTGCTTTTTCTCTTCCCATATAATGCAGAGAAAAGGCATGAAAAAGCAGAGTGGTTTAGTTTGCACTTTTTATGTAGGAGTATAGATGTCACCACCATTCACTAGACCATCCTCAGCAGCAATAATATTTGGAAAAATATGAGCCATTCTCTTTAGAAACCTCTAGGTTTCTGTCATGCCCCTCTTCTTGCTCCTGTCTACTTTCCACTGACATGATAGTGCCTAGAAGGAGAAATTACTCCTACTGTCTTCTCTGAGCCCTAGTGATAAACAGAAGTGCAGAGCAAGCTTTTGACTGTTCCTTGGATACAGCAGAACAACTCCCAGCCAACCATTAGCACCTCTCCTACTACTACTTCCACACTTGTACACCACCTGTGTGTAGCAGTGGTAAACAGCAGCATTTCCCACTAGCTAAAGAAATCCCTTTCATTTATCCCAAAACACAGCATCCTTCTTATCTTCCTAAGGTAGAGAGAGAAACAAGCCACTCACACAGCTTCACATCAGTTAGAGATACCTTGAATAATGTGAAGTTAGAGGATAAACGTCAGATTATTTTCACCAATGCTTTAAGAAGGGAAAACCCTACAAAACCCACCATGAAAAAAAATCCCACCGAAACAAGAGTGTGGGTAGTAATAAACCACAAAGCCTTGGAATGTCAAAGGAGCACTGATTTTTCTATAAGCACACTGAAAAGACTAGGGAAGAAGTGGGGCCTGGTCTTATGTACTATATATGCTCTGGGAGACAAGGACTGACTGTACTTATATCTATTTGCTAGAAACTCACTTTATGTAATCAGGCACCCTAGGAAGTATTGTTTTGTCATGCACAGGAGTGTCTACCTGGTTGCCAAACCACACGCAGCACTCATGCTACCTGTAGCCCTGCTTGGATTAATTTTTCATCAGCGTAAAAAGCTTCTGATTAACCTCACTGATTACTACAGTTTCTATGGGCTATGTTTAGTTAAACACATCTTTTAATGATATTCCAATCCTTCACTCCAAGATCAGTGCAAGCAATTACTCTTATCTCTTAATTCATCTAGAGTAATGCCTTTTCATGCATTGAACTCGCTAGAATAACTTGGTGATTACCAGACTTCATGCTCCAAGTGGAGCAAAACTGGACCTACGATGGTTAGGAAACAGAACTGGTCATACATAGGCACAATATCACCCTCGTCCACCAGTGCTCAAACATTCAAACCATCATTTACATATGTAAGCTAGCCTACATGTCTAGAGTTAGTTATATATAGTAAATACTCTTACGACTAATTTTAAGTACTGTATTCCACCTCAACATGGTGTATTTTTGATAAAGCTTATAGCTCAGCCTTGCCACTCTTTTTGGTGGACTCATTTCCGTGGAATTTTCTGGAAGCTCGCAGAACTACATTGTCTTTTCCTTCTCTTCTATTATCCCCATTTCAGTTCACAGGGCTTTCTTCCACATTTTCTTTTCATCCTTTCTCTTACGACTAATTTTAAGTACTGTATTCCACCTCAACATGGTGTATTTTTGATAAAGCTTATAGCTCAGCCTTGCCACTCTTTTTGGTGGACTCATTTCCATGGAATTTTCTGGAAGCTCGCAGAACTACATTGTCTTTTCCTTCTCTTCTATTATCCCCATTTCAGTTCACAGGGCTTTCTTCCACATTTTCTTTTCATCCTTTCTCTTACTGAACTTGTGCTTGACTAGACACCAGTGTTTACCACCAAAGCATTCTCTTGAATCATGCAAAATGTGAGACTTAATGCTAACAAGATTTGTGACAAGGGAATTAGGGAACAGAGGAAGCTCTATGTTACCCTCAACACCCACTTTTATCTCAGGCCCATCTGTGGCCCCATTACTGTAGTAACTGAGCACTTCAGTATTTCCCAGTGACTGGATCTATCTTATAAGATTCCATGCAGGAATGCATTCATATCTATGAATTTAAATTAGCACTATGAACCATAAAGTCTGAGCCAAAAAGGACTCTGGTGTTTACTAAAAATGAACAAACAAAAAAATACAGATGCCTGAAAACCAAAGGTTGATTATGAAATACCATTCCATCATTGCATAGAACATGATGGGCTCAAATTCTATAAATATCGCAGATATTGTGCCCTGTAGCTTCACAGGAGGACATTTGGACATGTTTAGAGGCATTGCAGTGTTCATAAGGCTGAAAATGTGTATCAAACCCGTATCTCTAACAGGTTCTAGAAACTAGAGGTAAGATATACCCTGGTCGTCTACAGGAATTTATATGATTACTAAAGCATCACAGATAGTCATCTAAACTTCTGTTGCAATCCCTGGAGTCAAACAAGAAATTCCACAACATAACCTACTTATTTTAAGGTCATCATTTAAGGTTGTCAATGAATCACACTCAAATTCCTTTTCCTTTCAACTGACTATAAAGGGAACCTAGAGTGAGTCAAGTGCAGTGCTGTTAAATATCTAGAAAATAAACCTTTTCCTTCCTCCTATTCCTAGTGTTTCTCTTCCACAGATGTGCTAATGCAAACATGCATTTTATCCATGGTAAAACCACAACAGTTGCATGGATGCAAAACAATCCAGAATGAAGACAAAACACATGACACTTATCATATTTAATTCCCATACCTGAAGATAACGTGCAGCTGTTTCCTGTTTACCACAGAACAGTATTCTTGCAACACAAAACCAAAAGCAAAACGTTAAATTAAAAAGTGAAAGGAAGGAAAAGAAAAAAGATCCCAAGGTAACCTTCCATTTTGAAACTTTTGTTCTTTCACTGAATTATTGCATTCCTTCATTAGTATCAACCAGTCTTTGAACCAATATTCCTTTAAAAAAATATATCACTTGTCATTGGATTAGATTAACAGTGATGCTAGGTTGCTGGATATGAGTTCTATAACATACCATTCAAACTGTATTCCTGCCTTTTATTCAATGGAAAAGAATTTGGTTTAAAACTTTACCCTTGCAGCAATGAAGACTAACAACCTGGACTGCACTAGAAAGCTTAGCCAGCATGTTCAGAGAAGTGATTATTCCCCTCCTCTTTAAGAATTGAGACCACGTTTGATGTATTGTGTTCAGTTACACACAATGCTCCTGTAAAAATAAATAAATAAATTTAAAAAATGCTAGAAATCCAGAACTATCAAGATGATCAAGGGTTTGGAAGATGAGATATGAAAAGAGCCTCAGAGAACCAGGTTTTACTTAGGCTGGAAAGGAAATGACTAATTGGGTGAGGAAATTTATTATAGTTTTCCACTTTTCTAACTTCTTGGAAATGTACAGGGGAGAGGCAAGGAACATAAGTTGCATCAAGGCAAATCCTGACTGGAAAAGAAAGATGTAGAAAAAAATCCTTCTCAGTGAGAATGGTGCAGTGTTGAAACAGATGCACAAATAAACTGTTCAGTCTCACTCCTTGGAGGCTATTAAAACTCAACAGGATGAGATGCTGAGCAAGCTGATGTAGCTTTGCAGTTGGTCTTGCTTTGCATAAGACTATTAGAGATCTCCAAGGGTCCCTTCCAACCAGCATTTCTCTGCAATTCTACAAAACTGATGATTCATAAGATGACAATGTAAAAGTAGAGCCCTATATATCTGATGACAATATGAGAATATACCACCTACTTCCACATCCTGCTAGCGACATAACAAACAATAGATGAGATACAAATTAAGTAATCTGAATAGATCTAATAGGTTGTCACTTATTTGGGGTCTGGCCCCACTGACATTTGTAATAATGAACAGATAACATTCACAGGACATACAAAACTGGAAGCACTTACAAGCATTACAAAACAAGCATGAAAAAGCATACAAAACTAAAGTAGGACAACAAAATGATACAAACGTGTTTTTAGAAAGTAATTTACAAGTATGAAATGAGGATGATTTATGCTTTTTCTGTCATGCTCCCAGCAGCAAAATCAACGTGTCTCAGAAACCCCAGCAAACTCAGATCCTCAAATACTGTTTATTAGCTACATACTATATACAAGAACTTCCTACCCACTTTGCAGCTCTGACTGTTCATATAGCACCGACTTATTTTTAGCAGCCTTCAAGAAACCAGAACGCAGTGAATGTCACCAAATGCCTCAGATTATTTTAACAAGCATACAAGTGGATTCTGACATATTTAATACTTTAAACAAGTAGATATACAGTGGGAAGAAGAGAACTGGATAGCAGCACTACTGCAGAACGTCACTGAAAGCCAAAAGTAAAATACATGAAGCAAACAGTTTGATGATACTACCAGAAATCCTAAGCCAGATTGTATAGGAGGGTATCATAGTCTCTATCAGAGTTCTGAAAGCAGAAAACACTGGAAGGATATTTAACTTAAACCTATTACTATCTATGTTTCAGATCATTAGACAGGTAGATTAACAAGTGATGCTGAAAAACAATAGCCATCTCCAGTCATTTAGCATGCTCACAGGATAGACACAGAATGGAGAATTAGAAACACGGGCTAAAACTAAAATTGATTAATATAATTTAAAAAAAAAAAGTGACAATTGTCAATGGAAATGCGTCCTAATGGTAAGATCTGTAAAATAACCTTTTCAGAGGGGAAAGCGTTACCAGATCAGCCATTTGAAATAAAAATAAAGATCTAAGGAATACCCTGGAAGGAATTATCCCATGTTGGCTGGTAGATGGACTCCAGAGTGTTGTGAATATTACAATTCAGTATGTCTCCCATAAGTGTTGTTTATATCAGCTGCTAAAAAACAGCAGGTAGGAAAACAGAAGACAGGACATTCAAGTCTCAGTCCCAGCTGTGTTAGTCAGAAATCCCTTGTGTATTTCCAATTGCAGTAAATCAAAAAGCAAGACCTGCAAAAAAGGAGGAAATGTAGATCCTCTGAAGCTGTTCTAACACTTTCCCTGAGTGCAATTGAGCACAAGATGGTCTGAATCATCCCACAAACTTCAACAAGTTTCAAAAGCAAGAAACAAGGAAAAGAAATACAAGCTGACAGCCATCTCTCACCAGTGTATTGACTGGGGCTGACATGAGGAGGAATGTCACTGCATTCTTCCAACCCTTCTCTGCAGGTATACCTGCAGAAACGCCAAACCCTTCAGCCAAAGCCTCCACAGTGGCACACTGAATCCCAGCTTCCCCCTTACATGGGGACAGATCACACAGCATTTCCCACTTGTTAAAGACCTATAGCAAACACCAACTGAAGAGTCAAATTCTGAAATAAAAAGCTACAGGGAGTTCCTCTTCACAAACTCTGTGGTTTTTGCATGAAGACAGGCTAATGGTGCTCATCTGATAAAAAGTACTCTAGAAACTAGCCTTCTGTCAAAATAAAGACACACTCTTCCTGCTCCTTTACTTCAAGGGGCAAGAAGGAGTACCCAGGAAAGTACAGTCCAGTCAACCTCACCTTGATTTGTGGGAAAGTAATGGATTACTCATCCTGTAAATCATTTCCAGGCACAAAAAGGACAGGAAGGTAAGCAGGAATAGTCAGCATGGACTTATTTGGGGGGGGGGGGGGGGGTCATACTTGACTAACCTAGACAACCTTCTGTGATGAAATGACTTATTAGATGAGGGGAGAGCAGTAAGATTTTTAATACCATCTCCCATGAGATCATCACAGAGAAGCTAACAAAGTATAGGCTGTATGAGCAGTCAATGAGGTGGACTGAAAAACAGCTGAATGGCCAGCCCTAGAGGGTGGTTGTTAGTGGTATGATGTTTAGTTGGAGGCCAGTAACTGACAGTTTACTCCAAGAATAAATACTGGGCCCAGTCCTGTTGGACATCTTCATTAATGATCTGAATGACGTGGCAGTGTACCTTCAGCAAGTCTGCAAATGAAATAAACTGGAGGGAGTGGCTTGGATATCAGATGGTTGTGATGCAATCCAGAAGGACCTGGACAGGCTGGAGAGTAAAGGCAAAACCGTTGGTCAGGACTTGCATAAAAGTTCAATAACCTCTGAGTGGCTAATACTACAACTGGAATTCAGAAGGTTCCCACTTATGCAAGGAAAGGGTATACAGCTATCAACAGAAAGGAAAGCAGCAGCTTATCAACTTAAACAGATACCTAGAGCTGCCACCACACAAGATGCAGTAAAGGCGTAAGTAGAACAAAAATCACTTGTGTGCACCACAGGAAACCTTTCCCAGGAAAGCCCCGATTAAGTACTGGAGATCAGTCAGATAGTAAAATGAAACATCTCTATGAAGATTTCAGTCATTGATTCACTTTGGCTGGATGCAAAGTTTTCTGAAAAGATATTTAATTTCCATTGTACATTTAAAGTAAACAAGTACACAAAAATTTAGGACTTTTCCATTCCTCCTCCCACCCCCCACCCCTAAACCTTCCTGCAATTTTTAAGCCTCTATCAGCAGCTTGCAAATAGAGCAAGTTTCCTTCTACATCTCCTTTTACCACTATATATGCACACCAATTCTCTTCTTCCAACAGAATTGCACACAAGTGTGAACCATGCATGCATGCTGGTTCAGCATTGAAAACCGAGAAAAAAAAGGGCATCTTAGAATGCCTAGCCTCAGCATGCAAGAAGGGGCTGATTTCTACATACTGTGTCTATTATATCAATTAATTTATTGTGGGAATTTTGTTTGTTTGCTTGCTTTTGATCAGAAGAGAATAAAAGCATTTTCTTGTGGAAGAAAAACCACTAGGTGAGGTCTCCAGAAATCACCCATTTTCAGCCAATGCATCTTAATTTATAATTCATCTCAATTCTTAGTACAAGGAGTTTGTAGTAAGCAAGTGGATATCAGTGAAAACTAAAATGACCACAATGAATCACTTAATACATCTTTGTGTGAAGTGTGCAAAAATCATTCCTTTGACAGTCACCACAGACCCGTTTAAAGCAACAAAAGTTGCTGAAGCCGAGCCTACACCACATAATAGAATATTTTGCAGCAGTATGTAAAGCAAGCTCCAGCCCCACACCAGGCCATTCATGCTCTGCCCCATGCTTCCAGGCAGAGGTTACACCTGTAGCCTAATATCAGCAGAAAAATAGCTCAGGGACTGCCTGGGTGAATAACTGCTGCCTCAGTGGTAAGCCCTTTCCTATCTTGGAGATGACAGACTTCCTATACACAGAAAGACTTGTGCTGAGGTTCTTTGCTCTGCCATACCCACAGTGGCCATCTTTAAGGTGAGGTCTCAATCACTTTTAGCCCTTGTGACACTGTACTGCCACTTGAAAGATTGGTCCCCCCTTCTTGCCTTGTCCATAGCTTTGGGTTTCCCATTCTTCCCCCACCCCCCATTTTGCATGAGCACCACTCATCTTCTGGCTACAAAATGATCAGATCAGGAGGCTGATCCAGATGAAAGCTAGTACCACTGTAAAGAAAGTTTTCGGCCAGCTCAGGGAGCTGATATGATTCACAGCATAGTTTCAAGAAGAACCAAGTATATAGGGAAGAACCAAGTATATTGGGAAGATTGGCTGAGTGCAGGCAGTAGAAATGCCTCTTTTGGTGGCAGATTGTTATTCAGTCAGGATAAGCAGACTGTGAAGCCACAGTCAAATGCTACTTCACAACTTAAACAGTCATAGAGCTACATACACTTATCGGGTTGCAAAGAACTCTGGACTAAGGACCACGTTTTCCACATACATTTTTGCTTCTAGAACCAAAACCACCCCAACTGAAGTGATGTTCTTGAGCCATCTCATCAATAAACATTAAATAATAACCACCATGCTAGACCCATGCTAATCATGCCATGTCACAATACAACTCTTTCTCCTGTGCAGAAAATGGGCGCGTCTCAAGAGCATGTTTCACTCCTAAGCATACCCAGTCCTCAATAACCAAGATCTCAGTTTTTTTTTCATCTGAACCCTATTAGGACTTTCTGCCATCTGCTACCTCTGTGATAGACGCTTGTGTAATTGACAGATCAGGCTAAATATAAGACATCAACACCCCCATATGCTCCAATGATTCCAAGTTTAGCAACCCTATTGTATGCAAGGCCTAAATATAGTAAGATAAAACCAAAACATCTTTCATGTTGAAGTATTCATCAGATTGATGACACCTCAGCCTGAGGCCTCTAAAGCTTAATAGGGGAGGGAGGGGACAACATCTCCTGAAGGTGTTATTAAGAGATTAAAAGTGCTGTTTTCAGCTCTGTAGTGATCCCTCCCCCCAAAACAAGTATACTCCACTCTGACAAGCAACACAGGTGAGCTTAACAGTGCTTACCATCAGTAATACAAATACAGAATGCTACTGAAGCTTACTGTTGGAGAGCGTACCATAGACAAGACCAGCTCAGCTGGGGAAGGGACTGTTATATTTTCTAGGCCTGTAGGCCAGGAGCAGATGTTCCTTATTTTGCTCAACAGAGCAGAGCTGTCCTCTTTTCCAGTGCTCCAGGGACCAGCATAGGTAAAAAAATCTCTTCTGTTTTCCTCCCCTGAAGCCACAAGGCTCTTGTATCCTAACTGACATGAAAGCAGGGAAAAGAAACCCTTTGTGAACTGAAGAATATGCAGCAGCCATAAAAACTATCTTTTCAAAAGGCATTCATCAGAGCAGTTACAGAACACTGAGGCAAATACTTTCAATGTCCTCATAGGAAGTCATGAACAACTTTTATTCCAATACGTTTTTTTTTCCCCCACTAGAAAATGAAGGTATTTGATCTGTTTCAGTAGCTATACTAATGCATCTATAAAACAAATTCAGTTAAAAGTGTACTCAGTTATTATTGGCATGAGTATTTTTTAAGTGACACAAGCCCTTTCATTCCCCATCAATTTGTTTTATGTAAAAACAATCTTAACATCATCTACAAAATTTGGTGTGAATCTAGAATTCACACTTGCGTGACCATTGCCTGAACTTCCTCAGGAGTGAGACTGTATTTAGCCTTCTAAACAGGTCAGAAGGAACTTCTCAGTGACTTAGTTCTTTGGAAACTTTACATGCAATGCCTACAATGTGGTTTTTAAATACCCAGTTAAGACTCAGGACTTAACAGTGGTTCCATGTGGGGATCATGCACATAAATGAGATAAATGAGTTTGCGTTCTCATGGTGATGTTCTAAACAAATCAGAGTATGTCTATTAAGTAATTCTGAGGACATTCTCAAGTGATTTGGGGGAAAAATCTTTTGGCTCAAGGAATGGATACAGCATCATCTCCTTTCTGTATTCTTGTAATAACAAGAAGTATTGTGGCATGCTTCCACTGTATACTCAGAGATGTGACTATTGTCTGGAATTTTTTTCCCAGAATGACCTCTGGAGAGCAAAGTCATCTCCTCTTTCCCAAAGGAGTCTAAGTGGAAAAATGCAAATGTAAGCTCAATCAACACTGTGCATTGAAGAATATAATTCAGAGACACTTAGAGACTAAAATAAAATGGGATGGCAAAGAAGGAAAGCACAGGCACTGGCTCTACGAGAGACCCGTGCTGAGCTACTTCAGATAAAGGTGCTTTCCTGAATCAGGGTCCCTGTGCTTAGCCCTTTCTGCACTACAGCATGATAATTACCCCACTAGCAGTGAGAAGCATTTAAGCCCTCTCTATTTTGAGGACAAAGTAGGGCTGGGATGCCAGGCTTTTGGCAGTTCTAAGGTTTCAGCACACCACTGGCAGCCATGAACGGGCTACCCTGGCACTGTGGCTTCTCTCTGGTGGGAATAGAAGGATATTTAAACTCCTTAGCTTGTACCATCTCTAGATACCCTGGTGCATTTCTAGGTTTTCAAGAAATATACTGTCTTCCCAAACACAAATGTCTCCTTACAATTTCAGTTCCACTTGCTTGTTCCTCTTTCTCAGCTCAGCTGTACTAAAAACAACCAGAACAGAAGTGACCATTGCTCCCCATACACTTGCAAACAGCACTGGTAAAATACCACAACCAATTCATCCAGCTCAGGAAAACAAACTGCAATCAGTGGAATAACAACTTACATAGAAGAGAACAGAAGCTTCTCCCCAGTACCTGAATATGAGATAGAACATTTACATATCCCTTCTATATCTCACATATACAGATTCACAGATTCACAGATTTCTCTAGGTTGGAAGAGACCTCAAGATCATCGAGTCCAACCTCCGACCTAACACTAAGTACTCCACTAAACCATATCCCTAAGCTCTACATCTAAACGTCTTTTAAAGACCTCCAGGGATGGTGACTCCACCACCTCCCTGGGCAGCCCGTTCCAATGCTTAATAACCCTTTCGGTAAAGAAGTACTTCCTAACATCCAACCTAAAACTCCCCTGTCGCAACTTTCGCCCATTCCCCCTCGTCCTGTCACTAGGCACGTGGGAGAATAGACCAACCCCCACCTCTCTACAGCCTCCTTTAAGGTAACTGTAGAGAGCGATGAGGTCGCCCCTGAGCCTCCTCTTCTCCAGGCTGAACAAGCCCAGCTCCCTCAGCCGCTCCTCGTAAGACTTGTTCTCCAGACCCCTCACAAGCTTGGTCGCCCTCCTCTGGACTCGCTCGAGCACGTCCATGTCCTTCCTGTAGCGAGGGGCCCAAAACTGAACACAGTACTCGAGGTGCGGCCTCACCAGAGCCGAGTACAGGGGCACAATCACTTCCCTCGACCTGCTGGCCACACTGCTTCTTATACAGGCCAGGATGCCGTTGGCCTTCTTGGCCACCTGAGCACACTGCTGGCTCATATTCAGCCGACTATCCACCAATACTCCCAGGTCCTTCTCGGCCAGGCAGCTTTCCAGCCACTCATCTCCCAGCCTGTAGCTCTGCTTGGGGTTGTTGCAGCCCAGGTGCAGGACCCGGCACTTGGCCTTGTTGAACTTCATGCAGTTGACCTCAGCCCATCGCTCCAGCCTATCCAGATCCTCCTGCAGAGCCTTCCTGCCCTCGAGCAGATCGACACACGCACTTAGCTTGGTGTCATCTGCAAACTTACTGAGGGTGCACTGGACGCCCTCATCCAGATCATCGATAAAGATATTAAAGAGGACCGGCCCCAGTACCGAGCCCTGGGGGACTCCACTAGTGACCGGCCTCCAACCAGATTTGACTCCATTCACCACAACTCTCTGGGCCCGGCCATCCAGCCAGTTTCTAACCCAGCGAAGCGTACGCCAGTCCAATCCCCGAGCAGCCAGTTTCTTGAGGAGAATGTTGTGGGGAACGGTGTCAAAAGCCTTACTGAGGTCAAGGTAGACCACGTCCACAGCCTTTCCCTCATCCACCAAGCGCGTCACTTGGTCATAGAAGGAGATCAGTTTCGTCAAGCAGGACCTGCCTTTCATAAACCCATGCTGACTGGGCCTGATCGCCTGCTTGCCCTGCAAGTGCCGCGTGATGACCCTCAAGATAATCTGCTCCATGAGCTTCCCCGGCACTGAGGTCAAACTGACAGGCCTATAGTTCCCCGGGTCTGCCCTCCGGCCCTTCTTATAGATGGGCGTCACATTGGCTAGCCGCCAGTCAACCGGGACCTCCCCCGATAACCAGGACTGCCGATAAATGATGGAAAGCGGCTCGGCCAGCTCCTCCGCCAGTTCTCTCAGTACCCTTGGGTGGATCCCATCCGGCCCCATCGACTTGCGCACATCCAAGCTCCGTAGCAGGTCGCCAACCATTTCCTCATGGATAGCGAAGGCCACATCCTGCTCCCCATCCCCTTCCACCAGCTCAGGGCACTGGGTGTCCGGAGAACAACCGGTATTGCCGCTAAAGACTGAGGCAAAGGCGGCATTAAGCACCTCAGCCTTTTCCTCATCCTTAGTAACTAGGTTTACGTCTAGGAATACGTCTTCTCCTTCAGTGCTGCTACAGTCTCCAGGCTGACGTAGTTTGCACAAAGTAGGCACAGCATCGCTGCACCAAAAGAGATTGGATGACACACTGAAGTCAGCATTATTCCTCCTGCAAGTCATCTGCAGATGCTGCTGCATTACTGGCCTGCAAAGGATAAGCAAGCTGGCTTCTGAGCTACAAGCTGCAGCTCCACTGATCTCAGAAGAATCTGTGTTGTTTCCTTTTCCCTTATCTTTTTTTTTTTTTTTAAACTCACGTATCATCTGTTCTCAACACAAAAGTGTTGGTTGGAAGTGACTTCTAGAAGTCTTATAGACCAACCACCTGTTTAGAGCATGATTATCATGGTAGGTCAGGTCAGATGAAGTTTCACCGAGCCAAATCTTGGAACAACGCTGGAGTTTCCAACCCCTCTCTGGCCAACTAATTTCAGTGCTAGACTACCCAGTGGTGACTCCCCACACACCCCTCCCCACCCCATTGTCCAATATGAGCCTCAGTAATATTACTGGAAAACTTACAGGGGGATTTTTCTTCATCTCAAAATCATTCCTCTCTCAGATAGCTCCCATCCTTATCCATCAAACTCCCACAATACTGTACCACCATGACCTTATATTTTCAAGGCTTATGTAGGTCATACATCTGTAAAGTTCCAGTTAAATCTGACCTAATTTGGAAACAAGTTTAACATCACCATAAAGAGACATTCAGGAATGGTAATTTCATGTGTTTGTAACTGTGCAGTCTTGTATTTTTAAGAAATAGTATTCAAGTGCGAAATTTTCAGTAAGACAGTGGAGAATGAGATGTTTCCCAAGGTGTTCCCAGGAGATTACTGTTTTCCAGGGCCCCCAAAAGTCAGCAAGGACCATTTTGCTGTCTCATACTAACAAAAATTTGTGATTATGTTCAGGCCAATCGGCATCACAGAATGCCCACCAAGACTGCCAGACATCTTCCAGAACCTAGAGTATTATTTTAAGAGTATCAGAGAGACACTGTGCAAAAGGTCAGGAGATCTGAGTACCACGAGCATACCAGTCCTTCCAAAAGTGAAAGAAACATGCTTAGCAAGCCCTGCCTCCACATTCTCAACAGAAAAAAATAATCAAAGGAAACCCGTGAACTGTGAAGATACAACTGCCCTTGGTCACACTGTGTAGCTCCCTTTGAACCCAGCAGGACCCATAATTACATACCAGAGGAGAGCATACTTCTGAGATGATGAAGGGGTACTTACAGAATAGCTTTGCGTAAGAGGAAAAAAGAAAAATAACTGCAAAATCCATGTTTGAAAGACTTGATTACATATTCTGACAGAAGAACAAAATGAAAATACTTATAATTTGGATATAATCAAAGGGTTGAAAACAAAGTATAATTGCATAAATGAACAGTAACGGTGGGCTGCCCCACACCACAGAGCACTAACACAACATGGAAGGTGATAAGAGTTTCTTATTTACATCAGTGTAAATACCTGGATTTCAAAGGAGAGAAGGGGCTGCAGCTAGACAGCAAGAGAAATCAGAACAGTAGACAACAACTGTGAAATGTAGCTCAGAAATACCTCAAGGTAATCAGGAAATCTAGTAGTTCGCTAACCAGTACATCAATGCTAAAGCAGACCCATTGTTTTCAAAACAATCTGGCATGATAAGGGGTTGAAAATTAGTCCTGGGCAAGTACATGGAGAATGGGTTTGAATCTGAGAATGGCAGGTTGGTGCTGTTTCTACATCAGTCCGTTGCAAAATTCAGTTCTCTGCTGCCTTGTACAGCTGTGGCCAAGCAGCACACTCATCCAGACTGACCGTAAAAAATATTATCCCACCAGTTGGAAACAACCCATAGAGTGAATATTAAATAACAATGCAAAGTATAGGGGAATTGCAAACATAGGCTAATAGTTTCAATGGAAGAAGGGTAGAACCATTAGAAGAAACTGACAAGAAATCTGGGATTAGAGATATTCTCATAGACTGTGAACAAGGTCTGATATGGCCAAGCTGTCAGTAACCTTTGCAGGGCTTGTCTACATCTAGAAATACATGAGTAAGCAGAGATATCCATTTAACCAAGGAGATCCAGAAATAGTTTTACAGCCACATCAGAAATGTAGTGCCCAGAAGTCAATGAACTAATTTAAGATACAGCTTCTCTGTAGACATAAGGTCCGTGTCTACATAGTGCTGTAAATAGCAACACAGTATGGATTCTTCAGCTGGCACTGTGCAGACATGCTGCACAGATAACGAGAGACAGTACCTCAAATTACTGCACTGATTTCTGGGCTCATCTGTACTGAAAACATAGCAGCAACCTGGAACAAAAAGTTACAAAAAGTCTTTGGGAGCTCTAGGAGTTACAGAGAAATTATTTGTCCCCATCAATCTGCCCTAAATTTATTCCCCCTTTTGATTCCAGAGATCTACCCACTCTCGCTCATATGTGAGGTTACATAAAGCCCCAGTAAAAAAAGTCAAGGGAAGTGACAGACATATGCCAAGCACTTGAAAAAGCCCAAGAGTAGGGTGGGAAATTAACTGTCATGCACTACGGGGAAAAGTCAGAGTAAGAAGATATTTGGGAAAAGAAAATTTAGAATGGAACACTTTCTAATAGTTAAAACTCTTCAAAGAATGTGTGAATTGCAAGGGAGGCTGCTGGTTTTTTTGGTTGGTTGGTTGTGGATTTTTTTGTCTGTCCAGCACAACTGGGAGCTCAAAGGTTCCAAGCTCAAAGGACTAGATTTGGTTCTTTTAGAGGTATAAATCAAGAATTACCCTTAAGCAAGACAAAAAATGCTCTTTAGAATGGATCAGCAGCAATTCGTGGAGCAATGAATTTCGTCATCCCTAATCACTATGCTGATGGTGTTCTCATTACTAGAAGTTTATAGCTATAAGCAACGTAAACCTTGGAAAACAAACTAATAATCATTTAGAGCAACTGAAAAATATCCATCAAAGCTTTTTTCAGCAGAAATATGGGACAAAGTTGAGTAATTTTGCCTGTAAAACATTGAGGTTTACTCATACTAGAGTTTCTAATGCCTTTGGGATTTATAAGTTAAATAGGAATGAGTATTGCATTTTCCTACATCACATAATAAAACCAGAAGGCTTCCTTCAAATGCCACCAGTTTTACTGTAAAGGGGCTACCTGACCTGTCTGGACTGAATATCCAAGGGTGCTCACTACAAGAAGTCTGCTAAATGTTCTTTTTAAAAAATATTTATATTTTTATTTCCAGATCCCTTTCACCCTCAAAAAAAAAGTTTTTGTTAATAAGATTAGAAATCACAATTCCTTTTATATATATATATATATATATATATATATATATTAATTGTTGTGGTTTTGTTGTTGTTTTTGTGTATTTTTTCCCCAGCCAAATGTTTTCTTCTTGACAGAAGAAAACTCTTGTTTCTTTGCAGAAAATTTCTGGAGAAAAGAAAAAGCTTCCACTTTAACTAGCTATAGTTGTTAAATGTTTCAGAAAGCTTTCCAGTCAATTTTCTCAAGTTGCAATTTCTGTGTTGTTGGAAATTAGTAAACTGAGGAAAGTGAAAAGCTCTTCTCTCTTCTAATTCAGCTTCTGGTGCATAAGACTATCAATATTTCAGGAATAGAAGCTTTTAAGCTCTTCCTGTAGGCCAAAGATTTATAACTCTTCCTTCCTTCAGTAGGCTGGGAAATGAGCTTTGTTGAGGGACAATCCTGTTTTGTGGGGGTGCATAGCAGTTTGATCTGATACTGGCGTAATTGAGATTTCTAGTCCCTGTCGAGGATAAAATTCCTAGCCTATAACTCTGTGTTCTCCTTGGCAGACAATGATTGACTAAAAGTAGGACATCACTGATTTATAACAGTGTTTTCTAGTGCAGAGTTTGTTCTGTGCCCAGATTTTAACAGTGGCAGCATCTGCTTCACACTGCAGCCAGCTCACAGTGATGTAGACACTATCTTCTCAGGCTATAACAAATATAAATTCTCAATGCTTGTCTAAATTGCATACAGCAGTAATCAGCAATTATCAAAAAGAGTAAACACAAATAATTAAGATGTTTCCAGGACTTCCAAGAACAGTCTTCTCTGGGATGTATGCCTCACACTGCTACTGTGGGTATAAATGTTGTGTGCAACACCCATTTGATACCACGAGGAAAAGAGTAGTTTTACCTCCATGTCTTAAGCCCAGCTCAAGCAAGTTGGATGAAACAGCCCAGATAAAGACACCCCTATGATTTGCTATTTTCAGTGGGGGTGGGGGTTGTTAAAAGCGACACACTTTGTTCTGGTTCCAAAATCAGCCTTGTAAACACAGGAAAGCACAAACAGTGGAAACACCAGATTAACCCTGGCTGTGCAACAGCTTAACTACCTTCGGTATCTGATATCATTACATTTACTTTAGTATCTGATGTCATTTTATGCACCACAGTGGATCAGCCAGTGTCCTTCAACCCCTCACTACCAATTTCGTCCAAATACAGTCCAATGTCATTACAATTAATTCCCCCACAAATTTCATTACACTGACATCTCTTGACACGTTTGTTATCAGTCACGTGCTCCTATTATCTTCTCTGCTTTGAGCTCTCTCATCAGCCTCCATTTCCTGTAATGCACTGCAGTTGGGAGTTTCTATTAACATAGAAGGTACATTTTTGCTGATTTGTAATCTTTCCTGACATGGGAAAAAAGTAGGCTTTTTACATACTTTTTATTTTGCAAGTGGAATTGTCAGATAGGCATACAATTGGAGGAATACTAAATAAGCATGTTCGTATATTCTAGTGAACTTAACTCAAACTTAAATTCTAATGAATAATTAATGTATGTATGTGTGCATTCTGAAGAGGTGGGAATGCCGGTTGAATAACCTACACACCTGCCTCCTCACTCCTCTCTCCAACTTATTTCTGCTGCTGAAATCACTGGACCAATTTGCATCTTCTGTAAACTGGCATAACTTAGTGTCAATCAATGGACCTACAGCAATTCCCACTGCCTGAGAGCCTTTAAGCATATGATGTACTTAGAGGACCTAGCAGGTCTGATTAGACCACAAGTCTGCCAAAAGTCCAGTTCTAAGAAACTCTACTCCTAGAATCGGTATCTTTGCTCTTACTTTCTTGACAGTATTGCTTTTATCTTTACATATTTTAATCTGCAAAGGACAATGAAACCAGTTACCTCTAACGTGAGATCAGAATCAGATCAAAAAGATGTGCTTCATGTTAGTAACAATTACTTAAATTATGAGAAATATGAAAGGCTTTGCCTCCAGATTTCGCATTTTTGTTCTTACTTTGACCTTCAAAGATAGAAATATCAAAAATACATATATATATATATGAATATCAAGATTATTTCTGGTTATTATAGCTATCTGTTTAGCTTTTTGAAGGGATACTGGACCTTAGTTTTTGGATTTTAAAGCAATCTCTGTGTACCAGAAATCAGGATGAGACTGAATATGAGGATACATATAAGGTCACTTAAATTGTCCTACATGTATATTATCTGGGGTTTCTGCACCTTCCTCCGTAGCAGTCTTGCTGAGTATTGACAGGACAGGCAACTGGACTACCAGCCACACACATACTCTGATCAACTGATCTGGAATGCATGTGCAGAGATGGGCCTCCAAATACCTCTGTCTGGATTCACACTTACTTGTGATCACACTATCCCACTTGTGATCACACATCCCACAAAGATGATCAAAGGAACGGAGCATCTGTTACAGAAGGAGAGACTGAGAGAGCTGGTTCTGTTCAATCTGGAGAAGGGAAAGCTGAGGAGGGATCTACCAAAATGTATAAATATCTGATATGTAAAGAGAGAGACAGACACTTCTCAGTGGTACCCAGTGACAGGACAAGAGGGAATGGGCACAAAATGAAACACTGAAATTCTGCTTGAACTTAAAAAAAAATTAAAAAAAAAAAGAAAAAAATCACCGCTGTTTTCATGTGAAGGTACTTGAACACTGGAACACAGTTCCCAGAGAGGCTGTGGAGTCCCCATCCTTGGAGATACTCAAAACCTGACTGCAAACAGTCCTGGGCAACCCATTTTAGGAGACCCTACTTGAAGCACACGACACTGGCTAGGCATTCTTCAGAGGTCTCTTCCAACCTCAGTATTTCTCTGATTCTGTATTACTGCTGAGCAGATAAAGCAACTTTAAATATCTGGCTCAACACAAATTAAAATTACATTATTCCTCACTCCTGGTTTTCCTGAGAGCCACACTTTCTCGTTGTTAAAAGATTGCCAAGAGAATGACAAATATCTCTTTGAGTCACTATTTTAACTCCCAGTGTATCACAAAGCTTCAGGAACAGCTGTGCATGTTGGAAGCCCAGTGTGAGGAAGCAGAATCAAGTAAACCAGCTTTGCCTTCTCTACATTGTACTTTCTTTCCCTACTTCCTGCCGTTCTACTAAATTGCCACAGAGCAACAATTCCCTCCCACTGACCTGGAGTTTGCCATGACCTGAACCAGCTGCAACTCATCTAAGCCACTGAGAAATTGTGAGATTAGGATGGAGCAAGGACATGTGTTTTCAGATGGGAAAAATATACTCTGCCCTCTGAGAAAGTCTGAGTACCATGGGCTATGAAATATTTGCAGATAAAATCATTTCTGAAACTGGGAGAACAAGAGAAGGGGAGGGAAGTAACGGGAAGGGAGGACAAGGAACAGGATGCCCTATACAACCACTCTTTATGCCAAGTCATTTCTTCACCTTCCTAAGGGAACAAAACCCTGCTGATTCCATGGGCCACACTAAGCTGTCCATGTGGCAAAGAGTTGCAAGACAGGTGCCACATTCCTCAAAGAACTGAGAAGAACAGGAGCACCGGGAGTATTTTCCATTCGTCTTGCCTCTCTGCTGCAAAATGAGGGTAGGCAAAGTATTCAGCTGTGCAGGCAGCCCTTGCTAGATTGCTTATTCTGCCATGGGAAATAGATATAGATTACACAGCAGTCCCATGACAAGAACCCTGCCCAGACTACTTGCCAGCTGTGTGTGATCACAGACAAAGAGCTGCACAGATTTGTATCAGCAGCTAGGGAAGCCTACTCACTTACCCCTCATGGGGCTTCTGCTGGCTGGCTGCAAGGCAGGCTGGAGTTCAGAAGCCCAAATGGACCACAGGAAAATCCTGTGTGCCCTAGACACCAGGGCATCAAGGATTTTCTGTATCTCCATGGGCAAGGACTCTGCAGAGTCAAGTAGTGACAGAGGCAGAAAACTGTTAATACCAAAGTTTTCTTAGAGCAAACTGTCACTCTGGTCACACGTGTTAGACTGTGTGTTTATAGACATGGCTTTTTCTGCATTGTTATATATTTTAATGACTGGGAAAGCAAAAGCAATTACTTGGTAGATTGTAATTTAATCATGTTATCTATAGATGATAGTTCCAATGTGCAATATTTATGAGCAGAGAGACATTACCAAATGAATTTCCTAGCAGACCCATAAAAGGACTAGCATCTTACTGCTTCTACTGAGCTTTACTTCACATTACTCAACAGAAACCCCAAAAGAACAAGTAAAGCAAAGAGTAAAGTAGTCTTCTTAGTCTTCTATACATACATTTATATATATATATAAAAAAAATAACCCTGGAGAAATTCAGAAAAATGAGAAATAATACTACTATTGTTTATTTCTCTTTCCCTGTTATTCACAATCTCAGCTTCCACAGAAATACTATTCATACAGGTTGTAAACAAAATGAGGCAAAGAGCTTTTCCCCCATTTATCCATAAAACACCTGCCTCACTCCAGATGTTACTGAATTGAAATAGTCAGAGAGCGCTTTATTTTAAACTCTAATCACAAAGATTATGAAAAAAATCCTTGTTTTAACTCATGCTTTTAGCATAGTCACACCCCGGAATCCAGGACTCTATTTTACTTGGTACTTCACAATGACAGTCCCTGTCTTGAGTGGAAAACAAACATTCAAGCTTTATCTGAACTAACCAATGAACGTTAACATCTACTGCTTTCCTGCATATCATTATTAATATAATTCCTACTCAGTAGCATATTAAAAGGTGCTGAACTCAACAGGAATTTAGGGCACTTGGAAAGATCAGCCCCAAAATGCATGGGTATTCGCAAATGCCCTCAATTGCTCTCTGCTGCTGTAAGCTGCTTTTGTACTACAATTTCATGACTGTTGCCTGCTCTTTCTTCACATTGGTAATCTCATGGGGGCGACTGGCTTCCCTGGAACTCAACCCATTTAAACCAGCTGAGCAACTAAGCGTTCCTATGTCTGCCTCCCTGCTACAGAGACAGGGACTTCATTCATTCCCTTGGCACACATCATGGAAAATGAGAAAACACTGTCTCAGCCAATTCCTCATAACATGCTCAGTCAATTACTGCCTTACCCTTTACAGCTTCAGAAGACTTAGAATGTGAACCAAGTTGCCTGAACTGCCTATGCTATTCTGTGGAGCAGGGTTTCTGTTTGTTTTAAATTAAGATTCTACCTTGACCACAATATTATCTGGTCAGGCTTTGTGTCTCAACATGGATGGCCAAAAAATGAATCTTCTCCCACTTTGAAACTAACCCCAAATCCCCTTAGCTATAACTAATAGCTTCCTGTGATACGTAGAGGAGCAGAATCCACCCTACTAGCCATTACACTCTGAAAAGATCCAGCTGTTTTAATTCTTTTATCATCATCACTGTGCATGAGTGTTTCACCATGGAACATAAAATATCTTGAAGCTGGGCTTAAGTTTTAGTACAGTTGAGTCTGTACTAGGGAAGACTCAGTGGAATTGTTACACAAGCAAAGCCTCCAAAATGCACGTAGCTTCTGTTTTCTGAAAACAAATATTCATATGGATTTTTAATAATGTTCTTCATGATGTATGATATGCATCAGATTTAAAGTATCATAGCACAGAATTACTTTGAGAAAAAAAAAAGTTACTTCCCCTCCCTGTACCTCTAGATAATATTTATCTGTGAAAGGTTTTAGAAAGGAGTAAGTAGAGCAAAAAGGCTTTCATGTAAAAGCAAATAAGGCCTGGGGCATATTAACTTCCACTACAGTAAATCACATCTTTTGATACCGCTACAGTAGCTCTATTAGAAGAGTGTTAAAAATACTCTGGAGACTAGTGGGAATTAACAAGTTAGCTTGCTCTGTAAATGTCTCCACGAAAGTTGACATTTCTCCTCTATCTTAGATAATATAAAATTATTTCTCCAGCAACCACTTATGGTTTTTTTGTTTGTTTTTATAAACTGATCCAAATTAATTTCAAATCTATGCACATTGAAAGAGAAAAATGTAACTCTTCAGTAAAACAGCATCATGGTTATGAGGCCTATGGGCAAAATCAAATGTATTCATGTATATATTTCATTGCCTCCCCCTTTTCATTACATTATCTTTAATTCTGCATTCTGTGTGATCACAGAACACTGTCCAGAACCACAGAACACCAGTAGATGAAAGTGTCCTTTGATGTCACTTTAACACACCTCTCTTTTAAAGGGCAGTGTTTCTTTTTTTCTATTTATTATACTACAGCAGAAACTGATGGGCAGGATTCACAGGATTCTTCCCTGTTGGCCATGTAACAGCTCGTCTATGTTAAACATTATCACATATGAATAGGAAAGAAAGACCCTCAGCTGGGTACTTTGGAAAAAATAAGTTAAGCTGATTTGTGCTAGGTATTTTTCATTTTATAGACTTTTAAAAGCCTGCACAAGATGCAGGCAATGAAGCCTCAGTTCCCACTTTCTTCACATTTGTTTTTTGTACACAAATCATAGGAGAAATTAATGGGTATTATCAAAAAGATACACAAAAGTCAAAAGACCAGCTTCCCTCCAAGCTGCTGCCTATCTTCCATACCCATATATTCCAACCTGTGCTGTGAGATCTCACGGACATATTTATCCATTCTGAAGTTGCACTGAATTGTTCTTTATTGTCGGTGGATTTCAACAGCCTTTTAAGTGTCATAAGTGGATGAGATCACAGACATTTTAAGACTAGGAAAAATACATCACAGCACTGTCAGACAGAATGCATGCATTGAATATGCATTAGCAATAGTAGCTGTATACTATGCAGTGATAGCCAGATTCCATTTACTACCTTTAATTAATAATTGAAGAGATTGATTACCATAGAATTTCAGATTGGTCTTTAGTATTCCCTGATATATACATTGGTACCCTATATTAACATAGCATACATCATCCTGAACAGACGTGAAACCCTTTACCAATTTAATAAACTGACACACAGCTACCTTCCCATTTTTGAAATGCAGCTGCTTCTGAGACAAAACACGGCTGCTTTTTAACAGCACACTGGAATACCACCAAATGACTGGAACAGCAAATGAAATATTTAGAAGGCAAACAGACACAATGCCAAAGTAAACCAGAGCAGAACTACAATTCTGCCCAGACACTGCGAAAGCATCACAGAGTCTTTAATGACACCAGGATTTTATAAAGTTTCTCATCCCAAGTGCTGACAGGATGCCCCTTACTGCCATGCTGGAGATCAATTCTACATTGCCTCAGGAGGACTGAATCAATGACTTCAAAGTCTCAACACCAGATGTATAAACTTGCTGAAGCATTTATCAAAACAAATTTAATCTGAGTTAGGGCATTCAGTGCTATTTCTGACAGACTAACCACTGCACAAAAAACATGGCAGTGCTCTACCAGTTTTATATATCAAATTCATTGGGATAAAAAAGAAAAAAAGCATAGAGGAAAAAAGGTGCAAGAAGTTACAGACAAAATAGCAGAGGCCAATTGTGTTATGAAGTCTACTAGAAGACACAAGCCCATCACAATTTATTGAGAGAATTTGTGCAGGCAAGCAAGTTTATATCTGATCATTGTTTTCATCATAGGGGGAAAAAAAAAAATCTCATTTGATATTTTGAACCTTACAGTCAATTCATTCTTTTGTTCAACTATTGCCTTACTGAAGTAACGATTCAGGGTGACTTCTCAGTCTTAACCAGTTCCAGTAGTATTGCTACACACCAGTGACCAACTGTCAGATCAGAACTGCACAGCCACTAGTCTGCAGACACAACCCCTAAAACACCACACCGTAACTGTACATACCCAGTGGCTGTTCCTGCAGTATTCATATCTTAACAACTTCAGGAATTAAATATTATCAGAAAGGTTTACATCAAAACCTCATTAGATGTAAATGCTCTTCTTTTGGAGTACCGCCATTTTTATCATCTAGATAATCATAAAGAATGCACCCCAAGTAACACAGATCCTTTTTATTTTTTTATTCTTCCTGAAATGAAAAACGACAAGATCATTCAACTGAAGCAAATTAATAAAAATAACAATAAAAACAGTTTCACAAAGTCTTTCTCCTTGAGAGGAAACCATCCAAGAACATTTTGGGAAACATTCACTTTCCCTTTTATCCTTTGAAATTCCACAGCACGTAGTTTGCTACTATAAAAAAACATATTAATTGAAGCTGCAGATACCAGGTTGGTGGGAAATAGACACTTCTGAGTATTTCAGGAACATTTTAACGTGATTTATTTGTCTGAGAAGCCACTGCAACAGAGTTCATCAAAAGAGATTCATAACAATATTTGGCTAACTCGATAAGGAAACAAAGGAAAACCACCTTCCTTTTAAATTGGAATTAGCTTTCCTGAAGGCTGAAGATGAATATAGCATACTGAAAACAGAAAGGAAGGATCAAAGTCACCAGAAGAAGGCAAAGATACATCTAAACACCTACCGTTGCCCATGTGATTCCATTGGAGGCACTGTTAGCAGACTCAGCTCCCACAGTCAATACAGAACATGTAGGGAACTAAATACCATGAGTCTAGATGATCCTTCATTCAGAATTTAGTACTGTATTTTATGAGGAAATTTGTATTCAGAATGGCCAAACAACAAGAAGATAATATTCCATAAGTTGTTTTTTTGTTTGTTTGTTTGTTTTAAACAGAAAGAACAGTTTGTGTCTATATTCTGTTCTCAATATTCATAGGAAAATATTTGGAGAGTCCTTCCATGTTAGGATTTTGGATGACTGGTTTTATTCTGTCTTGCTCACCATTTGAATTATTAAATGAAGTTTATCCTTATGTCAAGCTGTGGGATAGACTTAGGCCCTAGGTATTCTTTGTCAAGCAGAGACAATTCTATCAGAAGTAATGGAGAATGTAAAAAGATAACTTGACACCATAAATGTGGATGTATAACTTTGGGCTTGCCACTTCTTTCCTAGTGAACCTGTCTTTACGTAGGGAGTTGAATAAAACAAGGGTTTTTTTATGGGATGGAAATGACAGCGAAAACTCCTCACATATGCCTTATTATAGCAGGTACATTTGGACTGTCAAGCCCTCAGGCATTAGTCCTCTTATCATTTGTAGAATTCAAAGATCTTCGAATATTTTGAAGCAACTGCAGACTGAATCAATGGTATCAGCTTAGGTAACGGTGGGATGCTAAACCACAATTCACATTGCATATATGTCTGTCAGGCTTCCTACGCAAACCAACTATAGATGAACATCCCATTCCTCACCCTCTGCTATTAACCAGGTAGGATGGAAATGGTGACCCATGAACCACATATCTCCTCATACCTGTACTGCTCGTAAGGATCATGCAGCCTTTTTCACTTGGCTCTCTTCATCACACTTAGTGACAACTGCAGGCTCCACTGCTTGAAAGCCAAATGTACTAGTGTTCCTACCTAGTGAGAGGAGGTCACCAAATATACCACCTGCAATTACATTTTCATCTTCTAGCTATAAAAGCTTTCTATTCAAGAGTCATAATTGTCTTCTCGTTTGAATAAAATTTGAGGTATTTTAGGAAGCTGTTAGAGAAGCTGAGTGGATTGAAGTATTGTTGTGCTAATTAAAGCTTCTTTGATTTTCAAACGCTTAATCTGAACACTCTACAAAGTAAGCATTATATAGAAACGCCAACCATGAGATATAATGCAACTCCAAAAGTACCTGTTAGAAGCCTTGAGTACAGAATGTTTCTGATCTTCTTTTCTTAGTAGTCTGAAAAGCAGCATGAAATCATAGTCTTCCTACGGTCCTCTGAAGTGAAAAGACACAATCCTATTTACTTCTGTGGGTTCTGGTTTACCTCAAGAGCGTAGCAGTTCCCTCCACATAACTGCAGAGCTTTGTTGAGACAGTACATAGCAGCTGCTTTCAGGGATAGCACTGAATCATATGGCCTGACTGACAAAGAAAATCAGACCACCTGATTCAGAATACTAGTCCTGAAGGCAGCTGCTCCAGGTGCCTGAGAGGAAGGATAAAACTTTTAACGGTGCATAACAACACACCTGTGAGAAACAGCCCTTCTTGGTTTCAGAGATTAAGAGTCATTTTATCCTGTGAAGTATTAAGCTTTATAATAGTGAAAATATTACCTTGGGTTTCTGTATGGTAAAGGCATACATATTCTCACCTGAGATTTTTGGTTTTATAAAGCAATTATTTTTACACATTAATCAAACAGTGTACAAAAACTGAGTGACTTCCAAGAGTAACTGTTAGGTAAATTTAGTCCATGTTGAAATTATCAATATTATATAGAGAAAGATTAAAAAAGCACCTTGTTATTGAATGTACTCTGTCCTTCTCTGTGTTGAAAATCTGCTGAATCAGGGACAAAATGAGGCTATGTTAGTCTTCACTTCCCTTATAACTTGAGTGCCAGTACAGCTGAAGGAGAAAGAGGAGCCTATTCCAGGACATGGATAATCAGCATGTCTTTTACCTAAGTTAAGTCTGCAGGGCCACACTTCCTCAGTGTATGTTGCTTCAGAGCAAACCTATCAGGCAAAGAGACTGCCTGGTGTAACAAAAGGACTTGATATGCAAATTTTCAGCATTTGATGAAGTACATAAGACAAGATAACAGAATATGTAGTTAGGAGAAAAACAAAACAAAAAAATATCCATTTACTTTTTAGATTAATTAAGAAATCAACTCAGACTCAACAAACATAGTACCCAATGCTGACTTTTAATGGAATCGTTTTAGATTCCATAAAACATTTTTAGGGAAAGAAAAAAAAAAGTCCAGATTCTGAATGCATGTTGTTTTGCTTCAAAACGTCCATTTCAAACTGACTACATGACAGTAAATATCTCAGTACAAGATGGTACATTGTATAAGGGGTACAACGACTACATAGGCTGTTGAAAAGATGAGGTAAAGCATGAGACATTATTTTGTTAGCATCATGGCAAAAGAAACACAGCAAGAATATTTTCCACACAGAGAAAGCAGCACGGATGGTAGCAGGCAAGGTCCTTCTTCAGAAAAATGTGTGATTGTGATACAAGAATTGACATTCCCAGTCCAAAGAGAATGGAGCTATTTGAGCTAGATCTATGACAGGTATGATTGAGACGGACTGCAAAGAAGCTCAGAAGAGAAGGCTCTGGGATCTGGGTGTAGTATTTCACAAGATAAAGTATGGCCAATAAGCGAGAAAACTAATAGGGGGACACAGAAAGAGCTAATGGTACAACTGAGTGGTAGATTGGGAAAACAAGTTGCGAAGCAACATTGCAAGTCGATTCAAAGAATGCAACAAGAGCTTTGCTAAGGACAAAAGGGAGAAGATTGATACTGTAGAGGTGATAAACAAGCCTCTTTTTTTTTTTTTTTTAGCATAGCAAATAAAAATGCAAGAAGCAATGTAACTTCAGACATGCCTAGAGTCAACAAAACTTCTTCCTGAAGCAAGGTATGGAAATGAGTATCTTGTTGAAAACAAACAGCACCACCAAGCAGCTAACAGTCAAATGACTTGGACTAGTACCATTTAAGAGTGGTAGCTGCAAATCCTTACTATAAGCCCAACAAAACAATTTTTGTCAATTTATGAGTGAGATTCAATAAGACTCAGTAAATATACTCAGTAAATATCTCAGTAAAAATACTAATGAATGACAATTTTCTTGATGAAAGCTTTTCTTGACTAAGAAAGTTAAAAAAGTATTTAAATAGTCACATGATAGACAACACAAAATGTTCTGCCTTATGTGAGGTTAGGGTATTTTCACTTCATTTCCACTGCATGTGATCAGCATTCTACTGTGTATGCATCCCACTGTAACAAAGTGCACGTATCTCCAGAAAGACCTGGCAGTCATAGATGGATTTCTAATACACAGTACCTTTGGCATAAAATAATTTATGTCATTGCCTTCTTTATATATGATACAATATCAAGACATGGCAGGCATGACTTTATCAGACCAGTTTGCATGAAACACACTTTAAAAACTATTTTCAGAAGAAAACAACAAGTCAGTTTCACTTGTTTACATTGAACCCAAACCAAAAAACAGGATCATTCACACAGTTGTTAAAAAACTGATTTCAAGTCAGCACTTACAAGATAATGCTGTAGGCAATGGTTCAGATTCATGAGTGTAGCCACAACATGCCAACTGATACCCAAAAGCCTTTGGAGAATACAATCAGTAGGCTTAATCTTATTTCTGCTGGTTTTGGTGGAACTGAGTGCTATCTCAGCAGTGAAGGCATCAGAGTTCAGCTCCAGAACACTACTCACTCAAGGTTAGATCCAAAGCCTATGAAAACCAAACCCTTGGATTAATTGACATTGAGTTGACATTTGCAAGTTTCTCAAAGCTTACTGACTCTCTCAATGACTATATTGTCATTTCTTATACCCAACAATAATGAAACCAATGAACTCAACCTTTCATTTTAGATAGAACTAGGAGGTAGAGACAGGAGAGAAACCAGACTCCAGAAAATAACCAGACAGAATAATCCTGGGTAAGATCCTTAAAAATTATCTTTAATTGATGCCAAATATGAACAGATAAACAAGTACAGAAGCAGGTAAAATTGCATAGATGAAAACTATGCATTTCAAATAGTTCAAGAACTCATAAAACATTTGATGTTCTAAAAATGATAAATCAAATGATTTCACTAATAGAAGTAAAATGAGCTGTATCATGACAACGAAATACATATTTGACCCAAAGTGTAAGTGATTTGTAACTGGTGGAAATACGTACAGCTGTGTCAGCTTAAATGTTTTGTTGCCCTGATGGTGCACTTTCATATGGAGATTTTTCAGTTTATATATTTAACATTGGTAATATTTGATCTTGAAAGTCAGAGGTATGTCTGAGAGGCCATATACAGTTCTATTAACAGCTATTATTTATTCATTTCAAACCGACATACTGCAAAAACAATGGTTTACATGTAAAGGAAAAGAAAAAAATATTTCATTTTAGCAGGTTATAGGTAGGGGATTGCTGAATTTAGTCATAAAAATATTATTTTTACTTTTTTACAAGAGTAAAATATACATTTGATCCCAATTACATTATAGAAATGTCACTGAAATAATAGCATGGACCAAAGACTGATGCACGTAAAGAAACCAAATGTGACATGTCTTCATTTTATTTATTATAGAAACTAGAAAAGTAGGTGTTATGTTTTTTTTTAAGTGGTAGTGACATTTGCTAGAACCTGTGAACAGGTGAAATATACAGAATTACATAGATATTAACAGATATTTTAAGACAAATTTCAGTTAAGAACTCAGTTTAATCTTGTTTCATTTGAAAACATCAAAGCATACTATGCCTTGACAGAATAAATTGCTGACCTCATGGGTGATTAGTTCACCCATACTGAGTGGAACACCAGAACACCCTGAAGTTTCATTTTTGCAGATATGAATACTGACACCTTTAAGAATACTCAATAAGCATTTCAGGAAAAATAAATTCTGTATAACTGTTTAAATAAAGCCAGAACAAGAGAAAACAGAAAGAGAAACTTAGTCTGACATAAGTCCAACCAAAACTGAAATGTAGGTCCCTGGTTAAAGCATCTCAGAAAAGTAGTCTGTTTCAGACTTGCAATATACAGATCTGGAACAAACTTGCCATGTAGAACAATTGCAACAACTTTCAAATTCTATCCAGCTCTGTGGCTATGGAGGGTGAATCACACTTTGGAGCTGATTCTGAATTCCTGTGAGTCCAAAATTACCATGACAATCAATTGCATCAAGCATGCTGGAAGACTACTGGATCAGACCATTCCTAGAAAAGCTCTGGTACTTCCCTCTTCTCTACACAAGGAGAAATTAATTAATCCAGAATGGCACCCCTCTAAAAAGAATTATCAAACTAACATTAGCAAAGGAATATATTATCTCAACATATATTAAACTTGTGCAGAAGATGATTTAAAATCCAACTTTCTGCCTTTTTCTAATAAATTGCAGATGTTCCAATCCTACTTTTTTGTTTGTTTGTTTGTTTTTATCTCAGTTAATATATATACATATAAGAAACTGCACAGTCCAAGCCTGAACTATGGAAAGGTGAAACTTGCCTTCAGTTCCTTATAGTTAACAAAAAAACAAAAAAAAAGCATTTCTTGTGTTACATTTGGGCTTCAGCTCTTTCATAATAGAAGCAAACTTTTTGTATTTCTCTTTAACAAAAACAAGAGTCCCATGCTAAAAATTCACCAATAACAGTAGCAACCACTCAAATTGTTGCCTTGGGTCAATGCATCCTCTAATGAACAATATACAGCTGATTTGCTAAGAAGGGTCTGATCTCTGAAATCTCTACTTGGGCAAAATCAGTTTTGAAAATAATAGCTTCTTTTTTGCCCAATGTTGTCCTTTCTCCAGTGCTTTGTGCTCTCTTTCAAGTGCTTGCCCATTTGATCAGCAGCACATGAAATTCAGCATATGCACAGAGACTTTGTAATTGGAAATTAATTTCCTTGGGCCATGATCATTGTCAGCTTAACCACCCAGAAGGCAGCGGGATTGATCCTCCTCACACCTACAAATGTATAAACCAGGAACAAAGGAAGGAAACCACTGCAACTGTACCAGGAACGGTATGTTAACTTTCAGTAAGCCAGGCTGTGAATTTCTAGCACTCAGTGTTCCACTCCGTATACACAAATGCTCAGTGGCAGACTAAGAATTTTACAGCACATGGCCACCCCGAGCAAAGTAGGGTCAGTTCCATTACATTTAATGAGTACTAAAGGCTTATCTGTTTGAATGAACTTGTGAGGCAGATGAGGTAAACTGCATTAAGCCCCATTGTGTGCAGAATTAAAGCAGCCTTAATTCAATTCAGCTTACTTTCCTCCCCAAAAGAATGACTCCAAATCAGATTAAGGTTGCTTTTATACTGCAGCAGAATGTCCATGCTGGGCTTTAAAACAGTTTAACAAATCTACTTTAGATGCACACCTTTCATTAATTTAAATTAGCTTTCCTGAAGTCCCCTGTGGAGATAAGGCTTAAGAGACCCCATGCAGGGAATCTGCATGGGTTTTCTAGGATGCCATGAACTCACACTCTGGCTTACCGCACACTAAACTTCTTCCGAAGACATGTAAATCCAGATCATTGTCTCTGTTGGAGCTGCTGCACAGAGAATTTGAGCTCTTGGCAGGTTGGCAGCAATCTCTCAATTCTGTGAAGGAAGGGGATACAGGGCCTTTCATTTTCACTCTCCCTGTTGCTCTTCTGCCTGTTTCCTAGTGATCTATAGCTAAGGGTGATAGGACCAGATGGGGAATTTTGGCAGTGAGACCAGTCTCTGGGATTCCTGTCCACTACCTCTCCACTTCATTCCTACCTCTGTACCACAGCGTACTGCTGCCTTGCTCAGGTAAGACAAGTTTCCTCATCCGCTTCACAGAGTGGATGGAGAAAAAGCTGTATGGGGCAAGCAAGAAGGCAGCATAGAGCAATGGCTGGTAAAGAAGGCTCAGGTAGTAGCTCCTTATACTGGAATTGCTGCCTTGCCTCATCAAAATACAGCTCAGCTAAGACTGCCATATTTTCTGTTTTCTGTGTCCAGCATAACATGGGCATCACTTCTGGGAGGTCCCTACCAAATAACAAAGGTCTTTTCTCTCTTTTAGAGATGCACTGATTGGCCACCAGTTCATTTCCATTCCTCTTCCACTGACATAACCCCATTAAGTTCATGTGTGGTGAAAAGAAATCTAGACTAAAAGGAAGAGAAAAAAGGGAAAGGGGAAAGGGGAAAGGGGAAAGGGGAAGGGGGAAGGGGAAGGGGAAGGGGAAGGGGAAGGGGAAGAAGGGGAAGGGGAAGGGGAAGGGGAAGGGGAAGGGGAAGGGGAAGGGAAAGGGAAAGGGAAAGGGAAAGGGAAAGGGAAAGGGAAAGGGAAAGGGAAAGGGAAAGGGAAAGGGAAAGGGAAAGGGAAAGGGAAAGGGAAAGGGAAAGGGAAAGGGAAAGGGAAAGGGAAAGGGAAAGGGAAAGGGAAGGAAGGAGGGAGGGAGGGAGGGAGGGAGGAAGGGGCAGGGCAGGACAATGCAGGGCAGGGAAAAGAAAAGAAAAAAGAAAAGAAAGAAAAGAAAAGAAAAGAAAAGAAAAGAAAAGAAAAGAAAAGAAAAGAAAAGAAAAGAAAAGAAAAGAAAAGAAAAGAAAAGAAAAGAAAAGAAAAGAGAAGAGAAGAGAAGAGAAGAGAAGAGAAGAGAAGAGAAGAGAAGAGAAGAGAAGAGAAGAGAAGAGAAGAGAAAGAAAAGAAAAGAAAAGAGAAGAGAAAAAAGAAAAGAGAAGAAAAGAAAAGAGAAGAAAAGAAAAGAGAAGAAAAGAAAAGAGAAGAAAAGAAAAGAGAAGAAAAGAGAAGAAAAGAAAAGAGAAGAAAAGAAAAGAGAAGAAAAGAAAAGAAAAGAAAAGAAAAGAAAAGAAAAGAAAAGAAAAGAAAAGAAAAGAAAAGAAAAGAAAAGAAAAGAAAAGAAAAGAAAAGAAAAGAAAAGAAAAGAAAAGAAAAGAAAAGAAAAGAAAAGAAAAGAAAAGAAAAGAAAAGAAAAGAAAAGAAAAGAAAAGAAAAGAAAAGAAAAGAAAAGAAAAGAAAAGAAAAGAAAAGAAAAGAAAAGAAAAGAAAAGAAAAGAAAAGAAAAGAAAAGAAAAGAAAAGAAAAGAAAAGAAAAGAAAAGAAAAGAAAAGAAAAGAAAAGAAAAGAAAAGAAAAGAAAAGAAAAGAAAAGAAAAGAAAAGAAAAGAAAAGAAAAGAGAAAGAAAGAAGGATGCTTACTGGTGAGAACAGGCAGTTTGTTAAGTGCACCTTCAGGCCCACAAAGACATTTCAGCACTTCTGTGTAAAGGGAATAAGAGCTTTTTGTTTTTCTGGTTGTTCTTTTCTTTTGTGTCAAACTTGCCAGAAAGGCATGCCTATGCCACATGTGGTTAGTTCCCATACTCCATATGTATTGAGATCCTTTGCAGTGAGCTATAAATGGGCAAAGAAACATTCAAGCTCCCCAAGCGATCCCAAGCCCTAATGATCCATCCTGACCTCCTGACAAAAAAAGGACCACTGCATGCAGCACTATTCTCTTTACATATGCGAAATTATTATCATTCTGGTCATTAAACTAAGGTGTGTATACCCAACTACAACGGAAGTTAAGTAACCAAAGTGAGGCCTCATGTCCCAGATGCTATTTTCTGATCATCAGTTCCACAGCATTGCATTCATTATTGCTGTTTATTTTAGTCAGTTGCTTGTTTTGTAAGCTGAGTGCAGTACTCAAGTCTGTTTCAACATAAGAAGTCATATCCTAGAGTCCAAGAGTTTGGAAAGATCAGGACCATCAGACTGTAGTGGGGAGAGAGGGACCATCAGACTGTAGTGGGGAGAGAGGTGTACAATGGGCTCAGGAGTGAGCAGAGGACAGAAAGGAAGTTTTACAATATCTGTGTAGAGAATGTAATGCCCTGTTTTATCTGATGCTTTGCATTTCTTGCAGGAGTCAGAACTCCCTCAGTTCTTGATCACTTTCTCATCTTTAAGATTCACAGAAGCTGCACATTGAGAAATAAAGTCAAGTCTTTCTGGAAACCTGGCAGGTCAGGCTTGTGCGTAACTGCAGTTAGGGTTCTTTTTAATCTATATGCCTTGATTTTATATATGTATGTGTCTGCATATGTGTAATACACATGCATGTGCAGACAACGTATATATTCATACACATATATACATATATCAGAAACCTAGGGGAAGAAAGGATCTGTTCAATGTGGAAGGAGAATTTTTCAATAACAGTTGGCCACAGGTGAAGTGCAGAATGAAGACCCTCAACTTCATCCATTTAAAAAATAAAGATTAGTGCCTACATTAGCTCTGATCACACTTTATTATCTCCCAGGGCCTAGCAGTCAAGGCTGGCATATTGCAGAAGATACCTTCTCCTAGCTTTACTTCCTTCACCAGATCATGGTGGGAGTAAGGTTAGGGATCAGAAAAAATAATATGTCTTGGAGGATCTGTGACAGAATTTAAGATCTGACAGACTGCTAAAAGGGAATAGAGGAGGCATGGATAGGAGGACACTGGAAAGCTTCTGTCACCTACCTCCTGGGAAATCCAAAGGAAAGAAAAGCATGGCCCTGCAATCTGGTTGCCTGACTGAGTAATGCTGCAGTTAATGATGGTCCTTAGCTCCCCCTGTGTCCTGCCATGCTGGGACAGGCTGCCAAAGAGCCATCTCGGGGAAAGAAAGGGCAGGTATGATGATGGCAGCAATGTCTCTATAAACAATCTAGGGAAACTTGAAGTCTTGCATAAACACAACTGTGACTTATTTAGCAGAAGAAAATGTTGAGCCCTGCAGCATTGGACTGGCAAGGGAAGGAAGGTATCTTGAGGGGCGCTGGTGGTCTTTGCCTGCCTCTTCTGCATGCCTCTCTCTCACGCTTACGCTTTGTTTCCTTCTCTGTCCCTTTCTGTGCTGTGTCAAGAGGCAGCACAGAACTCTCCTGCTTGTGTGTTGGTGCCTTGCCCTTTCCTTCGCTATCTCTGATCAGCTCAATTCCTGGAGGCACTTTCAGTAGTTTAGGGGATGTAAGATAAAGGCACTGCACAACTATCTAAATCGATCTGTTATGTCTCTTCAGTGAGTTTTAGGGGAATACAAAAAAGTCTTAACTAATGACTGCAAAAGAAACCAGCTGCTGCAATTTGGATGCATATAGTAGATAAGTTTCATTTACATTCTGAGAATGCACCAAAAAGCATGCATCTGCACCTTTAAACTATAAAGGATACTAGGTTTTAGGTGTTGCTATATATAACTTGACTTCTTAATTTTCCATATAGCTTTCCCTTTAAGGGATGGGATATATTCCTTTCTGACAATGCCTGGACAAAAGCCAACACATTTCCCTGAGCAATGCAGGAAAACAATCAGGTTTCTCTAATCTGTTCATTGAGGCCCTCGGCCTATCAAGCACTTTTTTTATTTCATTTTTATTGTTATTATTGTTATTGTTGTTATTATTATTATTATTATTATTATTATTATTGAATTCATGCATTAATTAATTCAAGTTACACCTTAATCAAATAGGCCATAATGCTGAATATTTGAACATGCTTTGATCTCCAAAAGTTATTGTTCCCATTTGACTAACATACGCACTTAAATACAGTACTTTAAATTACTAGTCAATGATTTAATAAATTAAGGAGTGCACTTCTGGTGAATGCAAATCATAAAGAAAAAAAAAAAGAAAGAAAGAAAAAGAGAGATAAAGGACCTATTTTTAGAAGATTCAGTTCAAACGAAAGCTTATCCGCTATTGTCTGAGGTAAAGTTTCAGGCATGCGATTATAAAATAAATAGTATCAAATTCAAACATGCTTATATTAAACTCCATTGTGCTATCTTGCAACAGAGGGACTATAAGTTTTGTATCCAGTTCTGGACAGGGAAAAGGAAAAGTGTGTTTAAATCATCTGCATATAAGAGAACTTAGCAGCATTGCAGATGTTTTGTCTTCAGTTTTGTTTGTTATTTTAGAATAGTTCTTAAACGGACAGCAAAAAAGACCAGCCTTAAGTGTATTTAAATAAGGTGCTGTGTTGGTCTGTAGACTGGAACTATACAATCTCTCACATAGGGGGTGGAAGGAAAAATTGCACTCCTTCATAAAAACAATGGCAAATGCTTGCTGCATGTTAATCCTTTTTTATTATTATTTTCTGATGCACTTTCTTGCAACTGTGCAGTTTTGCAGAATATTTTTACTGGAATCCATGCATATGCTTTATAGTTTTTAAAACTGTATTCTTTAAGTTAACTTCATGGAAAAAAAATGGGGTGGGGGGAGAGGAAAAGTTTAGGTCTAGCATCATACAGTTTAAAACTAAACTAGTTCAAATGGTTCTCATTTACTAGATGGAAAATGGTTTTTTTTTTTTTTTTAAATAAACAAAATTGTATCTTTCATGGATCCTGGAAGCTTCTTTATCGCTGAGCAAAAATTCGCAATGCAACAATGCATTTACGAGGTAAATAAAGCATTCAAAGACTATCAGTAAAGCATCTACAAAGTGTGACTGTGTCACTTAAGTCTTCAAGCTGTGAGTGAGGATTTTGTTTGTTTTTTTTTTGTTTATACATCAGTCAGCAGCTTGCTTTTATTAACACAGTTTTGGTTGGCTACAGTGCAGTTGCCAGTTCTGAGATTAGCCTCTCTAAAATTGTCTATGCTATTATTCATATCCTCTTCGATTTCCATGTACTCAGATTTGCTGATTGTGGAGGAGCTGCGGCGGCTGAGATCACTGTCAGATGCTAAATTAGGGGAGCTAACGTGAAGTAACTGAGCCTGTTCTTCCCCTTCTGTTTCTCGGTGGTAGAAGTAGTTGAAGTTGGACACGATGACAGGTACAGGCAGGGCAATTGTCAGCACACCAGCGATGGCACACAAGGAGCCTACGATTTTGCCTCCAATTGTCACAGGGTACATGTCACCATAGCCCACAGTGGTCATGGATACCACCGCCCACCAGAAAGCATCAGGGATACTTGTGAAATGAGACTCAGGTTCTTCAGCCTCAGCAAAATACACCGCACTAGAGAACAAGATCACCCCAATGAAGAGGAAGAAGATTAATAAACCTAGCTCTCTCATACTCGCTTTGAGGGTCTGTCCCAAAATCTGGAGGCCCTTAGAGTGCCGGGAGAGTTTGAAGATTCGAAAGACTCTTACCAGTCTGATGACTCTCAGGATGGCCAAGGAGGTGGCCTGCTCTCCTTTCTGAGTCCCCTCCCGCTCAGCCATCTCAGTGCCCAGGGTGATGAAGTAAGGGATGATGGCTACAATGTCAATGAAGTTCATGATATTCTTGAAGAATTCAGTCTTGCTGGGGCAGGCAAAGAAGCGCACCACCAGCTCAAAGGAGAACCAGATGATGCACAGGGTCTCCACAACAAAGAAAGGATCTGTGAAGATGTTGGATTTGTAGACCTGGGTGGTGTTGTCAGTGCGATGCACTGTATACTCCTTGTCCTCCTTCAGCTCAGGTAATGTCTCTAGGCAGAAGATCACGATGGAGATGAGGATCACCATGACAGAGACTATTGCAATAACCCTTGCAGGCCCAGAGCTCTCTGGGTACTCAAAGAGGAGCCATACTTGGCGCTGGTACTCCCCCTCCGGCAAGGGTCTCTCCTCATCTTTGATGAATCCTTCATCTTCCCGGAACTTCTCCATGGCCTCCTCACCCAGCTCATAAAATTTTATCTCCTCAGAGAACATGTCCAAGGGCACATTGACCGGCCGGCGAAGCCGCCCTCCAGACTGGTAGTAGTAGAGGATGGCGTCAAAGCTGGGCCGGTTCCGGTCAAAAAAGTACTCATTGCGCAAGGGGTCAAAGTATCGCATGCGCTTCTTGGGATTGCCCAGCAGTGTGTTGGGGAACTGGGCTAATGTCTTCAGTTGAGTCTCAAAGCGTAGTCCAGCAATGTTTATCACTACGCGCTCACAGCACTCATGGTCATCGTGGGCAGCAGGCTGGTAGCTATCCTGGGGGTGGCCAGGTAGCGCAGAAGTCTCATCCATGTTCTCTCCAGCCATCACGGTCATTGTGGCACAAAGGAAGTGGGAACCAGGGCCAGGGGTGGAGAAGAGAGGGAGAGCAGCTTGAGAGTGGGGACGAGAATGGAGGAGAACAGAAAGTCCAAGGGCAGTTCAGTGGAGGATGGCAGAAGGGTGGGAGGCAGAGGAGGCTCAAAGTCTGCAGAATGAGTGGGGATGGAGGGGCTTGAAGAAGGGATGGATGAAAAGCCTACAAGATGAAAATATCCAAAATGGGAAAGGAGAGGTGGGATGCAGGAATAGGCATCAGGAATGAAGGGAGGGTGAAGAAAGAGAGAAGGAGTACCTTTAGGAGGGTGGGGGAAGAGGGCAGGTAAGGTGAGGGGTCCTGTCCCCCCAAGCTAGGAGGCTGAAAGTGTCTGGGGTTCACCCCCAGGCTGGGGATCCCCCCCCAGACGTCTCCTTTTGCCTTTAACTTGATCCGTCTGCTTTTCTTGACGACTCGACCATTGCCGTGGCTGCTGTCTCGAAGTTACCACACACACACACACACACACACATACACAAATAAATAAATAAATAAATCACGGGGAGCCTGGGAGGTAAGTCCTTGCAATGCCAACTCAGCAAATTTCCATCGCCTGCCCCCCCCTCCCCTTCCCACTGCCCTGGTCCTGTCCTCTTGTGTGCCGGAGAGAGAGGGATGTCGATACTCTTGCTTTAGAAGGCATAAAGCTTACTTGCAGGAAGGAGGCTGCCAGGGAGGAGAGAAACAGCATAAACCAACCCCCAAGCCCCAGCACACACACACGCTCAGGCGCAATGGATTGGCTTTCACACCAGCAAGAACATCCCTCTCTGCCCACTACGGCAGCACATGCGGAACCCTACACATTCCCACACATCCGTGGACAAGCAACGAGGCCTCCGGGACAGGAAGGGGCCAATCTGGACCCACAGCCCTGCTGTGCCCTGAGTGCATCGGGAGGGCTTCCCAGGCAACTTAAGTGGGGTCAGCTCCTGCCATAAGTTTCCTGACCACCACGCGCCCCGCTTCGCAGATGGTGGAGACAGCTGAGTACTGGCAATTTCATCACACTGATTGAGGGGATTAGGGGAAGGAGAGCAGAGCATCTCCCCTCTGCTTTGCAGCAGCTAGACTCAACTGAGGCAGAGACAAGGGAAGGAAGATCAATGTCCCAGACCCAAACTGTCCAAAATAGAGTCCAGCAGCATGGGGGAGAAGGGTATTTTCCTTACCTGCTCCAAGTGAGATGCGCTGGTTAGAAGTAGGAGCCAGTGCCAGAATGCGTCAAGTCGTCTTGCAGCAGCATCAAAAAAAAAAAAAAATACAGACCAAAACAAAAACCGCAGCGGCAAACTCAACCCTTCTCCTCCTCCTCTTGCACCTCTTTTAATAATACTGTGATCGCTTTACAGGGCTGCCTGCGAGACACTGAAATATTCATACACTGTCTTAGGCTGCACCAAGGGCGAGTGGGTTTAATTAGTTTCTGCCGAGAACCGCAGTGGGGAAGGTGGGGGATGGAAGAGTGCGCAAAGTACCTTTTCCAAAAGGATTGAGTTAATAAATAAAAGGAAGGAGTCCTAGATAGCCGCTGGCTCTCCCGCTCTCTTCCTTTAAGGTAGCTGGAGAAGCAACCGGGCGCTGGGCAGCGGCGGCTGGGGAGATGTAAGAGAGCCGCAGTCCTGCAGCCGCATCTCCGGAGTGGGTCTTGGCTCGTCCCGGCAGCAGCAGCAGCAGCAGCAGGAGGAGGCAGGAGCTGGCCGCGTGTGGCAGGAGCGAGAGGGCTGCTGAATGCATAAGAGCGAGGAGCCAACTCGAGCCATGTCTTGACGCTGCGCTATCAGCATAAACCCGAGAGCTGTTTGGTGCAGCTCGGGCGGCGGGCGGGAGGGGGCTGGAGGGGGGCGGGCAGCAGCGCTGCCCCCGCTCCGCGCCGCTCCGCACCGCGCCGCACCGCTCCGCACTCCGCCGCCGCCGCCTCCAGCGCGGCCCCCGACGCAATGCGGGGCCGCCCCGCTCCCCACCGCACCGCCCGCCCGCTGCGGGACACCGGGTAGCTGCGGGGGAGCAGCCGGCGTGGTGCAGGGCTTTGCACACCCCGCACGGAGCGCGATGCTGCATGCGCCTGCAGTGCCCCCAGCACCCCCGCTTGGGAGCGGCTGGACGTGGGGCAGCGCTGCTGCTGCTACTGCTGCTGATGGTGATGATGGTGCTGGTGCTGGTGCTGATGCTGGTGCCGATGCTGGTGCTGCCCGGCCCCATCCCACCGTGCACTCGGTAGCGGACAGGTCTGCATCGCCCAAGCCGGCCCACATAGGGATGGATCCCGAGCAGTGTGTCTGGAACTGGGAGGGAAGAGTTAATCAGCAGGCAGTGTATTACAGGGAAATTGCCCTTTCATGCTGCTTTATCCCACTGAATTCATTTAATTGATGAATCACATAACTTCGAGATGGAGAAGACCCATTATGTCATCAGCTTCCCTCCCCTGCCAGAGCAGGATTGTTCCCTACAGTATATGATCATGTACATTATATAAAAGCCTGCTGCTCACTTTGTCAAAGCAGGAGAGGTGATCAAATACAACCTGAGCCTGTGTAATTTGAAGCATTAGAGAGATAAGTAACACCAGGTCCATGTTTAACAGGCCTGGTCTCATTAGCTTTTCACTGCATTATACATTATCCTCACTTAAGATCACCACCTTGGCAGTTCAAAAATACTTAGCCTCCTGACCTGAGGGAGGGTTCTGCCTCCTCTTCCCCTTATTTATCCCCATGTTTTGTTTTCTTTGGGGTTGGGGTTGGGAGGTCCTGCTAGAGTACAAACCCAAAATACACAAGCTCTAGCTGTGCTGTAATCACAGCTACTCTGCATACTCCGTTCACCAGCCCTGGCAGAAACAAAAGTGCAAAGGAACAGATTTCCTGTCTAGCTTGGTATATGCTTTCTTCCCAGTGAGCAACACATGCTGAAAGTTGTGTGAGAAACTTCTGATGAAGTTCTAAGCAAGAGAAAAGACTCCATCTGCCAATCCTGGGCAAAACAATCCAAAAACTAAATAAAATAGGGACTTTTCTCTCAGTGAAAAATCACAGTCACTAGTTTTCTGTCTGCTTGCCTCATAGCTCGGTGTCAGCACCCAGACTTGGAACCAGCAGCACTAGACCTGGTACAAACCACAGCCACACCACTAGCCCCCCCACATCTCCAAAAACAAAACAAAAACAAAAACCAGAAAGGTGGCGCCTTTGCCTGAACTAACCAGGCTGTTTTTCAACCCTTCGAGAAACTCAGCTTCAGCTACAGCCTTTGACTCAACATCCTCTTATGGCAGTGAATTCCATGCCTGGATGACATGCTGCACAGAGCTGACTGCAAAGTATTCAGAGAGCTCTGCATTCAGTGTGCTTGGAACTGCTCTGCAGAAATAGCTCTGTGGGCTAGCACTCACAAAGCTCTGGTGCAGCGTTATATCCGCCTGTAGTAGTTCAAAGACAGACATGTATGCTCATGAGTGTGAAGAAAGTACAGATCTGATAATCACAGGGCTGAGTTCAAGGTGCTGTTCCGCTCTTGGCTTCCTGCATGATTGCAGGCAAGTTGATCCATTCTGCTTTTGTATCTGAAAACAGGACTAAAAGTGTTTCATTTGCTTGTCACAAATGCTTAGGCTGTTCATTCCTGAGGTCTGTCTTAGCACAGCAGAACCCAAATCTTTACTGGAAGCTGTGAGTATACCAGTAGAAGAAAAATAAACAAAAATCAAAATTAAAAAATCAAAATAAATAAAAAAGTATGTAGTATGCTTTGTTCTTACATTATAGGATAATAAAAGGACAAACAGGGATAGTGCTATCCCCTTCTCATTTTGAATATCTTTGAACTCTGATTTCTTATTCCAGTCTAATTCTACTGCCAAGTAAACATGCTTGAAGGTAGACAGCTTACTTAGAAAAGTGGACTATTGACCATAGGGTCACGGAAAATCTTGCTAAGGAGCACAGACTAATGAGTAGTAAAACTACAGCTTGCAAAGATGTCATGTTACATGTTACTGTGCTAAGTACCTTGAATTAAATATCGAGGAATGTGAAGAGGCATGGACTTGCTGACAAATTTGAACTCAGGCTGCCACTATTTCATACTTTTATATTAAAGCAAATGGCCACCAGCAATCCAACTTTTATTTCCCCCCAAGAGTCAAGCTGAAAAGTTCTGTTCAGGAACAAACATTTTTGTAGGGAGACTAAGTTGCAAACTATCAAAAGCTTTAGATAGGTGGAAGGCAAAACAATCAGAACAGCTGCTTTTAAAAAATCCCACTAGACATCTTTCTGCTTCCACAGATGCCAAAAAGGCAGTTGCTGTTCCTTTCCTTACTTCTTACTGACGGTCAGCCTTTGTGTGGTGATAGATCTTGTGGTACAATGCAAACAGCATCGTGCTTCTCCAGTAGCCACTCTTTATAAAAAACGCTTCCACTTGAACTCCACCATGGAAAATGCTTTCAGCCTGACATGGTGGTGCAGATGAGCACAAGCAGATGGGGAAGCAGCAGGCGTTCTGACTTGCATGGGCTGAGGAGGTTCGCTGCCATCGTTGATGGCTGCTGAAGTAACTTATCATAGGCAACCAGAACTGATAGGCTTATGTCTCAAAGACAGGTTGTCATAGCACAAACAGAAGCTGCTGTAATTAGCAAAGTCTTGCCTTGTACAGAAAGGTGAAGACTTCCTTGTTTTGGTCTGGCAAATGAAGGATTATCCCTGATGAGAAAGAGCAGATATATTTTTAATTTTTTTCCATTTTTATTTTGAGAGAGAAAGAGAGAGAGAAAATAGAGTTGTTGGTTAAAACTCTTGGTGTATTGTAAGGATTAAAGAAAAGTTGTATTGAATGACTGTAAGTCTGAAGCTGGATTAAAAAATAACCATTGGTTTTATGCAGTTTGAAGCAGGCTTTAAACACTGTCACCAGGGAACCTGAAAACTACTGACCAAAATCAATAGACAGCAGCAGAGTTGATCTCCTAGCATGATAGCTTTCATGTGAGTGTCATGAGTGACACTCACAGCACGCTAAATTTCCTTGACATGAAAAGACAACTGTGCAACAGAAACCACTGCAAAATCCACAGCGGCAAGTGCACTCCTGGAGGTTTGAACTTTAAGTATCTCCATAGGTTTTGTAGCCTCAATTCAAAGCCTGGAAAACAACTCTATTAAATTTATAGCTTCATTTACAGCTGCATAAACTCACAAATGAGTTGTGCAAGTGTCACCATAGACATCATTTAATGGCCTTGGAGATAGAGGATGCTACGCATGAAGGGAGATACTCTGCCCTAAATCTGGCCTGCCAGACTCTACCACTCTTGATGGTCCATGACACAGAAAGAGACAACAGTCAGAGCTGAGAGTGAGCTTGTGGTATTGACGGTTGGGTTTTATTCCTTGGAAGAAAAAAGGATTTTTTTAAAATACTTGCATCATTTAATGTTGATTTGTGAGCCTTGTTACCATCCTCCAGTATTATTGGGCACTGTTATGACTGGGATAATCAAATCTAATGTTTCAAAGCATACTGACTTTTGTTCCTTCCTATTCTATCATTTCATTGTTCTTCCTGCTTCTTTTTAATGTCTCAAATAAGGCCCCTGTATGATCAAAAGAGACAATAAGTAGATCCAGTCCTGTTGCTGGATCTAAGATGAGAGCTTGTGACTGTATCCCTGTAATGGAGGACATGGAAACTCTCCTCATTCACAAGTGTATTTTGCTGTTAGAACCAGCCTTGGGCGAACAGATACCATTTCATTTATGCTTTTTATCCTACAACAGTGGATCAGCTACAGGCAAAGTGTGGCAGTGGAAGGATGTCTGGGCAGGAGAGAGCAGAAAGCATGGTGTATTAGGAAAGGGTTGAGCCTTTTTGTGTTCTTCTCCAAAGCATCTGTATAAACAGAAAAAAATGGAAAGACAAAATGCTAATACACCCCTCAGTGCCCAAGCTACATTACAGAAAATGCCAAACTCTTGTATGCATGTTCCCATAGGAGGAACACATTTATATGTGAACTGTAATTAGAAATGCTTAGCAACAAAATTTTTATGGTTTTAATATCACTTTCTCCTTCTTTGATCCCTTTTCTGGTCCTTGATTTTCTTTCACAGGGTTTTGTCCAACTGGCTGCTTGCTATTAAAAGGAACCCCTGCTCAAGTATGCTGCTCTATCCTCTGAAATTAAGAGGAAATATTTTACTGAGACCAGCATACCAAGTAGAGGTCAACTGCAACAGAACTGCAGCAACACTCATTAATAGCAACATTAGACTGAAGTAATGGGACTTACAGTTTACTGTGATAATTTACAGTGAGGCTATTTTGAGGCCTGTGGACAAACAGAAGCTATTGGCAAGTTACCATGAAATACGGCATATTGTCATTTGGTCTTATGATAAAAGACACTCAAAAAGTCCATCTGTAGCTAAGCAAGCCATGCGGTGAGCATAATACATCACCAGAATATCTTCAGTATGAGAGAGCAGAGTCAGAAGTTCACATGGGTCCTATTTAGTATTCCAAAAAAGTGTCATCATGCGGTTTAAGGAGACTGAAACTACCTCAAAAGCTGACTTGAACCTTACCGGTAAGGTAACAAAACATGAAACTCCATTGACATCCTGAGTGTAACTGAGGGGAAACTCTGTAAAGGAGTGACATCAACAGACCTACAGAAAGGAGTGAAAAATAAATCAGCAACAGCATAAAAAATACCAGGCATCTGCACAAAATGAGAGCTTGAACTAATGTCAAACCAGTGTATACAGAACTAGAGACAAGTCACTAGTCGTTAGCAGTAATAGAGGTCAGGCTCAACTCAATGTATCTCAGTGTTTCTTATAAGATGATGACCAGAGTCATGATCATCTTTCTCACAGCTATCAGGGTACCATAGGGCATGAATAATCATGAGCGCAGTGTTCCCAGTAGAAATTGAAATGCACAGTAGAGGGACTCCCAGGCACCAAGATGGTGGCTGATGATACTTGTACTGTAAATGAAAGTGTTGAAAAAGAGGGAGTCCCAGACCATGATCCCAGACTATGACTTGCCCCTAAGGACAGCATATTAGTCTGAATGAAGATAAGCTGAAGCTTGCAGAGAACTATAACCTGAACATCTGTGAATATTTGAGAGACTTCAATTACACCTCAAAAACCTTAGAGACACTGAGGAAAAACACCCGGAGCATAAAGTGGTGAAGAATTTCTAGGGCTTTACAGAGTAGATAAACTACTAGATTCTTCTTGTTTACCCTCCCACGTCTCAGGACACAAGAGCTGTCTAAGCTGTTAACGCACAGAGACACCATTTGGCATCCATCAGAGCCCCATTTGATGGGGTAAAGGCAGTTCAATGCAGGGAACCAGTCCCAAATTGCTATAAACCCCTGGAACAGATAGAGCTACAGAAAGCTTGGAGGCACACTGCTGCAAAGTCAGCACCTTGAGCATTTCTTGGTGGAGCCCTGACACCCTGGGATAGAGTCAGATAAAAAAGTAGCTGCTGCCCCTTCATAGGGTTGAGAAACAATCCCATTGTGTCACCTTTGGGAAAAGCATAAACATACAATGTGAGCTCCTGGGGAAAAAAAATAAATAAAATAAATAAAAATAAAAAATAAAAAAGCATGCTGAGGAAGTGCTGAGCACTCTTGAAAGCTGTCTGGATTGGATGATAAAGGAATTAAAATGGCTTGCACATTGAGTGGGGTTGTATTGAAAGGAAGAAGGACCACAGGCAGTGCCTGTCCTATTACCAGGCAAAGGACTGAGTGTTGTGTGTGTGCATGCACTTGTGCAAGACAGGATTTTATTTAAAGCAGGACAAGCAGTAATCCCTGCAGATACAAGAGATGACATCAGGAAATTAGTAAATTCATACCTAGGGATAGATGGTGCTTTATTTGAATCAGAATATTTACACTGGCCAAGCACCAATATGAATTGTGGAGTAGATATGTCCCAGCATGATGCATGTTCAGAATACACTGATTATTAATGATCATTCTGCCACTCCAAGATGCCTTTGGAAATGGTCATTTTTAAGGATAGGAGATGGACAGTCTGCGTTCTGAGAGGTGACTCTAAGGGAAGATATGGCAAGAACTGATCAGGAGCCAAGCAGTGCCTCTTCACAGTATGACATGCCTAACACACTTTGCTCTGACACGACTCGTAGCACACTGCAGCAGAATTTATGTGATTCAGCACTTAACAGGGCAGATTTGAGCACCAGATGTCTTACTGTGAGTATCACAAATGAAAAAGAGCGAGCACAAACAAAGTTGGCAGCAAAAACAGAGGAGGGACTGGTAGCAAAATCAAAACTGTCAGAGAGGGATCCTTACCTGGCAACACTGGGCCACTGAAATATTTTTTCCCTAAGACTTGATGGAAAGCAAGGAATGCATAGTCTGAAGAAATAGGCGTGGAGGGGGTTGCGTTGCTGCCCATCATCCAGTCTTCAGAAGTGGTTAAACTCAAGAGGCAACTCAGAAAAAGGGGAAAAAAAAAGAGCCAGTAGTTTGAGGCTGCTGCTCAGAAGAAAGCAGATTTGAAGACAGACAGCAAATAGCAGCAGACGTAATGGCCAAAGAAAAGTATCTACAATCTGGCAGGGATCATAAGTAATAACTACAAGACAGCAGTAAAGGAAAACTGAAGACTTCCTCAAAGCTGAGAGAAACCACCTGACACAACCTGAACGAAGAGCAAGGAAGTGCAGGACTTCACAGAAGATATCAGCACCAAGCTTCTTGTGCAGCATAGCACATGAATGGGAAATGGAAATAAACATCTGGGAGAATCAAAAGCCCTGCTTCATTTCTCTTGGGGGGACTCGGGATTTGCATACTCAGCTCTAAGGCTACAAAAAGCTTGAAAGAAACACATAACAACAGAAAATGCTTAGAGTACCCATTCAATTACCTGTGTGCATGGCACAGGATTGGAAATGCCTCCTGCTACTGTTGTCCTGTAATGAAACTTCCAAGTTCAGGTTGCTTTGCGGAACGGCTTTGGAAGCGTAGCTTCTTCTTGCATTATTATCAGCATGCAGAAAAGGCAAAAATGCCTATCAGGGTGAGTTTCAAGCCTAAACTTACCTTACAGCTTCAGTTCAGAGTTACAGTTGAATGTCCTCTTTCAGGAATAAAACAATTTAATTCTTCAAGTGCTTGCTGACCTGCCTAGCCAGAGTGATTGTTGTATGCTGGAGAGACAGCTGAAGTGAAGCAGAAGCAATTATTTATATAAATTCAAGAAACTTGAATACACAAAAATACTGGCAGCTACTGCGTGTTAAAGTGAAAGACCTAGATGCTTTGAAGCCTTGTCCTCAGGTGATTGCATGCATTTCAAAATAATCCTGTCTTACCAAAAATGAAGGCACATAGGAACACCTCAGTCAATCAGTGTCCCAGCTTCTGCTGTGTCTTGGACGCTGCTCTCCTCGTTCTATCTTCTCATTCTTTCTTTCTTTTGTGTTGTCCTACTTATGTCTGTGCCAGGGTCTGTTTTGGACTCTGGAGGTTTGTAACCTATTCCTTTTCTGCAGGACAGAAGCCTCTCCTCTCCTATGTGGTCTATGGCAGAAGGGAATACTCCACCTTATCTTGGGAACATTTTTAAGTCCTTTGTTAGATCTTAGTACTTCAGCTCTGAGCATCTCCTTTTATGATTTATTTTCCCTTAAAACTTCAAAATCAATTCTCATTGTGTTTAAAATGCCTCTGAGATCTTAGTGTCTGTGGTGTAATGGCCCAGCATTGCAGTTGGGCCATTACACTTCAGACAAATCCTTCTCTCCATACATGGCAACTTGCTGATTTATTTACAAGCTGCTTGCCTTTTGAATTTCTAAAACCTTCGCACCATTATGTCCCACATTTTGACACTTTGTGCATTATATAGAAAATGAAGAAGGACATTCATTTACATTGCCACCCATCTGTATCCCATTGCTTCAAACTAATAGTCTGTCAATGAGTCAGTATTCAACATTGTACAGCATTGTTTTCTGACCTTAATAAAGTCTAAGGACTGATCCCAGGATAATGATTCCATTATACTATGTGGTGGAGAAACACATTGCTAATGTGAGACATGCCAGGAAGAGCCTTTCAACAAGGTGCAGAGAGTAGTAAGTATGGCAAGATGTATATTATAAGGTAAACAGAATAGCACAATACAAAATGCCTTGCCAGCAGCTACTTTAAATTGTTCCACCAGTACCAGTGTATTATATAAAGCAAAGACGTGTTAAGATTCTCCAAATCTGAGTCAGACTACTGAACTTCTGTTCTTACTCAATCCTCCTGAATGTGTTTTGTTTGTTTGTTTGTTTGTTTTTATTTTCCTACAGGCTCAGAGGTGTTTTCAAACAGGTAATTCGATGGCCAAAGCCTGTTCCCCATCATGGAACTGCAGTTAAATTATCCAAAGTAAACATCTCAGTCACTGTGATATATGGCTGGACCCAAAAAGCCCACTTGTTGTAGAAAGGTGCTGAGTAGCTGCCTGAACCCTGGAGGTGACCCAGTAATAGAACCAGCAGATGCAACTTTTGGGAGAGGCACAATCCTTGTTTCACTCTCAGGCCACTACCATTATTATGTTTTATTAACCTGTTGTCTTGTCATAACCTTTGACTTCCCTTAACCTCACAGATAAAACTTAGCTTGTCTCTCCACATATTCTAACACTTTGCCTAGGGAGTCTTCCATGAAGTGGGTGAAACAAAAGGCACCCAGCCTAACTGCAAGAACAGATACTGCTACCCAGCCAGGCTTCCTATCTTGGAATGTTCTATTTTCATTTATTTCATTTTTTTATTTCATTTTTCACATTCATATTCAATTCATCAATTTATTTCATTGCAAATCCATCTTCTTTTTTTTTTAAATCTTTTTTTTTGTCCACTGTGAATGAATATGGACTTGTTTACTAATTTGTTTATTATTTGACAGAATTCACAATCTACTTTTTATATCTATGCACAGATTTCAGGTTTCCTTATGAAAAGTACACCTAGCCCTGTATTAGGTCATAATGCGAAGTCCTGTGATGCCATATTCCTACAACAGCAAAGGAGTAAAAAAGCAATTATGACATTTTGTTAATAAACATAAATACAAATACAATCTTTAGGATGTGATATTGGACAACATCTTTATCTGTAACACTGCATCTATGTTGGGTTGTCTTGCATTTTGGGGAAAAATCAAACTGAAAATGCATTGAATTTGAACTGAATTGAAGATCGTGAGTGGTATAGAAAAAAGAAAACGTAAAAATAAAGTATTTCATCATAAAAGAAATCACTTTTAATTTGTCACAACAATTTATTACATTTATCACAAATAGTGAGTAGTTTCAGATTATCCACAGCTGTAAATTTTTCAGCTTTAAAAAAAAAACAAAAAACACCCTCCTCACATGTAGGTAGTTGTGACTACACATCTCCCATTGGGTTGCTATCAGCTGGAAAATCAGCATGAGGAAACAAACTCTGACCTTTCTTCTGCAAAATCAGAGGAAACAATCAACAGAAGGTGAGAAAGGAGAAACCCCTTTATGCGAAAGTGGTGACAGTCAATAGGGGAAAAAAAAATAAATCACTACTGAAAACATACTTTACCCACTAACCCATTAAGGACAAAAGGCTATACTTATTTAGCCAACAAGATGGACAAGGTGTGAATTACAGCTTGGAGTATTACATTTATCAGAATACTATTACATATTACTACAGTAGTGGTTGGAGGGCCCATTTGTGTTTGGAATCCTGCTTTGCCAAAATGTTGTACAAGCAGACCAGGCTGCTATTTTATACTAGCCAGGGGAACAACAAAGACATTCAGAAACATTAACACCATGTAAATGCAGAACAATCAAAGGAGCTATTTATTCGCCTAATGTTAAAGTCACTACTGTATTGAGGACAAGCACAAGTCATATGTTCCTCTTAAGTCCTACTTAATCCCTGCTTTGAGGATTTAAAGGACATTCAAGTGATTCATAAGCCCTGCACATGTTCTTTGCAGAAGAAAGATTTTTACCCACCATAGAGTCAGCTGAGCCATGAAAATTTTCTGCAGTGGGTTGTAACAGTGTTATTCCACTGCTGTTTTTCAAGAAGGTCTGGCTGATGTTCTGACAGATGCATCTGTAGCTTTAACTTCTAACACACTGATAATCAACACTCTTGGTTTATGGTGTGTGCTGATTCTCCAGAGGGTTCTGGAAGTAATGTATGTCTCTTATCGGCATCATTACGTATTTGGCTGCAAAAATAAGACGAGGAGTTTGTACCAAAGCATCAGGCACCAGCCAGGAATAAAGGCAAAAGGAGGTCTCTTCTGGTAGTTCATTGATCTGATCCAGCATTGCAAAGTCTCTGTTTTCTACAAAAATGGTTAGAGAGAGATTTGTTTGTTTGCAGAGAATATGGCTAGTCAGGAAATGGGCCAAAATCAGTAAGACAGTGCCTAAATATTGCTGCTTTTGAAGGTAACAACCAAACTCCAAAAGATGTCTTTGGATACCTTTTGCATACTGTATGTGAATTTATTTTGCTTAGGCTTCTGGTTTATACATCATTATGGTAATCTGGTATTGTTCCCCTTGCATATTTTTTGAAACCCCTTTGGCAATAACTTCTACATCTATCACAGTTCAGTTCTGCAACATCCGACGTAAAGGAGATGATTTGGATCTATAATTCTGTCAAATGGCACTCCTTAAGATATTGCATAAGCCTGTAAACATGAATTTATGCTTCTAGCCTTTACTTCTCTTCATGTCTGAGCCCTTGTGATGCTTAAGTATCTTTTGATAAAAGGAAATAAACACACACACATCACTTACTAAGGCCACGAGCTCTCAGAGTTTCTTTGCAGGGGCCTGATAGTTTCATTTCTCCTTTCTCAAAAGAAAAGAAAAATACCTGAAGAATGTACACCTGACTTGAAAATTACATCCTGATTTTGGTAACAGCATATCAGGCAGGGCAACAGAGATTCAAACACATTGAGAGATACAGAGAAAAATTAACTCTTGGTAAATCAAAAGTATCAGAGACAAAGTCCAGACAGAAGAATCTTATTTTCATATGGAGAATTCATCCAAAAACAGGTGGAGGAGTGCAGGCTCACTGAGTCACTACTCTTCTATGTTAGACAGTATGATCCTTGTGGATATGAAAGAAAGGCAATATGACTGACAGCATAAAGTGCTAGATGTTGAAGCCTAAAAGATTCACACTTCTGACCCTCAACAGCAGTGTTTTCTTGATCCAGACACTTTTCTTTTCTTTCTCTTCCTATCTTTCATCTTGTCTTTCCTATGTAGACTACAGTCTCTCTGGAGGAAGGGTTCACTACAAGTCCATGCCATAACATCCTTGGGTGACCCTGACCCTGCGCAAACAGAATACAAAAATATTCAGCTTGACACTGCTGAAGCAAAACAGCTAGTAAGATGAAGAGGGAATAACAGTACTGTTTGTTCATAATGGAGCATGACCTTTGGCTCTGTCCAAAACTGACCCCTTAAAAAAGAACTTTCCAAGATCCTTTTGTACTACTCTCCCTAGTGTGGTGTCCTTTTTATTACTGAATATTTCCCCAGCTGTGGCAGAAACTCCCAGTGCTCTGCTCCTGCTGAGAGGAAGCAATGCTTCCCCACCACTAGAGAAGTTCTGAATGCAATTATAGACCAAAGATACCTCCTCTTCCATGAGGTATGTTGCATTTTCTCTGTTTATTTATCAAGAAATTGTATTGCAAAGCTAGTCAGTCCCACCACAGCCCACCATTCCCGCAACACTTATCTTAAGTCTGCTCTCATTATTTTATCAAGCTGGAGCTTGCAGTCATCTGCAGCCATGCTGGAACACCCTTTGCCTTGCGGCAGATGGCAATGCAGTACTGCCCACTGCCAAGATGAGCCAGTTCATTTTTCCATCATTCTCATCTTACTATCAAGCAGCAGAAAAAGTGGGGGAAAAAAACACTTGGCAGGTGATCCATGTCAGGTATCTCCTGTTGTGGGGCTCTCAGCCATCTGAGCACACTGATTCAGATAGATAAGAAATAAGCAATGAAGAAGTCCAGCATTCATCTGGCCCTCATGCTAGCTGTTATTGATATGGCTGACATAACCATTAAAAGAAACTATAGAATTAGCTAAAATTACAATTCTTTATTGTTAAACAACTCCTATTCTCCCATGCTACTGGTAGGGTGACTCTCCAGGCTTGTGGGGAAAACATTTGCCTTAAACATGGTATTTGAATGGAACATTTTCTAGGAGGGCTCCAAGTAGATTTGTGTCCTTATACCTTGTATACTTGCTCTCTTCCCCCACCCTTATCACATTGTGTCTCAGTGTTAGCCTGACTTTTGCTGTATGGTTGCACAGGATGCTGTAGAATTTTAAAATCTTTTTTTTTTTTCAAACAAAAAAGGCAATGATTTTTTTTTTCTTGATGCAAAACCAAAAGCAACCTTCAAATGGAGTATCAGATGTCAGAGCAAGGAGTGAACAAGATATCTACAGATAGCCTGAAACAGTTCCGCTAAAGAGAATGAGAACTACCTTTATAGTACCTAAGTTACCTGTGGAAAGCTGATAATAATATAGAGATCTGCAAAGGAATAAATCAGACCATTTACCAAACGAGTTCCTCAGTGTCAAGGAATTAAATCAAATCTGCTCAATAAGCTCTTTAACTCTGCTTCAGACCTATATCCCCATTATGTTTGTACCTTGTCCTCACTGGCATCCCAGAAACATAATGACTCTCTCCATTAGATTTTTCACCATTTTTCCATTTTTGAGAAGCAGATATAGCCCTCCATCAGATTTTCCAGTTGCTGAGGCAGAGCTGTACCAACACAGTTTATTCAGACCTTATCACTCAGACCTTAGTAAAACTGCTCCACTGGATCCTTGTTTTGACCCTGATTTTGTGTCTGGTGATAAAAAGAAGTCAGTGGAGTTGTCATGGAAGCATGTGTAGTTCTGTGACATATCATTTACATATCTCTTGATGAAGTTTGTGAAAACATCATCTAGGGTATTATGACATTGTGCGAATGTCATATGTACAAATTTTAATATAATTTCTGACATTTTAAATAGAAAAGAATATTAATCTGACTGACCTGCCAACAGCAAAGCTGAAAAAGAATGATTGTGGTGTTGCTGTCATTCCACATTGATGTAATATTTCTCAAACTTTCTCTTATCCTTTATATCCATAAGATTCTCTAGCCAGAGGTTGTGATGGAACAAATGAAAGAGAAGTGATTACAAAGCTGGGGACAGTAATCTTGTTATAGTTATCAAAATAAATAAAATAAATAAATAAATAAATAAATAAATAACATCTACTTAAGGCTCCAGAAGAAGTATGAACCTACAACTCTGAATTACCTCTGCATGACATGAAGTTAAAAAAATAAATCCTGAAACAAATTATGTTTTGCTGCATGCTTATTATTCAAATACACAGAGTGATTTCAATTAAAAATATCTGCTGGAATTTTATTTCTTGTTCCCTCCACATGTTTTTAATCACTTAAATTAAGGACCACTGAGAGCTTTGAACTAGCTCACAGTGTGCTCAATTTAGTATAAACTTGTATATTCTGAAAACAGGAATTGTCAGTTTTCTTATTTGGAGCTGAGCAGTATTTCCCATGGCCTACTGAAAGTCTTGAAAATACCAGACCAAGGCTTCATAAACAAAAACACAGTCTTGCCCCATGAAACTCTGAATCTGTCTTAGAAATGGGTTCTGTAGACTCCCTCAATAATACATATGGAGAGAGGGACAGCTCTAAATGTTGACTCCCATTCCCATTCCATTCAAGTTCAACAAGGCCAAGTGCCGGGTCCTGCACCTGGGGCGCAACAACCCCAAGCAGAGCTACAGGCTGGGAGATGAGTGGCTGGAAAGCTGCCTGGCCGAGAGGGACCTGGGAGTATTGGTTGATAGTCGGCTGAATATGAGCCAGCAGTGTGCCCAGGTGGCCAAGAAGGCCAACAGCATCCTGGCCTGCATAAGAAGCAGTGTGGCCAGCAGGTCTAGGGAAGTGATTGTGCCCCTGTACTTGGCTCTGGTGAGGCCGCACCTTGAGTACTGCGTTCAGTTTTGGGCCCCTCACTACAGGAAGGACATGGACGTGCTCGAGCGAGTCCAGAGAAGGGCGACCAAGCTGGTGAGGGGTCTGGAGAACAAGTCTTACGAGGAGCGGCTGAGGGAGCTGGGATTGTTCAGCCTGGAGAAGAGGAGGCTCAGGGGCGACCTTATCGCTCTCTACAGTTACCTGAAAGGAGGCTGTAGAGAGGTGGGGGTTGGTCTGTTCTCCTACGTGCCTGGTGACAGGAAGAGGGGGAATGGGCGAAAGTTGCGACAGGGGAGTTTTAGGTTGGATGTTAGGAAGTACTTCTTTACCGAAAGGGTTATTAAGCATTGGAACGGGCTGCCCAGGGAGGTGGTGGAGTCACCATCCCTGGAGGTCTTTAAAAGACGTTTAGATGTAGAGCTTAGTGATATGGTTTAGTGGAGTACTTAGTGTTAGGTCGGAGGTTGGACTCGATGATCTTGAGGTCTCTTCCAACCTAGAAATCTGTGTCTGTGTGTGAAGACCTAAAGAATTTCACAGAGGTCTCTGTTTCTGCTCTTCTACCTTGGGACTTGCAGATAGGAGTCTGGCAGAAGAAGAGCCACAGAGAGTGATTCAGGTTCCTGTACAGTGCAGAGACATGTCCTCTACTGGATTTGGTCCTAACTTATGAAGACAGAAAGGGAAAAGAGGGGTCATGTAGTCAGGAAAAGATAAGCCTCCAGCAACAAACAAGTTAGTAGACCAAAGAGAGAGACCAAAGTAAGGACATAAAATAACTTATGCTAACCTGAAGTTTGCTCAGTGCTGGTTTTATTTTAGAGTTTCTAATTGGTGTTTTTGTTGATTGAGAACCACTCAAGTCCCATAGTGCTCCAGCCATGGTCAATTCTTTCAGCTACTCACTAGTTATTCTGGAGGAGGGGGAGCATCTTTGGCCCCTTTCACACTGCCTTAGCAAAAACAGCTCTTCACTGCCTGGGTTAAACCAATTTGCAACCTTTGGAAGGGATCTCACTACAACTACGTTGAAGCGATTTTGGAATTTGGGCAACCACCTTGTATTTCTAGGGTACCATAAAGAATTATGTTGATATTTTCAAAGCTGTTTAAAAGGCTTGCTTGATAACTGTCTGTCAAGGTTTTGAAAATTTAATATCCCTTTTTTTAATGTGATCAAACAGGGAATTCTGTTGCACAAAGCACTATGTTTCAACACATTTAGAATCATCATTTTCTAGGGAGTTCAATGAAGTGTCCAAAATAAACAGTATTTCTGCTACCATATACAATAAATATATGTCTGCAAAGCTATTTGTACATCAAATTAGGCAATATATAGCATCATTTTAATATCTGAAATAAATATTCAAGCATTAAAAACACAGAACAAAGCAAAACAAAAACAAAAAAATCAACAACAACTGGGAAATGCAGCATCATTGATAAAAGGTTTGTTTTGCCTTAGAATCATAGAATCATAAAATCATTAAGGTTGGAAAAGGCCTCCAAGAGCATCTGATCCAACCATCCCCCTACCACCAATGTCACCCACTAAACCATGTCCCTAAGCACCAGGTGCAACCTTTCCTTGAATACCCCCAGGGACAGTGATGCCACCACACTCCTGGGCAACCCATTCCAACCCGTTTACAATGGGTCTACCCTTTCTGAGAAGAATTTTCTCATAATTTCCAATCTGAACTTCCCCTGGTTCAATTTGAGGCCATTCCCTCTAGTCCTATCACTAGTTATCTGTGAGAAAAGGCTGACCCCCAGCTCCCTACAACTTCCTTTCAGGCAGCTGTAGAGAGCAATGAGGTCTCCCCTGAGCCTCCTCTTCTCCAGCCTAAACAACCCCAGTTCCCACAGTGGCTCCTCACAGGACTTGTGTTCCAGGCCCTTCACCAGCTTTGTAGTTCTTCTCTGGGCATGCTCCAACACCTCGATGTCCTTCTTGTAGTGAGGGGCCCAAAACTGAACACAGTACTCGAGGTGTGGCCTCACCAGAGCAGAGTACAGGGGGACTATCACCTCCCTGGTGCTGCTGGCTGCACTATTCCTGGTACAAGCCAGCATGCCGTTGGCCTTCTTGGCCACCTGGGCACACTGCTGGCTCATGTTCAGGTGGGCATCAACCAACATCCCCAGATCCTTTTCTTCTGCACAGTTTTCCAGCCACTTTGCCCCAAGCCTGTAGCATTGCATGGGGTTGTTGTGATCAAAGTGCAGGACCCGGCACTTAGCCTTGTTGAACCTCACCCCATTGGTCTCTGCCCATCGATCCAAACTGTCCAGGTCCCTCTGCAGGGCCTTCCTACTCTCTAACAGGTTGACACTTCCCCCCAACTTGGTGTTGTCTGCAAACTTACTGAGGGTGCACTCAATTACCTCATCCAAATCATCAATAAAGATGTTAAAGAAGATGGACCCCAACACTGACCCCTGGGGAACACCACTCATGACCGGTCACCAGCTGGATTTAACTCCAACCTTCTTTTTATTAAAAAATGTGATTTATTTATTATTATTATTAATAATAATAATAATAATAATCTATCTATTTAAAATATTTTATTACAGATCAGCAATATGTTATCCTGGTGCATACCAGTGAAACATCTACAACAAACTTTTGGTTTGACTGTAAAACAAAAAAAAACTCATGCCAACTATTTCAGCTAAGTCCAATGAATCATTTCATATTTCCAAATACACAGAAGCTCAAGTCGCTTGCAGTCAAAAGTGCTTTTACCAACAGTATGAGTTTCATAGAACGTCTGCAGAATTTTCTCTGAGATGTGGTAAGTTCTTTTGCTGAACTGCAAGGAACTGTTTAACACAGAAATCTCTACTTCAGTGAACACAGCTATTGGTCATCTGGATACAGGTAAAAGGACAGTGGAAATTACAGGATACCAGGCTTCACTCATGGTGTCATAATCAAGAATCCATGAAAACAGAAAAGTATGGACAGGAATCTGATGACTAATTGTAAAACTGTATCAATTCAATGCATTGAAGTTTGGCAAAATCCATATACTTCAGACTCTTGGAGACAGGTATTTTCCAATTTACTTAGTGGTTTTCAGATATTAAACTACTGTCTTTAACAAGCATTTTTTCCTCAAGTGCTCTGAGTTTCTGTTTCAAAAATGAAAATAATCACACTAAAATTGTGTACTTCTGAGAATATTTTCCTCAAACTTCCACTGCATATTTTTCAAATTTTCATTTTTTTTTTTAAATAAAGCTGATAACATTTTTAACCGATAAAGCTAAAACTAGCAATAAAATCCACATCAGAAGGAATTCATCATGAAGGCTATCCTTTAGAAATGTTTATATTCAAGGGAAATTTACAGAAATGGAAATGGAAACAGAAAAAGCCTTGAACAGCTATTTCACAGTAGCTTTTCCTCTGAGCTTTCTTATCCATAGAGAGAGGTTGTACAGAGTAAGTTCTGTGGTGTAAACATAAGTTGTAGTTACTAGTACTTTGCTATCTTACATTTGCCATTTCTGACTTTCCCTAGTAGATATTACGTCAAACATAGTTATTTGCTTCGCTGTGTTATGTGTTAACATGCAGTTATTATGGTAATACTGTGTGACTGATACACGGGAAGGTCATGTGCAGCATTGTCCAGAACACGTTGCACATAGAAGACAACAAGAATGTAGGACAGCTGGCTGTTATCTCCATTTGCAGCTAGGAGATCTGGTGAAAAGAACAGTGAAAACATCAACGAAAAGAAATAAGACAGTTCTAGAGGAGTTCAGAATTTCTTGTATTTGGTGACTACTAATTAATGTGAACATGAATCTGGCTATAATGGCCACTGTACCAGGGGCTACACATTACCTTAAGCACAAGATTCCCTCTGTCTCAGAGAGATTTTGATCTCAATAGTTAATAGACAGAGTAAGGTTTTGTGTTGCAATACTGAAGAAAACCCATTCTGCTCCCCATTGTCTGTTCTTCCATAAGGAGAACAGCAAGTGTTTTTTATGTTTTTGTTTTTTTTTTGGGGGGGGGGGGCGGGGAGGGCACAATTTTATACAGTCTCCATTCCTTGCCTTGCTTCGGTGTTGACCAACCTTAGTACATCACACAGAGAGAAAAAGCTCCAAAGTTACTCCCTTCTGGATATTAAAGTCTTAGGACGGAAGTGGTGAGGTAGGAGTGGCATGCTTTCTCTAGGTGATCTGAATTCAGCCTCTGATCTACAGAGTATTAATCAAGACCTCAAGTTCTACATTGCAGAGCTCAATAAACGCCATAAAGAGGTGTTGACAGGAGAAGGATAAAATTTCAGCTGTATTCTTCATGAACTCAATAAAATCTCTGGGTGGAAAAAAAAGCAAAACAAAACAAGGCTTTTGAAATTATTCGGTAATGACAATAAGATGAGTTGACTGCTGGGTTGTCTTTTGAAATTTGAATGACAAGCAGGTCCTCAATGCCATCAGACAAGGCTGTCTCCAGACATCAGAACTTTTCATTCAGAGATGCCTCTCTCTCTTGTGTATGTGACTGTGTGTGTGTGTATGTCTTGGTATTTATTTGTTTGGGC
>NC_139720.1:105489849-105552349 GCF_964211835.1 Anser anser | reverse complement strand
GGTAGGGTTTTATGAACCACTAGGGTGGGTTAATAAAATGGCATACATAGGGAATTATATAGCAGTTAGGAATACAGGCCAGTTTAATTCAGTTCCCTTTCTGTGAGATAGCAATATCAGGTGACTGTGATAAGGGGCAAAGATATGTCAGCTGAAAAGGAGATCAGTTGAAAAGGCCAGCTTGTCAGCAACGTAGACAGTGAGATCAAGTGCACACTCAGCAAATTTGCAGATGACACCAAGATGAGTGGTGCAGTCAGTACAACCGAAGGAAGGGATGCCATCCAAAGGGACCTGGACAAGTTTGAGATGTGGGCCCATGTGAACCTAATGAGATTCAACAAGTCCAAGTGCAAGGTGCTGCACCTGGGTCAGGGCAATCCCAGACATGAGGACAGACTGGGAGAAGAACATATTGAGAGCAGGCCTGTGGAGAAGGACTTGGGGGTTCTGGTGGATGAAAAGCTCGACATGAGCCAGCAGTGTGCACTTGCAGCCCAGAAGGCCAACTGTCTCCTGGGCTGCATCAACAGAAGAGTGGCCAGCAGGTCAATGGAGGTGATTGTCCTCCTTTACTCTGCCCTTGTGAGGCCCCACCTGGAGTGCTGCAGCCAGCTCTGAGGTCCCCAGCAGAAGAAGGTTGTTGATCTGTTAGAGCAGGTCCGGAGGAGTGCCACAAAGTTGATCAAGGCGCTGGAGCACCTCTCCTACATCGAAAAGCTGAGAGAGATGGAGCTGTTCAGCCTACAGAATAGAAGCCTCTGGGGGCAGCCCACTGCAACCTTTCAGTACTTGAAGGGGACTTATAAAAAAGATAAGGAGCAACTCCTTGCTCAATTAGATAATGACAAGAAGAGGGGGAATGGTTTTAAACTGAAAGAGGGGAGATTTAGATTAGAGGTTAGGAGGAAATTCTACACACAAAGGGTGGTGAGGCACTGGAACAGGTTGCCCAGAGAGGTTGTGGATGCCCCATCCCTGGAGGTGTTCAAGACCAGGTTGGATGAGGCCCTGGGCAACCTGATCTAGTGTGTGGCATTCCTGCCTATGGGAGGGGATTGGAACTAGAGGATCTTTGAGGCCCCTTCCAACCAAGCCATTCTATGATTCTATGAAATTGCAGGCCAGAGGCTTGATCCCCGAGGAAGAGAAAAGGTAGGTCTTCATGTTTAGGTTATTTCATATTACTCATGACTTTCATGAGTAATCTGCAGAAGACTGTTTACATGTTTCTACTACTTTTAAGTGCAATATACCTTTCTGACCATATTTACATGTTACTGTTTATATGCTTATTCACCTACACTGACATTGAATTTATTTAGAAATAGGTATCTTTATAAGTTTCAGCACCTCTCTCTGTGAAAAATGCAGCCTTTTCTAGAGCACAATATGGCAGCTGTTTAGCAGCACACAACACTCCTGTGCATCACTTTAGGCTACGAAGGACTGCAGATTACCATAGTTAATTGCCATTGCAAGATGAAAGCTTAGATACCCAGGCTATAATTAATCACATTGAATTTGAGCGGTAAGCTAAGGTTAATGGTCCTACAACACTTGAGAAAAGTGTAATTGATCTCTTAGAGAACATAGGTCATTAGGATATCAGTTTGTGTCACTGGAAAGACAGTGCTGTCAACACCAGAGTGTCCACTAACAGTATACACAGTGCATCAGTTCAGTACCAAGCTAAGGAAATGGATGCCACATACCCGATACCTAATACCACATTTTCCAGCACCTAACAAGCATGGTCAAAGATCTACTCCATTATCTTTGCATTTGTCACAACCAGATGAACTGCTCAAACAGGGGGTCTCATATCTCATAATAATCCTTTCCTCTCCTCCACCTCGCAAAGTTAGGTAATGCTGCTATCCCCGGTTCAGAGACATGGCATTATGTACATACACTATGTAAGCTAAGCCTGAGACAGAGCTACACTATGTTGCCTAAACGACAACCAGTTAGTATGATGCTGCATCCAATCTTGAGCTGCAGAAGGTATGGCAAATTGAGATATCTGCAAATTTGGACTTGTATTTACTGACTTGCCTTAACACCACAAAGAGATAACTAGGGAGAGGAAAGAAGTCAAAAACAGGTCAAATCAACCCCAGGATGGAATTCCAGCATGGAAGAGTCCCTCCTTGGAAATATGATGGTAAGAAGAAGAATAAAAACATTTAGTATGATCAGATTCACCAGAGTCGCCTTCCAGAACACTTCAGCAGTTGAAGGAGAAATGACCAAATTAAAAGCTCTTTCTTCCCAACAAAACAAAACAAAACAAAACAAAACAAAACAAAACGGAACATACATATTTATGAAAGACTCTCCCATTTCTTCACAGGTCCATTTCAATTCACTGACTCAGTTACCCCATCACACAACCTGATTATTTCAATGAGCTTTATAATTACATGCCTTTTTTAATACAGAAGGCATGCTTAAATTCCCTTCTCAACAATTAGTTGTATTTCTACTTGAGCTTTTCACTTTAGAACAGAAGTAGATCTTATCTGACTCCAAATGGATTGTTAGCAATGAGCGGATTAGATAGAAAACAGATGTTGGGTCAGAAAAGATGTAGTTCTACTTGTATTTTTAATCAGAACTGATGTCTGTCCCCAAATTAAGAAACACCGTTCACTGCAGACAGTCAGTGTAAGCCCATCCCAGGCTGAATATGTATGTAAACTGCTGCTGGTGTAATTTAGACAGGGCTACTAAATCTGCCCTTTAAATAACCTCAAAATATTTTTCCTGTTGGTAACGTCCTGGCAATGTCTCAAATCCTAGCAGAAGTGAGTGGATAAATCAACTTCTAGAGAAGGACCAAAACTTGCAATCTTGCACCACAAACCTCACTGAAGTCAACAGGAGAAATGACTACCTAGAAAGTGTTGTGTCTGTTGCAAATAGAAGAGTTGTAAGTAAAGAAATAGTAACTTAGGGTATTATTGACATCTGCACAAAGCAATGCCAAATAGGTTCTGTGGAAGAATGCTTCTGCTGATGTCTTGCTGGGCCACCAACAGACTCAGCACTGCCAGAAACACGTAGCAGGGATATCACAGATCAGTCACACCCTAACACCAGGGTCCACCTCACAGGCAGGCTCAACCCTGGACCTATTTGACTCAGGACAGGAGCTGTTCATCAAATGCATGGACAGTTAAGAACAGTTATTCCTGGCCATTTTTCATTTTACTACCCTTGGACTTGAGGAAGCTGAAAGTATGTATCCCTTAGCAGATGAATACTGGATTCTTGCAGTATGGTTCCAATAATCAAACATATAGGTGGTACTATATGTTTGGTCACTTTTGCTGTTTTTACCTAGAGTCATGTACACACCTGAACACCTTTATAAGAAATGTAGATGTGAAGAAGTTACATTCTTCTGATTTCTAATAATGAAAATTTCAATTCATTGACAAAAGAAGACAGTGGGATCACAGTCACAGTCTCCTGATGTCATTAGCAATTCCCCTGAAGTCAGCAGTGTCAGCCAGACTATCTTGTAATGCGGAGAATGTATATAAAAGCTCTCATTCAGAGCTCTGGCAGAGTAAACTGCAGTTGGTTAAGATTTTAGCCCCCACATATCTATCTTCTCCCATCCTCTGCTGACAGTATATGCTAAAGTACTAGTCTCCAAAATCCTGAGCCAAAATGTAGCACTTCCTGCAGGGCCCTGGTTTAAAGGCATATGAAATGTGACAATGGAGGCTCAAACTCATTTTTTCTTAATAGTAGCTAGATGGAAAGAAAAAGATTTTCAAGGGCAGTGTTATCACTTGGGTTATTCACTCAGAAGTAGAAACTTGTTAAAAGGAGAAGAGCAAACAACAATGTGCACTAAATATTAACACACCAAAATTCCATGTATCTCTGAATATTTGTGGGTATCATTTTCATTTGTAAGGCTGAAAGCAGGTTTATGGCCTTGTGCTTGCATGCCCATATGACAGAAAATCTTGTCCATTAGTGCTTGTATTAAGACTGCATTTTGCCTAGACCAAAACAACTTAAATTAAATGGCACCATAGTGACTGGGAAAGGTGTAGGTTAGTATTTTGCCAATTTAGCAATAGCTTAATTCAAACTTAATCCCAGGTCTGTCAGCCCAGAATATGCTGGGTTTAGGAAATCTTCTGTTTAATATGTTTTCCTTTTTTTTTTTTTTTCACAAGTCAATTTGAAATTTCACTAATGCATTATTTACTTCTGTTAGAGTTCATTTCCCTACAACAAATATCTTTAACATCAAGCAGTCAAGCAAAGTAACACTACATATGGGCACCCCTATATAAAAGAATAGAACTACCTTGTTTTCCACCAGTGGTACAACCACACCAAATGGCAAGACCCTATGTATATTAATAGATCAGCATAGGGTAAACATGTAATTTCTTCATCAGTCAGCCATACATTAGAAAAGGTACAGTTGAATTTGCCATCTCCTCTGGAAAAACTGCAATTCTGGATTTGCACACCTGTGACTGAGAGAGATTATTTTAACAAAAAAAAAAAAACCCTACGACAACAAAGGAAGCAAACAGTGCTGTGTAGCAGAGGGAACTTTGGCTCAGCATAAGGAATTTCGTCTAATCTGGTGTGATATATGAGACGTTTTGTCATTATGATACTTTAATATCTGACTGGAGCCAATCTTACTTTACAATAGCTTATCAAGATCACACCTTAGGCTAAGGTGGTTTCAGGATATATATCTTTGCTGTTATGACACTGAGCAATGATGCAAGACAGAAAAAAATAACTTTCAAAAATTGAAGAGGAAATCACTCCTGGTACAGCAAAGCAATTAGCAGTTCAAGCTAGGATTCTTCCTTGATTTACACCTATTCAAAAGCACTGGATCTGCTAGAAGCCACAAAATATAAGTCAATACAAAGTCTGGACTGTAACCTTTCCTGACCCACCCTTTTGTCAAACTCCCACCCTCTCACAGATATACAAAAGCAGTCTAAAACATCAGCAGCAGAGCCTTCAAACAGAAAACACGCACGCACACACACACACACACACAAAACAGCAGCCTCACCACCACCAAAGGAAAAAAAAAAAAAAAAACTCATGCCAGCTGCTTCTGTGCATACCGTGTAGCACTATTGCCACAAATTGATGTAACAAGCCTGTAACCCCAAGTCTTTTCAGATGGCCACAGCTTCTAGCATTTAATCATGCCAAAATTCACTTAGCCCTTGAAATTGACAAGATCAAGCTTATGAAGTGTGAGAAGCTTCTGCAGCTCTTCTAGTATTCTTTCAGTGGCAATTTACTGTAACTCCAAGTAATGAGTTCCTCCCATGAGGCACTTATACATCTGAAGTACTGTTTCCTGAGGCTGTCTTGCCATTAATTTCCAGTGTTTATAGGCTAGCATGGCTCTCAAACTGATATTTGCTGGTTGAAAAGGCTTTGGGATTATAATGTATCTACTGCAGTGCATTGCATATACATCAGGTCTTCAACCCAAACTGCAGTTCCTCTTCACAGGGCATATGCATGGAGTTCAAGTACCACTTAGGAAAAGAGAGAGAAGAAGGTGAAGGCGATGACGAAGGCAAAGACAAAGGGAAGGGACCATGTTGCAGTGAGCCTTCACTATATAGAACAAGAGCATTTAACAGAATCTTTACCATCTTATATTTTCTTTCTCGGGGATCACATTTTCATGGTCCATACATAAACAGTGCTAGTGACACAAGATCTGTTGAGATGAACCTTTCCTTCAAAGAACGGTGTGAACTGTATGTGCTGGGAAGCTCACAAATCTGATTTGTCCTAATCTCTTGCAATATTTTAGTTTCATGCTAAGAAGTGGATGGCAGGACACCTGCTGTCTTTTGTGAACTAAAACCACAAACCATTATCTGCAGACACTTGTAATGAGAATGTAAGGAAACCCACTCTATGTATGTACTGGATCCCTGATCATCTTTTCATCTTTCAATTTTTTTTATTTTTTTTTTGAACTTGTTGGTTCAGACACATATACCTGAAGACATATGCCACCATTTCCTGTTCCTCTCTCAGATATAGCACTAGAATACCACACAATTTCCAATCAGATTCTCCATTGCATATATTTAACACATTATGCAAAGATAAAAAGAAATGAATGTTGACCTTTTATTGAGAGTTTGAACCTTCTGTAAAGGACTTAGATATAACTTCCATCTGATTCAATTTACTCTAAAGTCCTGCTGACCTGAATCGAAACAGACTTTATCCCATAACATTGTAGCTGCAAATCATATCATCCAAGCAGACTAAATAAAGAAGGAATCAAAGGCTTCAGTCTGCTGTGTCCCAGAAAAGAAAATTATTTATAACAATTCTTTTAAAATGACCAATTGAAAGAAAAACACTGTGCAACCATAATAATATTTGAACCAATTGCCTCCAACTGGGTAAAGAAGAACCACTTGCATTCTAGCAGACCTGGGACTCTAACTTCTCAAAGGCTAGCTGCTCTGATATACAGTAAGTCTGAAATGGTCTTGGGTTTATGCATACAGAAAATTTAATTATCAGCTTGAATTCTACTGTTTAAAGCCAGACTATGCAGACATGAAAATGCAAGTATCTTAAAGATATTTCTTTTCAAATTATCTTTAAAGCAGATAGCTAAACATTTTCTCGTGAAAATAAGTTTCTTATGTGAGTTTTCAATTTCCCTGTAAAACAAATCATATGGAGCATTTTTTTTTATATTAACCCACCTCAGTTCAAAGTTTTGGCCTGTTGAACTATGTGAGCCACTTCTGTCTAAGAAAGTCTGATAAAACTGCTGGTGGTGGTGCTGTGACTACTTATGAGAATTATAATTTAACTACTTCATGTTCCCATTTATGTCATTTATTTTGTCCAGAATCCTCTTTGTTTGACAGAACAGAAGAATGCCATTTTATAGGAAAGACCCATACGACATTCAGAATTAAGTAAACATATCAGAATTTTCAGCCTAAAATATAAGGCTTTCCATTTGGAGGGGCTTGGGGGCTGGGAGCACAACACTTAACAGATTTTGGATCACAGAAAGAATTTATCATCAGAAAAATCCCTAAGGAATTCTAAGAAGTCCCCAGGGAACATATCACAAGTTAATAATTCTTTGATAGCTTTGTTATTGTTTTTTCCTGTATGCCTCTCTTTATGAATCACATTTTTGGTTTCTGCAGATGATAAAATTCTCTTTACAGTTCTTTTTGAAACAACTATCTTTCTTTCTCACAAAAACAAGTTTTATACCTACATCTCATTGTGTACAGTATCGACTTTTACAGACAAAAATATTTGTACATTTCCATAAAGATACAGATCACTTATCTATTGATTTCTAAGCAAGGTAGCAAATTTGTAATATATTGTTATATCAAAGCAACTAGGCAGTCTAAATGATCTAGTATTCCCTTCCTAAACTGCCTACAATCCAAAGAGATAGAAAGAGAGTTTTATGGGAAAATGCATCATGTATCAATCATGCTTATAACATGATACACATCTGAATGTCAGACATACTAGCCTGTATGTTACGTGTCTATCAGCACATGATGTCTGTGGCAGAAATGGGATTTGATCTTGGTTTTCTTGCCCATATACCCATGTAATCAGATTAAAAAAAAAAAAAAAAAAAAAAAAAAAAGCACCAATACTTGAATCCTGCATTTATTTTAAAATATCTTTTCAAGATTAAAAAAAAAAAAAAAAAAGTCAGTGTTGTATGAGAAATAACAGGAAAGACAAATGACTTAAATGGAAACACAGGGCCCAACTTAAATGCCTTATGCAAATGCTCAAATGCTTGTAGCATGGAGAATAAACAAGAGGTAACTCCTCTTGTTTATTCACCATGCTATAAGCATGGAGATGTGCACATACGTGCACAGCTATGATATTATGAGCATCTTGGAGACATTGTGGACAGCTCCCATGACTGAAGTGTTGGAAGGGAAGAATACTTTAAGGCTCTTTAGAAAAGAAAAGCAAAGGATACAAGGAGAGGATATCACCATCTATGTCAATGCTGACAAAATTGAAGCTACACCTACAATTTTTACTCCAATTGTATCTGGAGTGCATGGAGCCCTATCTGCGGCTGGATGAGGAGTTGATCAAGAATATGGGTTAGGACTATAAGGAGGGTAGGGACACATGACCTTGCAGTGAATATCTGTTACAGGCCACCTGACCAGGAAGACCAAGCTGATGATGCCCTCTACAGACAGATATTAGCAGCCTCATATACACAAGCCCTGGACCTCATGGGAGACTTCAACCACCCTGGAGTTGAAGAGACACTATCTATTGGAGCAAAAGCACAGCAGGTCATAGGCAATCCAGGAGGTTCCTGGAATGCATTGATGCAATCCTTCTTTCTCCAAGTGACAGAGGAGCCAATGAGGAGAGGTGCTATGCTGGACCTCATTCTCACCAAGAAGGAGGGGCTGGTGGGGAATGTGAAGCTCAAGAGCAGCCTTGGCTGCAGTGGCAGTGAAATAGTAGTGTTCAAGATCCTTAGGACAGACAGCAAGGAGGGCACACAGCAAGCTTGCTACCCTGCATTTTGGGAGAGCAGACTTTGGCCTCTTCAGGCATCTACTTGGTAGAATACTATGGGATAAAGCCCAGGAAGGAAGAGGAGACCAAGAAAGCAGGTTAACATTCAAGGATCACTTCCTCCAACTCAGGAGCGATGCATCCCAACAAAGAGGAAGTCAGGCAAAAACACTAGAAGGTTCTCATGAATGAACAAAGAGCTCCTGGCTAAACTCAAGCAGAAAATTGAGGCCTACAGAGAGCGGAAGGACTTTCTTTCCTCAGTCTTCACCAGTAAGTGCTCTAGCTACAACACACTAGTCACAGAAGGCAAATGCAGGGACTACAAGAATGAAGAACTGTCCACTGTAGAAGATCAAGTTCAAGACTGTCTAAGGAAACTGAAGGTGCACAAATTGGATTGAGTTCAACTTCGTTAAGTCTGTGGATGACACCAAACTGAGTGGTGCCATCAAAATGTTGGAAGGAAGGGATGCTATCCAGAGGGACATTGATGGGCTATAGAGGTGCAAACCTCAAGAAGTTCAACAAGGTCAAGTGCAAAGTCCTGCAACTGGGTCACAAATACAGGCTGAGTGATGAGTAGCTTGAGAGCAGCACTGAGGAGAAGTACTTGGGGCTTTTGGTTGATGAAAAATTCAACCTGAGCTGGCAATGCGTTCTTGCTACCCAGAACGCTATCAGTATCCTGGGCTGCATCAGAAGAAGCATGGCCAGCAATTTGAGGGAGGTGATTATTCCCTTCTATTCTACTCCTGTCAGATCCTACCTGGAGTAATGCATTGAGCTCTGGGGTCCTCAACATAGGAAGGACCCGGTCCAGAGGAGGGCCAAAAGGATGATCAAAGGGCTGGAGAACCTCTCCTACGAAGACAGGCTGAGTGAGTTGGGGTTGTTCAGCCTGGAGAAGAGAAGGCTTCAGGGACACCTTATAGCAGCCTTCCAGTACCTAAAGGGGGCCTACAGGAAAGCAGGAATTTGGACTCTTCACCAGGGAGTGTAGCGATAAGACAAGGGGTAATGGCTTTAAACTAAGACAGAGTAGGTTTAGATAAGATATTTGGAAGAAATTTTGTCCTATGAAGATACTATGGCACTGGAAGCGGTTGCCCAGAGAAGCTGTGGATGCCCCATCCCTGGAGGTGTTCAAGGCCATGTTGGATGGGGCTTTGAGCAACTTGGTCTAGTGGGAGGTGTTCCTGCCCATGCCAGGGGGACTGGAATTAGACAATGTTTAAGGTCCTTTCCAACACAAACCATTCTATGAATCTATAAGATTGTACCATGTTGAATTCAACTTTGAAACAAAATATGGCCTTTTTGAAACCTGTAGCTATTCTATTAGCCACTGAATCAGAGTCCTTTGGGACTTAGAAATGTATGATTTTCATGGAGATTGGACAAATCACAACTTTTATTTGTACCCTTTAATATCTTAGACAGGCACTGTGCCAAACAAATCAAAGTAATTTGCCTCCTTTCCAGTCATGCTCACTTGGAGGCTGAGCTCAACCACCCACCTACTCACAGTCCCTTTCAGCATGTTATTTTTCACCTCTTTTCTCATCATCTTTGCATCCTGCCATTTTTAACATTTCATTAGACTCTGTCTATGTCTGTTGCCTTTACTTTGCCCAGAAAATCTCAATACTGCAAGTCTTGATATTTGGATTTAAACTTCAGCATGAATATTGTCTCATATGATTCAGTGACAAAATTAAATTTTCCAAGATAAGGAGATAATTATTTTAATTTTCAAACAAAAAGGGAGAACTCCTGCTGAGGTTTGCCTGATTTTTGTTATTGTTGTTTTTGTTGATTTATTTATTCATTTGTCATTTCTGTTTGAAATCAGAAGATAATGGTAACATGAATAGTTCCACTTTCCACTTCTTCCCTTTCCTTCCTTTAAATTTTGATTTGTCAGGCAAAATTCTATTTATTTATTTTGAGAGGAAAAAAAAAAAACTTTCTTATGTTTCAGATAGAATTTCAAAAGCTCTACATGCATTTTCATCAAGAAATTATAGGATTAAATAATGGTCAATACATTTTATCATCTAGTATGAACCCTTTGAATTGAATGTTATAGAGTTAACTAAAAAGCACTTCTGTTAAAAAAAAAAAATGCTCTGAAAGTGCGGACATGCTACCAGGGACTGACTAAGGCTTCTGATGACCAAGATGCTTTCTAACATACCTGAATGTAAATACTGGGGCAGCTTAATTAATTTACGTAATATCTGCTCAAGTAGTTTAAAAACTTGCATAATAAGCATTTGACTGAATCAGGGCTCCAAATCTAAATCTGATTTGCAGCAGAAGTGTTTCTAATTTTTTTTTTTTTACTTTTTTTATTTTTTGTTTCCTTTTTCACCCACGAGTTTATTTAGACCTTTTACAAAATCTCTGTGTTGGAATACACATAGTTAATACTTTTTAATCCTTTAGGTACTCTGAGTAAGACAAAAGTTATCAAAAATTGAGAAAAAGCAAAACCTTTCTTCTAAATACACCTTCTGAATATATTTTTCCTAGCTTTACTTTATCTACATCCTCATGATATTGAAGATCATCTTAAATGTACAAATATCCTTTTGTGATTAAATTCAGCATGAAAGTGGTCCAGCAGCCATGTGGTACTTCTGTCCCAAAGTTGTAAAGAACGATTCTTATAACATATTTTTTATTAATTTTGACCAGTCTGGCATCTAATGACAGAGCTTCTGAGGCATCTTTGGGGAGAATAAAACTCACAGTAGAAGGGGAAAAAAAAATCAGCTAAATCAATCATTTTATCTCTGCATTGTTTTTCTGTAGATTCATTTCACTCGCTTCAACTGCTTTCTTATTCAACATATTAACTGCATGAACAATTGTGCACATCCTCCAGACTCGTTTGAGGCATCTAAAGCCATTCAAACAATAATCAGTGTGTAGGGACTGAACCAAATCTGCTGGAAATTTTTGCAAGAGGTGGCCCTCAATCCCATTGAAGTTGAACAAGAGCTGGGACTCCAGGGTGGGCTGCAGACAGGTTTAGGAGGGAGGAGAGTGGGCTGTACCTTCTGCCCACACTCCTTCAGCCCTGGTGCATGTACCACTGCCAGAGAGAAGCTGCATCCCTGCCACCAGCACCAGTGATGGATGAAATTTTGCCTGAAGCTCTTTTCAGCAGAGAAGGCATGGATGCTGAACATGAGGGACTATTTTCAGAGGTAGTGGTAGTAAACTGGAAAGCCCTAAATAATGTGGATACTCCTCTTTTTACTGGAGGAGTAGAGTGAATTGTAGGGAAAAGCAAGCCAGTATGCAGAGCTGCTTGAGATCTGGTTTTCCCCAGCAGGGGAATCTCTGACCTACCCACCTCTGAGAAATGTGTATGAAGTGTACCTACAGATGCAGATGCTGTCCCAGAGTAGGAAAGGAGAGAGTGAACACAGTTACATGCGCACAATTTTTCTGGGAAATAGAGCAGCAATTAAGGTTCTATGTGGCAATTTGGAACAAGGCTCTGCAGCGGGACACAGGACAGAAATTAAGTTAGTCATGAGCACAGATGAAGAGTAATCCTGCATTAGTCACACCACAGATAATAAGACCTGGAAAAATGATGACATGTGAGCCTCACGTTAAACCCACTTATGCTTAATTCTCTGTGCTGAGAATTAATTTTTCTGAAGAACAACTCATTCCTACAGAACAGTTCTTCACATAATGCCACTAATATCTCTGTCACCTTGATTTAGGCCATTTAAATGTCAGTATGACAAGTTAACACTGCCTAGGGGCAGCTTTGTCCTATGAACCAAAATCTTGTTCTATCATGTTCTATTTTTTTCTGCAGTGCCTCATGGAAAGATCTAACTTTCTCATGCACTGTTGGATGTACTAGGAGAGGGCAGGAATGATGATTCCATTTTCTCTCCACAGTATTCCCACCCAATGCAGTATGCATTGCAATATAAAGAACTAGGATACAGGTGCATCTATGCTGCTACCACCATCTGTGCCCAGACTGATATATGCAGATGATTCTCCTTCACTATTTACTCCCTTGAGTGCTATGGTTCTTCAGAGATATGTTTTTTATGTCTCAAAAGGACAACTGTATAACCATTGATGAGGAGGGATCATAACTCAAGTCTTTCATGAGAATGGAAGGTGACCATCTGGCCCACAACAGCTTCAAATGCCCAAAGATACACAATTTCTACCATCAAAAAGGATTATTAGAAGTTGAAAACAAACAAGAATTGAAAATCTATGCTGATCTGGCAAGCTCTGTCACAAAGATATTGGGTTTTGAACAGCAGAAAACTCCTGGGGGAAGGGGAGTTGGTGTGTTGATTTGTGAGAATTCAAGTTCAACAAAAAAAAAAAGCTGTAATGAATTTGTCTTTTGGCAAAAGTGGGTGTAGATCCTGACAGCAGTAAAACCTCAGAGGTTTAAGATCTTAGAATATTATTAGCATCATAAAAACATGCACAAAGCTTCACTGCTGAATTAAGTGCTGCCCTTTCAACCATGATTTACTCTGCTGGTTACAGCCCATTTGAAAAATGAGGTTCTGAACCACCTGCCAGATGGTCCTCTGACCCACAGCCATACCATTGCATGGCCCAGATGACGTCTGACCAGGTGCCGTCTACCTGCTGAGGTTATCAGTTTGTTCCACCTGCAGGGGAATTTCAGAGCAGGGGTTCAAAGGCACCTTTGAAGTTCAAAGCTCTGAGGACAGTTAAAGCACATCCTATAAATCAGCTGCCGACAGGTCCTGGGAGAGCTGTTCCCATGCCTGCAGCTTTCTCTAAAGGCAACATGTAGCCTGAGATTCAAAGGAAATGCACTTTACTCACTCTCCTGGAGAGTTAACCTTTAAAGCACTTTTACAGCATTTTACCTAATGACTGTCCTTGAAGACCAACAGCAGGTTTGCAGCTGAGGGGAAGAGAAAAATGTTCGCTAAATATGTTGTTTCTACAGGTTACCGTTAGGAGGCCTGCTCCCACCGAAATCAATGACAAAATTATCACTGGAATCGGTGGGAATGAGACTACATGTGGCAGTTCTATGCTTAGGCTGAATTAGGAAGACATTTGTTCTTGTCCCTGGTTTGCACATCTTGTTTACATGAGGTATTTAATGCCAATAAAAGGGCTAACTGCTATCAAAAAACAGCCGTAATAAGCTACCCATAAGTATTCATGCTCAAGTCCTGACAGTTGTCACTCCCTCCACTCTACCGACCTTGCACACCAGGAGATCTTCTGCTGCCACCTCCTCCTCAGGCATTCCTACCCCAGATCTGCTGTTCCTTTCAACAAATCCACCAAAAGCCACACTGCTGCCTGCTGCTGTGGCTCCTCTTGTGTCTGGGGACACACATGATGTGTGTGCCTCAGCCTCACCCCTGGGCTCCCACTGCAGTGATCCTAATATATGCTGGCCCCAGGATGCACAAGGAGCAGGGGAGCTCAAACATACATGTGCCATGGGATCCCTGAGTGAGAGAGGATGGATGCTAAGGATTCTAGATGTTGTTCTTCCTGAGGCATGGCCAAAAGGTGGATTGGGATGTGCCTCATGCTGTTGCAAAACATGGGTTTCATCACCAGTGCCTTTCCCAGGAAAAAGCTGTAAGAGTTTCTCTGTTTAGTGACAGATCTTTCTGCTAGAATTTTTATTTTATTTTCTGACTGAATTTTATTTCGTTTTATGTATCCTCTTAATATCTGTTCCTTCTGATATCTCATTTTCCTTTCCTTGGTTCCCTCTCTTTCTTCTAGCCAATTTGCAAACCTATCAGCCATGACAGAACCTCTGGGTCTCTCCGTTTAAAAATGACAGGCACAGAGCTACAGCCAGGCAGAAGCCATAAATGGAGCACTGGTTGTCTTTAAACAGATGCATTGAGATGAACAACTTTGGGTCCTCTTTCATCTCTTCTTCTAAGTAGCTTTAAGCCCCTAATGCAATTCACCACCTTTGTTACAGCTCAGAACCTCTGCCCTCACTTGAAGGGGTGAGGGAGGCAGCACCCTGCTTTGTAAATGAGGTCATTACAGGCAAAGCTGGAAATTTAACCCAGTCACTGATACTATGGCCGGACTCTCATCTGTTTTGTTTCTCAGGATACGCCAGGTCTGTGTTTAGACATTCTGTCTGCAACCAAAGCTCTAGCCCTTAAGCTGTGCTCTCCTTCCAGACACCACTATGAAATCCAGAAGATTAAAAACTGGGATTCGCTCTCTGCATTCCCCAATAAAGGATGATATTTCTGTTCTCCAGAGCAGGCTTAACCAGAGAAGGCTTAACCAGAGGATGATTAAGCTCATATGTGTTGCTTGCTGTTCATTTATCTGGAGTGTTGGACTGCAGCAAGCCCTAGTTTGCACTGCTTGTTAAGAAGTTATCAGTGAAGGGCTTGCTGTTACAAAGTGTGGCTACAACAAAAAGAAACCTTTCATGGGAGTACCATCATTCAGTGGAAGCTCTGGGTAGACAGAGCTCTTGGATCCAGGAGGAAAACTGGGGTGGGAAGAGGGATGGGAAAGAATGTATTTTCCTTGATTAACCATGTACGTGACAATTAGGATTATTTCTCAACACCTGTATGAGGAAGGGAGCTTCTGGGTCTCCTGGGTCTCTTGTGCATGACCAAAACCCCTCTCCCCATCTGAAGGCTGCTTTCTATCCTGCAGCAGGTCTTTCACAGTTTTCCCTCCTAGAGCAGTTCTAACCTGCATAAATACTTAAACACTTGCTGAGAGAGGAGAGTGTTTTGCAGGAGATTGATTTGACAGTGCTGTAGTTCAGGCGTTCACACAGGATGTGGGAAACTGAGGTTCAGGTCCCTGCTTCAATTAATATTTAATTATTTATGGAAAGTGTAGCAGCTGCAATAGTAAGGAGTAAGAGACAGTAATGGCTCTGGGGCTCTTGCACAGAATGCGGGCAAAGCCTCAGCCCCAGGTCTCCCACATCCCTGGTGACTGTCCCATCACTGCATGAGTGTCTGTCTCACTTGCTCTGCCACCTTAGGGAACATCTTTAGAGCTTGCTTCTCTCCCAATACAGAGATTTTGAAACCTCTGCGTATTACAAACGACTACAATTTTGGTATTTCTTAACTTTTTTAGATCTTATTTTTCAGTGTTAATCTTCTTTAACTTCCTATTACACTGAAGAAATTATTAAAACACAAAATAAAAGATCCCTGCTTCCTCTGAGACCTGTCAAGGAAGTAGTGTGAATTGTTTGCTATATTTTCATTAAGCCTGAATTTCAAGGCTTACTAATTCAGGCTCCTGTTAGTGGCCAAATATAAATTTAAACATAATAAAAAAAAAAAAGTGTTTTTTTGTGTTTGGTTTGGACAGTCTTAAGTCTTGAGGAACAATTTAGGGCTTGAAGGAACAATTTCCGTAGACTAACACTCCTAAACTGCATCTCATAATGCCTTTAAAGATCATGAAAGGAGGTAATAAAAATAAAATACCTACTGAAGAAACATGAATGTATATTTTCAGACCTCATTCCAGAGATGCAGGCTAACCAACTACAGTCACTATTCACAAAGTCTAGGAGCACGGGCTCGGTATTCAGCATGAAGTCAATACAGATGGGAAGGAGTATCTCAGCATTGGTTTGTAAGTGAGATGAACCTCTACATTTCATGTCATCTCTGGAAGTCCACCTTATCCTAGTCTTTACTCTCTACTTCTGTTTTAATCAATCCCTTACTATACTTGATGTTTACATCATGGCAGAGAATTCTTTCCATCGATAGTGTCTAAAGATGTGAAATCCAACAGCTTCATCCTTACTTTTCTTTACCTAGTCATCCCAAGTCCCTTTTGCCTGGTATCTGTAGTCCTCAGCAGTGGAGCTTAAGACTCTTAGTTCTAACTTGATTGCTCACATACAAGCTCCTCTCAAATATTGCTGTTGCTGCCTGACTACAGTAAATGTACTTCTACAAAGCTTCCACCAGATAATTGCCTTCAAAACAGAAAATTCTCCTTAGAACAAATAGATTGTTCTGGCTCCCCCATTTTCCCTCACTAACTTGGAGCTCATGTTCAACTCTGACACCATCTTTCTCCCTGAATTCTCTTTTCCCCCCATTCATTTTGTCTGTAGGTCTTCCTCTCACCTTCACCCCAGTAATATACCCATGTGCACTGGGGCCTCATCTTCCTAGCTGCTGAAAACTTCTTTAATACTTGGTAAGAAACGTAAAACTGAATATGTTGCATATCCATAAAGGACATTTGGAAGACAAGGATAATTGTATCCTTTGTTAGGGAAATGACATGAGACCAGGTATGGGGACCTATAACCCAGGCACATACCATCCAGATCAGTGAGTGTAGCAGAGGAGCAGCTCTCGCTCAGTGTATCTTCCCAGTGTTAAAGAAGGGCCAAGATTAGGTAGGACACTTGCTGGTAGAGTAGATAGCAATAGCAGAGCCTCACCCATGCCCAGTCCACCCAAACAGCATGAAAAAGTAATGTTAGCCCTTCGTATAGACACCATGCTTGTTCTGGTTCTCCTCCCCCAGCAAGTTAGAGCAAATGCATGATAAAAGTTATGTTTTTTAAATGGCAGGGATTGAACAGAAGCTGAACAAAACCCTTCCTCAATTTCTGAACTGATCTGAGAATTTGACTATTTCATTACACTTTTGTCCTCAGATAATTTGGTTATATCTGCATTGCACCCAACCAAACATGCTCAGCATCACCCCTGGGAACAGACGCCAACTGGCATGGAAAGGCCTATATCTGTGCTTGTAAACAATTATGTCCATCAAAACAAGATAGCTACATGCAAAACAAAGTGTTAGTTCGGACATGTCAGATTCATGACTGGGCCCTTCCAGGGCTTTGCTAGCACAGACGGTCACATTCCATCACCCAGGAATGTTCCCAGTCACACATTGGTATACCAGAACAGACAAAGCCTTTTTGTCAAATCCAGGAGGTTCAAGGACCTCATTTGTCATCTTGTCTCAATTCAGAAAAGCTCTAACTTATGTGGAATGATAAAATATGCCTTATTTTGCTGTTTTATGAAAGGCCATTTATAAATAAACATGCAGCAGGGGAGGTGAAATTTGATGACAAATCCATCACTCTGACCTTTGCAGGAAATGAAGCTCAGCTTCAGCACTCATCAACCACAACAATTCATGGATTGATTTACTGCTAGGTTACCCTAATATTACACCAGTGGAACTCTATTGATTTCTACAGACTTACAGTAGTATTACATTGCAGTAATGCAATAATAAACATAGCATTCAGTTTGATGAAGGGACTATATGGCAGAAAGCTCGCTTGATTTTTCCACCTGTATCAGCTGGCCTAATCTAAGCTATCACTTCTCCACACAGTTCTTGAGGCTGTCAGTCCAAGCAGAGTGTTGGTAGAAAAAAATATGTAAATGACCTACTCTCTTTGTCTTCTGAATTGAAATATATTTGTGAATTACTGCTGGTAGGTATCTCAAGCAAAAAATAGCAAGTAATTAAAATCAATTCAGCAAATCCCCCAAAGAATCATACATGAAGGTAGATTTGTAAATGACTAGTCCAATGCTCCACATATCTATCACCAATACGGCTGCTCTGCATGAGAATGTTTGCCTGTATTTTTCCAGCTGAGTTGTAACTGCCCTGGAGAACAGTGGAAGCTTGGCTGAAATTTTTGCACTGCCATTTACTTCTCTATTTGTTTTCTTGTTTATGTGCTGAACACAAAGGTTCTCCTGTGGGTTTCTTGTTTTCTCTTGTTCTTCTGTTACACACTGCAGAAGGAAAAACATTAACCCTTTGACAGCTGCTATACTGGCTTATCATAAGGCTGTTTAAAACAAATCAGGGTGAAAAAACAGCTATGGTGTAGACAGAAGACACAGGAAAGCTTAGAATGAAAAGATGTAATAACAACACCTTTACAAAGCAAAACTTAGAAAGCAGTCTTTAGTCTGAAGCAGAACAATGTGTATTTGGCTATATGACCTACCTGCACTCGGGGAATGAGAAGCACAAAAATTCTTGCTGGGAAAATAAGAAATCCACTGGATGTCATCATCTGGAAGAGCATACTCATTAAATTTCTGGTAGTGGACTCTTGGAAGGATAAATAAATGGGACTCATTTCTGATAGGACAAGCAACGATGATGTGTGAAGCGTGTACTTCCAAGCGGGAGAGGTCATTGACTGCTGGGAACACAAAAAGAAAAATTTCCAGCAAGAGCACCCTATGACTTCATCAGCAAGATGGATACCTAGCAGTTTGAAGCTGTGCTATTTGATAAATACTGATATTGTGACAAAATACATAGATACCTGATTCCCAAAGAGCTGTGAATTGCCTTGCTTCCTGCAGCCTGCACTGCCGTCTGATTCTCAGATGGGAGGAAAACCCATATCTACCTGGTTCTTTGTACTTCACCATTTTTCTAGAAGCCTACTTAGGCCTGTGTGTCTTGTATCTGAGACCTGCACTGATTAATTTCCATAACAAGGTCCTGTGTAGACCTACTTTCAAGATGAATCCTGTCAAAACAAAGCCATGAACTCAGCCTTTAACAAAGGAGGCTCATAGCATTACAGTCATATTGCAGAGGCAGGCATTGCAGACAAAAAGGTGTGTGTGTCTATGTCCGTATATATATATATATATATATATATACAGTTCAGACTGACTTGATACATGCAAAGACCACTGCAGTCGCCACCTGCTCTATTGTTTCTGAGGGCATGCCCCAGCATTTAAACTGGTCACGTATCTGCATGGGATCTCAGGATAAGCTAGTGGCTGTACTAGAACACACCAGTATGTGCATGGAGCACCATTTAGCTGTGCTACCCCCTGCGGTGGAGGAGGGAAGAGGAAGGTCCTGGCAGCTGCCGACACCAAATAACACCCTTCCCCATCTCCCTTGCATTGTGGTACTATCCCTAACAAAAACTGTGATTTTTTAAGGGGAGTTTCAGAATTTTGACAGAAATGGATAAGAGCTAGAATAAAATGGTTTCCCAGAGAGAAAAAGAAGAGCTAACGTAATATTATGGGGCTAGAATAACAGTGCCACCAAACTTCTAGGGAATATTTGGCAATCAGCAACATCGTTTTCATGCAAGCTCAGATGACCTAATAGGAAAATTACATTCTAGTGTTACTGATTTCACTGACCAAGGCCAAAGTCTAAGACTCCAGCAAGAGGACAGCTGGGTTAATGCTGGGTTGTGAGGCTTCGAATCAAGTACCAGAAACTTCTTGCATTTAGCTAATAAGCTCACTGAAGCTCTGAATTAGAAGTTAGCTGGTGATTTAAAAAAAAAAAAAAAAAAAAAAAAGGTTGAGAACAGGTGTTAAGTCATGATTGAGGAAATTAAGTAATGTTATCCTAGCCCTGCCTCCACCAGCTCAGGCTGTACTGGTTGGCAAGACTGGTGATATACAGGCAAGGCAACCTGAATACCAGAAGTAGGGAAGAAGTAAGGGAGCAGTGCTGAAGTAGAAGTTCAATGAGGGACTGCAGCAGTCAGAAGACTATAACTGTACTTGAGAGGAACATTGCTGAGGTTTCCATCCCACCTTCAGTTAATCTCAAGACTTGCAGCAATGGACCTTGTCCCTTGCATTTCAGCCAAGGAATGCAGATGCTACCTGTGGAAATAAATATTTTGTCCCAGCTGAAGAAGAAGGGCCAGTCCTCTCAAGCACATGCAACATCTTGGTTCATTCGTAAACATTATTTTTTTTGGTCTGTCAGACCATACAAAGTAAACAACACATGTAGGTTGGCTTCCCATTGCAAGCGCTCTCTGCAGAGAGTATGAGGCTCTCAGGCCACAATGGATGAAATAGCATCTTGTCAGCTCTGGCTGACAAATATGACACCCTCACCAAGATGGGTCCATTGCTTGCTTCTCTCCTGAGGTTAGTTCCAGTGTGACAAACCACCTACATTAGTCCCAAAATCGTATTCTCCAAATTGCACTACCTGATCAATATTTTGCAGAGAGTGGGATGGAGAGTTACCACCCACAGATGAAAAAGAACCCCATTTCTGCTCTCTAGGCATATGACAAGGAGCATGTCAACTGCCAGCAGAGCTAAGCTCACCCCTTGTTTTCAGGCTCAAAGGAGGGAGCTGGCTAGTGACAAGCATAGCAGAATGGCTGCAGAAATCTCAGCCTGTGGTTCCTGGTTCTTACCCAGCCTGGGGAGCAGAGAACTGGGCAGGGTGAGTCTCAGGAGCTAGAAGGAGTTGGGAAGCAGAAAGCTTAGGGACAGAAGGCCTTCAGCGTAGGTGTAGGAAGCACAAGCACTGCACAGCCGTGAATCCAGTGCTGACAGCTAGCATGGCAGGCCTGTCACGTTCATCACCCTGCCTTTAATTACCTCACTACTAGCATCTTTTCTACAAAAGCTCTTTCACACCTTCTACAAATGTGTAACAGTAAACAAACTCCCACTGTAGATTAAAAAAACTCTACCAGTGTAAGAAACCTCAGGCAGGTTTTCTTAAGCTGAGAAAAAGTGCAAAAAGTTTGTGCTGGCTTGTTTAACTGTATGTGTATAAGAACTTTTTAAACCTGCTCCCACCCTTAACTAGACTTATCCTGTCTTCCCACAGGTTTTCCACAAGTCTCTTTCAAAGTATTAGTTTTATTCCCTTCAAAGTGAAACATCTTTTTATCACCAGGATTTGCTCTAAAATGGGCCAAAGTGATAAAGTTCTACTTGCAAAATTGGATGGACACTTAGATAACAACTTTTGGGAATATGTTGAGATTTAGTGGTTACAATGGCATATCTAAAGGCTGAAGCAAATCCCACTGCTCTTTTTATTCATTTACAGACATCCTAGAGTAAAACAGTTAAATGTAAGAAAAAAAAAAAAAAGGAATTTTAATTCAAATTTTACACTGACATTTTTTCATCATTTAAAATTGTATCTTTCTTAAACAGTAACATGCAATAAAATATACCACATTCTCCCTGTCACCAAGTAAAAAACAGAATCAACAGAATCTCCAAAATCTGTATGTTTCCAGGAACTGAAGTGCTGGGAGCCCTTGGCAGACAACATGCACTTTAATTTTCTTCTTGGTCTTCACAGTCATTCTATCTGAGTGCTAATGCTCAGTGGGAATTAGGTCATGAAATGGTCAGAAATAATGGTCACACATTCAAGGTCAATGTATTTACCAAAAATTGGCAGAGAAACTGTTGCCATAAGAAAGTATATCAGCCTTGCAGCTGGAATAGAGAAGAGGAAAAAAGATTTCTTAAAACTCCAAGAAAGTCCTACATATGCAGCTCAGGCTAATTCTGTGTTGAGGAGGCATGAAGGGCTATGTAAAAAATACACACAGAAACACCACTTGTGTCAGAAGGTCATTGTTTCCCCTCTGCTATTCAGAATATCAGAACAGTAGACAGAACCACCATGCAGGTCCACACACATCACTACCACCCCTGGTAGTACTTGCACTAGCATGTACTACATGTACATGTACTACATGTGCAAGTATTTGCATATGGCCTTGGTAGGTGTAAATGAAGGATCCAAAGGCAGTCAGTCTACATGAACTTCTCAGACCTACATAGCAGCAGAAGTCTAAAGAGAAAGAAAGAGTCATTGCTTTTGTGAAAGCTGGTTGCAAATATGGATTGCTGGTGCCTGGCACAATGGGTGCTGACAAAGGTACTCTTTGGCGCTAGTGCCTTGTTTTCTCCAACAATTTGTCAAGCTAAGGACAATGCACAGAGAACCACTGCCTCTAAAAGGAGGATGTAAACCTCTAGAAAGTGGGGCCACTCTCCTGAAGATTTTGACAATCCTCTCTGGGAGGAATCCTGATATAAAACAAGTCATCAGCACAGAGAAAAAGAACTGCTTGTTTTACACTTGAAAAGACACCTTCATTTGTCAAAGGGGAGTTGAAAGGGTAGAATCTTTCAAAAAGAAGACAGATCTTTGCTTCATTTAAAGACACAGGAATACTGGAGCATTTTTGGTCTTCAAAAGCAGGTGTAAGGGAAAAACGTTTCAGCCAGATAAGGAGGCAGAAAAATTATCTGTTTTTCAAGGAGGAGAAAAACATGAAAACCAAGCAGAAAAAACAAAGGTTTTTTTATTATTATTATTTTTTTTTTTGTCAGGCCCAACTTCACAAAAGAACAGAGATAACAATGGATGGGTCATGAGGAGAACAAAAGGATTTAGCAAGCCCCACTTGGGCAAAGGCTAAGTCTTCGGATTCTTTTAAGGATGGGTAAGAAACTGTGTGACAAAAGAGACAATCACCAGCATATCAGGGAAGACCTAGTGAATTGACTATCCCTCTGCTTTCCAGCGTCATATGAGTGCAGGATGGGTACAGGAAGTGGGGAGAGTTATGCTGAGGAAACTACCAGATGCCATACTTGCCTCAGAGTAGATGTTTGTGGATATTTTAGATCTGTCTCTGCCTAAAATGAATAAATAATATTGTGTTTCATCTAGTCTAATAGCAGGCAAACTTCAGAACTCCCACCTAGCAAATAAATATGTGAGCCCAAGTTGAAGAAGTTCCTGTACAGCTAACCTATTAGGCATCATGCATGTACTCCTTTGCAATACTTTCTTTCTCTGCAGACTTAAAAAAATAAGCATCTAGAGAAATCATAGCATCATCCAGAGATACTGCTTCATGCTCCTTTCCATCCTGTAGATGAAGTTTCAGTGTGAAACCGTTAGAGGATCACATTAGCCTTTGCTAGGAAAACTGCAGCATTAGCATATTACCTTATGAAGATATCTTCACTGAAACAATTACAAACATCACTTTTGTAACTGCAGAGAGGGGCAAGCCATGTTTAACATGGCACCTGGCTATGATTAAGTCCGTGGAGGCTGTAGTGTTTAATTGAGCCCTGTTATTGTTTGTGGCAAGGTTTAATCCTCTGATGATTGCATATTTGACTCCAACAAGTGACCATGACTCATTCCTGCACACACTACCTAAGGAAAAAAATATTTTATTTTTGTTTTAAATAATGGCTACTCCTCAGGTAGGGTCTAGCAAAGACCAACAGGACTCATAAAACATTTAATAATGAAACTCAGTAACAGTTACCAAATGTAATGAGGACTGCATTTCCATTTATTGCTTCATTTCCTTGATCTTTCTAGCATTAAATGGTTTCAACCATATCACACAAGTCCAGATAACAGCAGCTCTCCCAAGGGAGAAAAATTAGTATTAGAATGAGAAGACTAGATTCTCACAAGGCTACAACGAGTTAACCGGGTGTGCTGTGCTGCTCATGGGGGCAGCATTCCAGTTTGTACACAGGGATGGGAGGACTGTGCCACTGCGATGCAGATGGTGAGCTGTGTAAACAAGAAGTTCCTGTTCTGCATCAGCCTGCTGGTGTGCTGCTTGCAAAAGGGCATCTGCAGGCTGATCATTACCAGTTTACAGCCCTGCTGTTTCCACCACTCCATCAATACTACTTATGTAAACAGGGAAAAGGCATCACATGGGGCCAGGCTGCTCAGCTCCTTCAGACCCAGGGAAGGAGGTTACATGCACATTTATCATTCAGAAGGCACTTTCTTGAGAGGGGAAAAAATTACACATAGCCATAAAATATAGTTATATCTCCTACTCAACAGCAGCATTATTTCAACGTGATGGATGGCTTAAACCAAATAAAGTTATGTTCAGAGATGAACCTTAACCTTTAGGCTCTTTATTAGATATATAAAGCTTGATCCAACAGGCCTCTCAAGCAGCTGTTTAAACATGCACGTAGTCTTAATGAAGTCGACAGCGCTCCTGATGTGCTTCAAATGCTCTCTATTTGCTGGGTCCATGCCTATACAAAGACTCAGCTCTATTGCCCTTAACCATAGAGGTATTTAATGGGCCACCCGCAGACACAGGTGCCACACAGTGGAAGTAGTCTCACACAAGTTCTGTCACCCAAAGTTATAGGATATTGTCTTTCACAGTATCTAAAGGAAGTCCATTTTATATGTATTGATGAGACTATTTCCTCCAGACCATCTAGTGTCTAAGACATTCAGCAATCCAGAAACAGAACAGCCTATGCAATTTATTTATCTGATCTATGCAAGCTAACATAACTGTGATTTTAAATAGCAATTTATTAATAGTCACTTATTTGTGAGTCTGAGGAGAATATGGCATACTTATTCAGACACAAGAGGTCAAGCAGTTAATCTGGGAATAGAGAGGATGCAAACACAAGTATTTGTGCACATTATTTTTGCAAAGTAATATGTAAAATACTAAATTAACACTAAAATCATCACTTCTGTAACATGGTGCATTCACTGCCCAATGTTCTGTTCCTGGCTTTATTCCTGATTTCTAAAAAGCATTTCAATTTGCTGTACCTCAGTTTCTCCAGTGAAAAATGGCCACTTATGCTATGAACAAGAAAAGTTATGTGAATTAAGCTAATAATCTATTATTTCTAATTCTGCTTACAGCTGATGAGGCTTGTTAGCACAGCAGATTTGTGTGGGTCAGGGAGGCATTCTGTTTTCCTGCATAGTTCTGGAATGCTAGTTTGCAGAGGTGGGTGTGTGGGTTTTCAGTTATGGTGTTGTTGACTCTAATCCGTCCAAGAGGAGATGGCATAATTTGTACATAGCTCTGAAAAGATTCCTTGTTAGGCTTGCTACCATCTGGGCAGAGAGTCATTCCTCGAACAGAGCCGACCACGTCAGCTGCAGGGAACACTAACCAGAATAACCAAGTTTTATAAGAATGAAGCACAAATGGGTAGGTTGCTCATATCAAGACATGCAGGCTGGGTATACAACCTGAGAAGTTACTGATGATACATGAGGATATAGTTGGATGTTCCACTGCCTGGTCAAGGTGAAGACAGGAAGGAAGGTGGAAACCTTCTTATGCAAAAGTAAAACCCAGGCAAAACTGAGCCCTGTTTAGATCTGATTACAAGCACGAACCTCAGGTTGGGTTCATCAAAGTTCCTGGCCATGAGCTGAGTATTGAATGAGACGACCACTCAGATTTCCAGCAGTTCCAGGTTACACTGAGAGTCAACCTAGGCTGTAGAGCTGAGGATCTAGGGTTGCAAAAAGGAAGGTTTGGAACCTCAGTGGTTTTAATCAGAAACCAGTCAAAAGTGAAATCTGGAAAAGTGCTGCTTAGTTACATGAAGGACAATATGGTGTCAAAGTCACTAAAAATGGGGAGCAAAAATGAAAAAGGTTTACTAGTAGAACTGCTTGAAAGTGGAGACCTGCATAATTTTCTTCTGCCTTTCCACAGATTTCAGATGTGTGTTCAAGCTTTTATTAGTGTACACTGAGAAATCGAGGGGAGTTCTGATTTGTTTTGTTTTATGGGCATTGTTATGTTGACATCTGTTTATCTGGCATGCATCTTCCAAATTTGGAAATTACATGAACATTTGCATTTTTTATTCTTGTTTTAAGACATTCTGCTTTTAAACTCAGGTTTGCCTTCAAAACTAGAGCTTGAGATCCTCAATCTAATGTGTATTTTAAACGGTTCTTTTCCTGCCTCTATGAAGTGGGTGACTTTTTATTTTCTCTGATAACAAGAAGAATAATGCAATGCATGTCATTTTAAATAACTCTTCCTAACCACATATTCCTAGGCAGAAAAGTGAACAGAAAAGACCTTGTGGGTCTAGCTCCATCACGATTAAAGACACCAGGAGAGCACACATAGGAGGTGCCCTGCTAGGCATGCTTCTTGCTGTCTTACCCTTTTTATAGGTATTTGTAGCTTTTATGTTGACATAGGAAACAAATTTAAAAATTGAGTCAATGTGTCTTAGCCTATACCCCCTGCAGAAATCTACGTCAATCCCACCTTTTCTTTGTATCCTGCTGCATGGCATGGTATTATCAGTGTGAGAGGGATGCTAGCTCTCTGGCAAGTTACTGCTGCTCCTTTTTCCACCATAGCCTGCAATCCAAGCCTCTTCCTCATTACTCTGCCGAAGCTCCTCATGAACTTCCAGCAGCCTGTAAGAAGATGCACATTGGCAGTGCCATTCCTGCTATAGGAGTAGGAAACCAGAGCTGATGTCTTTCCCCACATCTGCTGCAGTGTCTGGATAGATGTGCATAGACAGTTCTAGAGGCAATATGCTGGGCATATATTAAGCAGCAGTCCTAGAGCTGAACATGTACTGGAAACACTAGGCTTCAGAAAACACTGTTAACCTCTGAAAGGCAGCCTGCAGTGTGATTCAGCATCACTAGAAGAAAACACAACAGGATATTAGTCAAACCTGTTTACACCTGTAACCTCAGATGGTGTTTTGGGGAATGTATAAAACCATGCTTCTACTTGCTTATGGTAGATAGAGATCGTCACTTCTCATGTAGAAGGCAACAGAAGCATTTATATTTTCTGCCCCCATTTTGGGAACACAAGAACTCTTCAGGATCTGCAATGGCGTAGATTTCAGTGGGGCTTAGCTGAGCTCAGCTGAGTTGTTCACGTCTGATGTCAGACCATGCATCTGCACATCCCTAGACTTGGACTTCAGGAAACTAACATCTAGGCAATGGAGATCTACCTTATCAACATGGGCTCCTTCTCTGCTTTTCCTGACTGAACTGAGCAGAGCATCTGCTGCAGTGTGACATGGTCATTTGGCTAGAATTTAACAGTCATTTTTGCTTTTAGATCACTAGATTGCACTCAGGTCAATCTCTGCAGCTGACCTCACCAGGACAAGGGCTTTATAACATCCGTACAAAATCTGAAGGGCTGCTTTTGACATCAAGGGTATAGGATGTTTCTTCTCTGGACCTCATCTGGACCTGCACCAACAAGCCAATCCTCAGATCACTCTTGCTGTCCTTCCCATCTTGTTTAGCATAAGAACACATTCTCCTCCCCCTCAGAGTTACATGAGTGGAAGTTGTGAATGCTGTCTGATTCCACTTACCTTCCAATTTTCATTTGAACTGAAACCCATCTTGTTTCTTCTCCACAGTCCAGTCTGCTTTTCCTTGAACAGTAAGAACAGCTCCAGTGAGCTACAAGTATGTCATGTGCACCTCCACAGAGCAGAGCAGGTCTCCAGAGCGTTGCTTTGTGGTCTCATACCACAGCTACACTCCAAGCTAGGAGACTAGCTGGAAAGCAGAAACAGGCAAACGAAGTCCACCTCTGGTTATTCAATGCCCTTTCCCTCACTTTGTACCCACCTGCGTGCTGTAAGGCAGGATGCCCAAGGGGACAGCCCCAGCATGATGTGCTCACTCAGCCTCACTATGTTGTGCTTTACCCAAGTCTCAGTGACAGTGATGATGCAGCCTGAACTTTGTGGGCTATGATTAACTGCTGTTGCAGAATATTTCCTTCTCTGGACTCTTCCCAGCCACATGGCAGCACTCCAGTCTTACCGGTGTGCTTGCTGGTGTGCCAGCACCATGTTGTCCATGCCTGCAACCCCATTTCCATGCACACAGGACCAAGAATCATAAAGTCACAGAATCATAGAATGGCTTGGGTTGGAAAGGAACTTAAAGACCATTTAGCTCCAATAAGCCATCAGCAGTGACACTTCCCACTAGACTAGGTTGCCCAGGGCCCCATCCAACCTGACCTTGAACACCTCCAGGGATGGAGCATCCACAGCTTCTCTGGACAACCTGTTCCAGTGCCTCACTGCCCTCTGAGTGAAGAATTTCCTCCTAACATCTAATCTAAATCTTCCCTCTTTCAGTTTAAAACCATTCCCCTTTGTCCTATCCCTATCTGCCCATGTAAAGAAGGTTCTCCAGTGCCAAACACGATCAGACAGAGCCTCCCACTCAGCACCACTCCTATTTCCCTTGCAGACTTGTGCTACTGCTTCCTACCAGCAGACTGTAGAGCTGGAGTACAGTGATCTCAAAGGTGTGGCAGGACAGAAGACAAGATATTAAAGTCCCCCCTAATGACAACAGCCATCTGGGACAGCCTAATTGTCTCCACTATTTGAAGTGTTTGCCTCTAGGAAATATTGGATAAAAAAATAATCCTTTGCTGGGAAAAAAACATATAGGTACCTGTATTTTAGTTTAAACCATTTGTGAGGACAGCTGTTCTGCTCTGGCAGGCAGTCTGCAAAAGGTAGTGTCCTGCAGACTAGAGTCCATCCACTGAGAGCAACACCAACTAGATAGTCCTTTATCCTCGAGCAGCATTCCTTTGCCCTGCAGCCTACGAGTTCTGATAACCTAGAGGATTTTCTTCCATGCCAATAAAGCTAGGGTTGGCTGCAATTCATGCAATGATGTTCCAGTTTCTTTCTCTGATTACTGTTTTCTCTAGGGGTTGCTCCCTAAATATGGGTATGCTTTAGCAAAGATAGAATAAGATGTGAATTTCCCACATTTTCAGATCTATTTCTTCCCTTTCCATATTTTTTAATGCTTTTATGGCATTTTGGCACATACATAGCTATCAGTTTTGCAGAAACCATCCCCCATTAACTCGGTTGTTTCACCTTTTTTCTACCTCCCATTCTTCACTAATTTATTTATTTATTTTAATTTTCTAATTAATCCCCCTGCAATGCTGAGATAGTAATAAAATCAGAGGAAGAAAGGATTTTGTGGGACCCACAAATTTCTTGAAAGCCAACAACTTCACTAAAGCAGATTTAAGAGATGTTAGGTGCAGGCTTGCTCTTTGTGCAAACCTTGACTCAGCACATATGCAAACGGACTCCAAAAATAGATTGCACTTTCCCAATTCACATGTGTTGCATGTGCCATATTTCTGTGCTGTGCTTTCCAAAAATAACATCCACACATGATTGGTTGGTCTAAATCTGTGAGTATTTTGCTGCATGCATTTGCAACACAGACATCAAAACACTGGGGCTCCACAGCGTTTTCACAGAGAGATTTTCTCTTGGGCACCTCCCCTCCTATTCATAAAACTAAAGCCTATGTCCCCTCCCCAGTGCAATTGCATAACACCCCTGTGGCACACAAACCCTTCATGTGGAAAAGTGACATTAGGTGTCCGCTGAAATGTATTTTTAGCTTCCTTCCGTGCTCTCTAGCAGCTGGAAGCAAAGAGGTAACCCATTACCTAGAAGCTAGCCAATTCCCCTGAAACACCTGCAAGGGCTCTGCAGAGCAGTAAAACAGAAACTGCAGTCTGACAAGCAGAGGTTTTCTGCATGCAGCCCTGAAAAAAGAGCTCAGTCAAAAGCTGAATGAAAGGTTTCTCTCCCATACTTCAGGGGAGAAAATGAGTTTCTGGGCTTTGAGCAGATGTCTGCCAAAGAGAGACTAGAAACTGGGACTAATCAGGCAGAGTGCCAGTAGTGTGACAGGGATGGTTTCTTTGGGGGGAGAAAGTAACAGCTGAGGAGAAATAGCCATGCCAGTGCCCTGTCTTAAGGATGGACCTATATCTACTCCCAGTGCTGGCACATTTGCATGGTCCAGAAAGAGACTCTCAAACCCCAGGGCATTACAAACCAAGAGATGCCTCACAGGTTTCCACCTGCACTTCAAACACACCTCTGGTATGTACCTGTTACACTACAGGCGTAAGAGAAGTATATCAGAAGAGGCTAGGCCCTGTGTGGAGACAATGCAAATTTGTTTTTAGGATTCCTGGTGCTAGACCAAAAATGTCACAGACACACATCAAAAGCGTATTAACTCACTATGCACATTCAAATTCTCCCTGAAGTGCAGGAGATTAACTTGCTCCCAATAAGTCTTGCGTCAGAGCATGGTACTGTCCTTCTTCCTGCAACTACTATCTACTAGCTAGCTATATGTGCTACCAAGAGTTCAGCAGAAACATGGTAAACACCCATATCTTGTTCCAGACCCCGCTAGTCCTGCTGGATGATCCAATGCTGCATGGATCCATGTCAGCCATCATTAACTGCGCAACCGCACTGAGGTGAAAAGGACAAACAGAGGTGAGATATGAGTCATAACGCTTAACGGATGTGATAGTGATAAGAAAAGATCTGCAGAAAAGAGCACTTCATTATCTAAACCTTATTTGTCTCCCATTGGGCAGATAACGCTGATATGTCCTACAAGTCTTAGGAAAGGGATTTAACTTGCAGGAAATCCAGTACCTTAAGAACAGCCCGGGCCAACCTCATTTGAGGTTGCAAGGTGCCAAGTACTGCAAGGTGTCAAGTACTTACCGACAGCATATACTACCTCCCTTTCCCTTATCTAAATAGCTTGCTACTACCATTACTTCTCTTATCAGCTGCTGCATTATGTGTACCAAACTCCAACAGTTTTACTCCTAAATACAGGAGCATGTAAATACACTGGCATGACTCAGAGCTGGTACCACTGTTGTGGTTTTCTTTCATGTAGCAGGAATGCTTAGAGATAAAAATTGATGTAGCTACTCTAGGAGCAAAGAAAGAAGTCAAGGAGCTGGCAGCTCACATCCCATTACCTGCTGGTGTCTTTGCCGAGTCATCACAGGCTCTGGCAAAGTGTCCTCCACATCTGCTTCAGGATGTGGTGGAGATGCTTGGCTCTTACACATAGATACTTCAGCGGAAACTGTTTGCAAGTTTACAGCCTGTTCTCTGTTTAGCCATCTTCACTGCAACACCAACTTCTACCATAATATTGTTTTCCAGGAAAGAGTTAATTATTCCTCTCCATCCTACCCCAACCCTTCGAATTCCATGAGACTTTAAGCCCCCGACAAACCACTACTTAGAAAAGCAATGCTACAAACTGCTAATATGTGGCTTGCTGTGTAAGTGCAACAGCAATCTAGGGCTGCTGAATAGACACAGGTCATGAAGGGTACCGAAAAGTACATCTCCCAGACTGAGGCTCTGCACCATTCCAGCTCTATTCTGGTATGAGTAGAGTAGGTTCATCTATTCATCAAACAACCTCCACTGTTCAGTAGTGCAGATGGAGCCAACAGGCCTGCTGAGCTGGTGCAGACTGGGGGGTAACGCAGCGCAGAGCAGTTGGAGTGTGACAGACAGGCTGTCTCCTTCGCTCCTCGGTCACCGCACAGTGCTGGGACGTCAGCATGCAGATGGGGGCGGGCATGCGAGTGTGCTCTTGATTGACATTCCCTCAGAGGAAAGACAGCCTGGTTTATGTGCAGCTGAATATATTCCCTGCTAACCTCATAGCCATCTGGTATGGCAGGTGTACCTTGAAAACCAGGCGATCAACTCAGCTGCCAAGAGCACTAACCAGAATTGGTAGCTTCTCTGCATGTTTGGGAGCCAGTGCCAAAATAACTTAGAGTCAGGCAGGAGCAGGGGCTTACATACCATTTCAGGCAGTTCTCTTGGGGGTTTCCAAATAATTATTTGTCCAGTGGGATTATGAGACGTGTAAGACATCTGTAACAAATTCCAAACCTAAAGCAAAACTCATCTGGTTTGGTTACAAACAAAAGTCTCAGGTTATGTTCACAAAAGATCACAGGTCTCCTGATAAAGTAGGCCTTTCACGAACCAAGACTGAATGCTAAGCAATTCAGAGCCTTCAAGCAATCCAGTGAAGTTAAATTGTGAGTGAGGAGGCAACAAACTGAGGGGCAGGTTCAGACATGAGGAGGTGACTCTTCACATAGGAGAGCTGAGTTGTGGGACTCCTTGCCCCAGAATCTTGTGGATAAGTAATCTTATGAGGGCTCAGCAGGCAGCTAAACAAACTCATGGGAGAGAAATTAATTGGTGGTTAATAACTGAAATGAAAACCACCAGCTTGTGAAGCTCCTGAATGGTTCATGGTTCAGGGAATGGACCCAGAGCTACAAGGACTGTCCAAATAGTAAAGCCATTCTTGTGTACTGTATATTATTTCTGTGTCCAGAACCCACTGTACATACTGTGGGCTCAAGTTTATGATATCAAACGTTACTGACATATCTTAACATATTTATGGCCTGTAAACTCAGGGCTCAAAGGCACAGCTGAGCTATTACAGCTCAAGGAACACATACACATGGGTTGAAGAGCAGGAACTGTCCTCTTTGGCAATATTAGTCCACAGTAGGCAGTGTAGAAGAAAGTTTGGCTTAAGCATCCATGAAACGGATTTACTATAGACACTGCCCCTCATATTTGTGAGTGGGTCAGAGCATGACATGAGCAGACACTGTGTTAAGCTCATGTGTTGTGGCGTATGAAGCCATAGTAACTCACTGGTAACTCTGACACTAGCTTCCCTTGCAGACAAACGTTCTGTTATATCAACTATTTTGACTGACATTGGTGTAGCAGTGCCAGCTTACTCCAGCAGTACATCTGCTCCCTCATCTTTACATAACTGTTCCCGACTTTTTCTTTCTTTCTTTCTTTCTTTCTTTCTTTCTTTCTTTCTTTCTTTCTTTCTTTCTTTCTTTCTTTTCTTTCTTTCTTTCTTCCCCCCCCCCCCCCCCGGTAAAAAGAATCTGTGATTACCCTGGATTCATTTGAGAAATGTCTGTTCCCCCCTCCCCCCCCAAAAAAAAGAGGATGATATTATGATGATTATTACTAATATTTGATACTCTTTTTTTTTTAATATTTACTTTTTATTATTTTAAGCCCTTCAAACTCTTCTAAACAACAAAGCTGTTTAAACCATTACCAATATAAAAGGCAAGAAAAATAGCTTTATAAAAACATTAAACATGCTGCAACACTTGGACCAAACCTGATTTACCGTCACTCTGGATGATCTAATAATGTACAGATCAGGTTCATGCAGCAGTGTGCAATTTGACGGTCAGACCAATGGTTGTTTCAGAAAAGGGGAAAGTCATGAGACAAGCAAAAGGATGCTTTGTGAAAATAAACCCGTTCATAGTGGGGCTGTATTTGCAAAAACATTTTTCACAGGCAGTAATGCTTTTCCTGCTTTTTTAAAAAATACCTATTGCAAATTCTGGACAGGTTTACTACAGGCGTCATGTAGATCTCACCCTAGAGAATGTAACAATGGTTTGGCAGCCTGCAAAGTGTTTTAAAAATAGACCGTGAAGCCCCTGAGAAAACAGCAAGTTCTAAAAATAGGACTAGAGCTAAGGGAAAAAAAAAAAGGGAAAAAAAAAAAAAGCTTTTCTGATTCTAAAGAAGTTCAGGGTCAGCTACAAAACGTGGGGTTCCTTCAAGGACACACAGCAAATTATTTGCAGTATTCTGCAATGAAAAAGAGCTTCCTCTCTGATTCCCTCTTTTCTTGCACTGGTACCTCAGTGAAGGGAGAAGATAGTAAATGGCAGAATTTTAACAAATATAAGCAGATACCATCTGGAAATTCCTTCACTTTTCACCCCTGCCCAACCCCTGATATAAGCAACTTACTGAAGTGCCATGGATCCATCTCTCTTCTCCCACAGTCCCCTCCCTCCACGCACACCCCTGCCTCTGTTCTCCAGTGCCAATGCTCCTTAAGACAAAAAGGAATTTAATGAGCACATCCTTGCTGAACTGGCATAGAGACAGATCTGGGGAGGCTGAGAAAATCATTGTAATAAATGAATTATTTTAAACAATTGCCCCAGATTCTTGATTGTTCATGACGCAAGATGCTGGACATCAAGCCCACCTTATTTTGCATGCCCAAACATTAGACTAAAGCATGAGGTTTCTGCAGGACTATAGAACTCCCTTTTGGACCACTGCAATTGTAATTTTTAGTACCATTCTGTCATATTTGTTTAATAAAACTGAAGCCCTATGGTGGCCAAAACTGCACCAGTAACCTTGCTGGAGGCTAACCAGAGATGGGCTTGGAGTTACCTGACCTATTTTACCTTGGCACTGGCCAGCAAAGGATATGGAAGAGACTGAGCACCTGAAGTTGGTGGAATATCATGGGGCTTGGAGCAGTCAAAACAGACACACGTGGACTGCAGACTCCCACATGTTAAAATCCTGGCACTTCTGCTAAACCTGTGATTTACCCACAGATTATCATGGACCAGGTTTCACTTTTGTCACTAGATAAGAAGACACTGATAGAAGGGGGAGCCATTTCAGATGGCCGTGGTGGTGTGTTGGAAATAACTATCCCCCACTAAGAGAGCTGCAGGGGAAGAAACTCCTATTCTGATTTCTCAGCAGGAGTGCAATAGAAAGGCAAACCACCAGTAAAGCTGAGGTCAGACATGCCCAGAAAACCACTCTGTCACCTCAGAGAATGGTAGTGAGCCTCCAGGGAACCATTTTCCCTTAAGGTAGCCACAAAACTCAGCCAAATGAGGTTGTGCCTGTGTTTTTGGCAGCTGCTTTGCAAACAACTGGTCACCCTATCTGCTTTGTTTACTTGAGCACTTACTTAAATGTATTTTCTTTTCTCAGATACTGTGCAATATTTACCGAGGAGCAGACTCAGTAGAAGCTGAGCCTCTCATGTGTGCCAGTCCAGGTCACAGGTTCTCCTAATGGTGGCTCCTTACAGTTTCTTTTGGGGATTACCTTATTCCTGTGACTCTCATTGCCAGATGCTATCAGAAGCAAAAGGCAGCAGGTTTGTTTGCCTAGGGTTTTCTTTCCTGAACTTTTATACCCCTAGTTTTGATTTTTCATTTTTTTCTTTCCAAAAAAAAAAAAAAAAGCAAGAAAATCAGATTAGCTCTGGGGATATGGAGGAGAAGTGATTTGCAGTCTACTGACCTCCCATGGTTATCTGTACCCCCCTCACAGGGTAACAGACTTTGAGCATCAGATCCAGGCTGCTCTGGGGTGCCCCAGCTGAAGAAGATTAGCACAGGGTCCTCTTTCACAGGCTGCTCCTCCACCGTGTCACAGCAAGGCCTTGTAGTACTACATAAAGAACTTCACCATTCACTTGTTTTCCTTGCTCTCCAGAGACAGCAGCAGAGTGATCTTATAGATTCGTGGGCATCTGTGGTTCTCCACATAGCTCTGGCCTATTGTATCCCTGTCCATCAGTAGGTGCAGATAGGGAAGGAATACTCTGTTCTGCAGAGCTTCCAGCTGTGAGAATGCAATGAACTAGCACTCTTGGGCTCCAGAGAGAAGATCGAGCTTCCAGTCCATATTAGGCCTTCTCTCATGGATCTCCAAAGTCAAGCTGAATGCACAGATATAAAAACTGAACATAAAACATGAGCCGACTTATTTCCCAGAAACTTTATCACACTTTAAAGTGGCATGTAACCAAAGGGAAAAAAAATGGTCTAAGACATGGAACAAAGCCAGAAGATCCCAAAAACACAGCATATAAAATATAAGGGAAGCCAATTAAGAGACACCAACAACTGAACAGAGTCTCTCCCTTTGACTGTGGCAACAGTCAGTACTTTAATACAACAGGACAGGACAGAAGACGACAGTGCTGTGCCTGACCCAAAGAGGTATCATTGCTTTTGGCTAAAATAGATTAGAATGCTTGTGTGTTCTCATAACTTGATCCCAGAATCTCCTTCACACCTGACATGCTGAATAGTATCACGAGGGGCCTTTCCACCTCCCAGACTAAGCTGACTCTTTCATGAGCACAGCATCCAGAGATACCGCAGCTGTAGTCAGCACTCCCTGACAGCCTGGCTATGTGCTGCTCTACAGTCTTCCCTTCTGCAGCTTGTACCATAATGGCTGATTTACATTCCTCTCCTAATCAAAGTCATTAGCTTGTTTACTTCCTTGGAATGACACACTTGAGGAACTTCTTCAGATACCTTCTTCACATAGCCACAGATTTTTAGCAATCATGTTACCTTGTAGCCTTCCAGTTCCACCTCAAGGCACCTGGAAAGTTTATGGAGAAGATTATCCTAGGTGCTATTGAAAGGCATTTAAAGAACAAAGCTGTTTTCAGGCATAGTTAACATGGGTTCACAAAGGGAAACTCCTGTCTTACTAATTTGATATCCTCCTATGATAAGATCACCTTCTTAGCTGACAAAGGGAAGGCAGTGGATGTAATCTTTGTGGATTTTAGTAAGGCCTTTGATACCATCTCTCACAGCATCCTTCTGGACAAATTGTCCAACTGTGAGATGAACAGGTTTGTGCTATAACGTTTGATGAACTGGCTGAATGGTAGAGCTCAAGGGGCTGTAGTGAATGGGGCTACATCTAGGTGGCAGCCAGTCACTAGCAGTGCTCTCCAGGGCTCAGTTCTAAGGCCAGTCCAGTTCAATGTTTCTACCGCTCATCTGGAAGCAGGAGTGGAATTCATCCTTGGCAAGTCTGCTGATGACACTAAACTAGGAGGTGCTGCTGACTCCCTGGGGGAATGAGAGGCCTTGCAGATGGATCTAGGTACATTGCTGCATTGGACAATCATCAACGGCAGATATTCAAAGGGAAATGTCTGAGATGGAGTAATGCTGGACACAGGCACTGACTGGGAGGTGAGTGGCTGGAGAGCAGCTCATAAGGGATCTGGGGGTGCTGCTTGACAGCAGGCTCCACATGAGGCAGCAGTGTGCCCTGGCAGCCAAGAGGGCAAACTGCATTTTGAAATGCATTAAGCACAGCATAGCCAGCCAGTTAAAAGAGGTGATTCTCCCACTATATTTAGCATTGGTGAGGCGTCACCATGAATATTGTGTGCAGTTCTGGGCTTTTATATCCAAAAAGGATATTAACATACTTGAATACATCCAGAGAAGGGCAACAAAGCTGGTAAAAGGGCTGGGAGGCATGTCCCATAAGGAGAGGCTGAGGACAACTTGGCTTGGAGAAAAGGAGGCTGAGAGGTGACCCCACCACTTCCTGCAACTTCCTGAGGAGGGAAAGTGCAGAGGGAGGTGCTGATGTCTTCGCTCTGGTCACAGATGATGAGATGTGTGGAAATGGCACAAAGATGCAGGAGGAAAGGGTCAGACTGGAAAAATGTATTTACACTGAGGATGGTCAGACACTGATCAGACACTGAAACGTGCCTCCTAGAGAGGTCATTGATGCCCCATGCCTGTTGGTGTTCAAGAGGCATTTGAATAATGCCTTCATTAATATGCTATAACTTTTAGTTAGCCCTGAAGTCATCAGGCAGTTGGACTAGATGACCTTTGTAGATGCCTTCCAACTAAACCTATTCTACTCCATTCCGTTCTATTTTGATGCCTAAAAGGATTTTCTTTGCCCATTAAAAATACTTTGATTTAAATGTCTTCAATACCTTTTCTTCCCTTTCCTACAAATGCCAGACAGTAAGGTCAAAGCTGCAAACTTTTGGTTATAGCCCAGTTATAACTCAGCTGTAACTTTTCTTTAAGCAAGTAAATTCTTAGCTACAATAGCTCTATTTAAACCATCAGGCATATACTGCTACTAACAACAGGCACACATCAATACCTAGAATACCATTGTATACCAACATCAATCAGTTAAAGATAAAGCAGAGGAGATAAGCAAAACTACCTCTCTTTTACAGATGATGAAACAGCACAGAGAGAAAGGGACTTTTGAGAATCCTACAAATATCCAGTAGCTGAAGTAGAAACTCATTTTTCTTGACCGTGCTGCTTTTGCATTTTCTTGCAGAGTTCTCTCTTTGCACTCCCCTCTTCAGTTTTCCACCTTCCATTTCATGTCTTTTCTAGTTTCAGATTATACAGGTTTTTTCATTAAATTGCATTTCTACAGTAGCTTAGGCAAGTTTTGTACCCATTAGCTGGACATCCTAGAGAAGTCTTAAGACTTATCAAATTCATCCAAACTGATGACCTTTCTCTCCTAGTTCCCACCAGAAATCACAGGCATAAATAATGAGAAAGGAAAAAAAAAAATGCAGTTTTTCTGAGCTTGTAAGCTTGGCTTTTTACAGCTGAAACTCCAAACTGTAAAAGGGTTGGTAAGAAGAGTCACTTGTCCATTCTTTTCTTCACTCCACAGATACATCAGTTCTCAGGTATTTTCCTGATGCTACAAAACCTGAATGTTAATGTAAGGTGGTCTGCAAAAGTTCACATCCCTAGGACCTCTTGGAAACTCTATGTAGTGAGCAAATGAAAATTTTTTCCTCCAACAACTATAGCAATAAATTGCATTATTATGATGCCTTCCATTCTGGGAAGGCTAACTTACTACAAAGGCCCTTGGACAAGAAAATATGATAATTCTGCTGTTTGCTCAGGGAAGAATGAAAGAAAGTTTATATTTTGAACTCAAGGAAGGATTTGGCATAGTTTTTGAGACAAAAAGACATGATCAAACATGTGGGGAAGGAGAGGGAAAGACGGAAGACATTTTGAAGATTACAAAGGGACAGCTGGAGAAACCTCCTGTGGGTGAAAAAGGACCATGATTGGTCAGAAAAATGAATAAATAAATAAATAAATGAAAACGTTCAGAGGTGTTATATCCTTCTTTGAGATCAAGAAGGCAAAGAGGAGAAAAACATTGTTTTAAGGTATTTGAAGACACTTTAATTACTCTCTTGGCTAAACTAACTGTCTCACTACAAATGGGAGTTACTCCTGTTCTATAGGGCAGCATTTACTACAAACAAAGACACTAAATCTCTGTTTTAAAAAGAACAGCTTGTTCACCACACGTGGAGCCAAAGTCACTCCAGTTTAATGACTTGCAGTACACAAGCTCTAGAGACTTCTGGCTGCATTATTCAGCATTGATATACAGCCCTTGGAAGAGAAGAAACAAGCCCTCATGCCAACAGCGTACTGACAATATTCAGATGGGCAGGTACTATGACACCAAGAAACAGATAAGCAATCACTCAAGAAATCTGTGTCAGCAGGAACAAGGGAAAGGGATTGTCTGCCTGACCTTGATTGGGAAGGAAGGTCATGTTAACATATTTTACATCCCAGTGCACAGCCTTTCTGCATGGAGATGCATCCCTGACCAGCCCTGTGAAAGAAGTTATCTCTAATTTCTACAGAAAATAGTTTGAAGGCCCTTCATCTGGCATATATCCCATTCAAACCATTGCAGTCTTTAAATGGAAGGCACAGACTGAAAAGACAGTCCCTGAATGAATGCTGGGCATGAATCCTGCATGTCTTGGTTGAGGCCACTAAAGGGTAACTTTACCAAGATAAAGCTCTGCCATGAGTATTAAGAGGAGGTGTTTCATGTGCCTTAAAAAACCTCTGTGATTTGTAGCAAAGAACTTTTTTGTTGCTCAGACTGCCAGATTAACAACATATGCCAGTTTAACCGTCCTAAATATATGCAACTCAGACAACAGAATAATCATCCTCATCACAATTCTGGCACAAATGAGACACTACCCAGCAAGGAATGTTATAAGAGTACAGAGGGGAATTTATATCCTGCATCCACTCCAATAGAAGAATTTGTGGTGAGGTTGTCAGATTCAGCAGCAGCATTGCTGGTATATTTGTCATAACCTAGTTTGGCCAAGGTAAGAAAATACTTTGATCCCTACCTGGCATGACTTCTGGAGCAATATAGTACCAATTTCTTGTTAGTTCCCTGAGAACTTCATCACATCATTACACTCTTCCCTGTATGGACTGGTTTTTGCCCTTTCTGGAGGAATTAAGCAATCTGCTCTAACAGTGTGAAGTCAGTCATATCTCATGGGAAACAGCTAGTTTCTGACTCTGAGAAAGCAACAGCTTTTAGGTACAGGAAGCTTATCTATGTATCAACTCCTATTGCAACATGAAGGAAAGATTTTAGATGTGCTTAAATATCTATTCCCTCTATTCAGTCCAAATACATTTCCTTCTCCTAGCAATTGATTTCCAAGGAGGCTGAGATTAAGCAGGTGTTTTTTAAAAGCTGGCAACAGTTTGGGTATCCCCTAGTGGCACAAAATAGAATTCCAGTTACTAAAACTTGGATCTCTAATAGCTCGCATCCTTCCCATATCGGCACACATCCTTCCCTGACTATTCATTACCTGCTTTGCTGTGGACCCTAGGATCCCCAGCCATGGGCTATAGTACCAAATGCTGACTAATTCTTCATTTATGGCTTCCACAGGAAAAGAAGAGAGTCCCTCTTGACACCAGATACTTTTGCAAAGGAAAGGTCTGGTTATTCTGTCCTCCCTTGGAGGAGTAAGAGCCTGAGTAAGAGCCTTGAGCCACACGTTTGTGGCTTTTATCAAGAACGTTTGACTTCAAAATGTTCTCTGATTGTCAAATACCAGAACAGATGCCCGTAACAAAGCTACCTGCTGACACTGCCCTGGAGGAAAGATGTAGGTCCACTTCTGTGGCTGACATCAGAGCAGGGCTTTGGTCCATGGAGTCATTCTCCACAGCTAACAGCAGTATAGACTTCAGTGTCAAAGCAGCAGGAGAGCACCTGCTGCAAAATCTCTGGGCTACGAATCTGTCTATAAGATGACATCATTTTTAATAATTTTAAAATTTGACAACATTACAGTAATGGTATATTGCAAGTGCTAATAAAATCACCCATGATTAATAATAATAAATAAAAAATGAAAAATCCAAAATGCAATATGAGAAAAAGAGTATTTCTGGTTAAAAAAAAAAAAAAAAAAAGAAGCTTTTTCCCAGAGAACCTTTAATTCTGGGGAATTCTAAAACAGCTGTGCCCCATGAAGATGAGCGGCTCCAGTCCATAAAACGCTGCTTAATACAAGAACAGCATAAAATAAACAAACAAACAAACAGCCACTTAGACTGTGCTCAACAAGGGAATGTCTTAGAGGCAGTATTTGTGCTCCTGAAATAGCGCTGGAGAGAAAAAAGGAAAAGTAAAAAATAAAAATCAGGCACTAAAACTTTTTTCAGCTCGTCTCTACAGGCATCCTGCGCCCTCTCCTGGAGCGCTGCGTTCATTCCGGCCGCTTCAGAGCAGGAGAGAAAGGGAAGCAGAGGTGTGCCATGAAAAGGATTAGAGCTAGGAATAGGCAGGGGTCGTCTGAGGGGAGAAAGCTCAAGGTTTGTAACGATAATATGAGAGGAAAGTGAAGCACTATGCAACCACTGAAGGGGGTGAAATTGTTCCCTACATGGTGCCTTGAGGGGAAGGGTAGGGTAGGACAAAAGTAGTTGGGGCTATCTTAACTCACGCCACAGAACAGTTAAGGGAGTAGGCTCCAAAATTTGGATGCTACAATGGAGCAGGCAAGTGGGGATGTGGGGCAGAATTGCAGGTTTACTTAAAAAAAAAAAAAAAAAAAAAAAAACTTGAACAGAAGTTTCAGGCATCAAGCAGAATTGTGCCAATCTGTTTTCCAAACATAAGTCAAGCCAGTGGTATGAACAAAAGGAAAGGATTGTGCTCAGCTGGCTCCTCAAAAGCTCTCCAGGCACCAGCAGGGCTCAAATGGAAGGAGCAAGACAAAGAGAAAGGGAGAGGATTTCCCCTCAGCACCTCTCATATGCCAAGGCGTAAATCTCATTTGCAGTAGGCTTAAATGTGATCTGAGTTAAAAGCGGAAATGAATGTCAGCCCTTCTTCTGCCCAACCATTGCTACAGTCTCAAAGGAGTTGCCCCTCACAACACTTGGCTTACTGAAGATTAGGTGGTGTGCTACATAAGCCTGCACATTTTCTCCTCTCACCTTCTGAACTAGAGGAGAGGTGCAGAACCAGCTCTGTGCCTCCACAGCTCTTCTCCATATTCACCAGATGCTTGAGTCAACCCACAGGAATGGCTTTTGGGGGTCTGCAAGATGAGAACACAGACCCCGGCACATGGAGCCCACTTACCCTTTCAGTCTTGGTGTGAACATCAGGAGTTTGAGTGTTGACCTTCTGCCCAGACACAGCAATGGCAGGCAATACCATTTGCTTTCAGATAGTCCGTAACATAATGGCAGACGTGATGTCTCGATGCTCCTGACGTTCCCAGTACAACCATATGCCACATTCAGACTCTGAAACAGGACATCACCACAGGTAGTGTGTCCAGTTCCTTACAAACTTCTACAGGCCTCTGATATCAAGGAGACTCAGAGAAGGTGAATAAAAAGCAGCTTTCAACACAAAATACCAACTTCTGCAGTGATCCTTCCTGCAACTCACTCATAAAGTGTGAAGGGCACGCTCAGCAGCTGGGACTTGCCTGTGCAGTTTCACTGCTGTTACAGGTGTCACACCAGCCATCTCCCTTGCAGGCTTGTATACTTCAAGAGAACTGAGCAAGAGCAGCTGATCAGACCCTGAGATTTTCTTTCAAAAGGTGGAAGATGACAATTTTCTATGGAAATCAAGCTTCTCTATAGGTTTATACAAAATGAAAGTCAAGCTAATAAGACCAAATTATGTGGATTCACTGCCTGAAGTTCTCACTGAGTTTTATGAAGCTCCAAGAGCTGGTTCACATAAATTTCACATTTCAGCTGGTTAAATTAAACCCCAATAAATTAACTCCCAAAGCATCACAAATCATAACATCGTTTACGCTAGGAAGGTATGAGGCTTTAGGTCTAACACAACTCTCTGGCCTCATGCAAACTCTCTATTGGGAGTGATCTAACTCCCAGGCTCCCTAACCAGGTCCCCAAGTTATTAGGAAGAAAGATAGCTTTTATAGGTAAAATCCACATCAGGGGGCACCGAGATGAGTTAGTTCCAGTGTCCAGGGCTATTCAGCTTAATTTAGTAGCCCAGATGTCACCTAAGCATCTTGTGGAAATAAGCCTCCAAGTTCTGTACATTTCACTGTTAAAGCGTGTCCTCTTCTCTCATCAGAAAGAATGCAGAGCAGATGAAGACTGGATATCCAGCCCTGAAGATGAACCTCTGATGCATTGTGCCTTGAACACACATTAATGCTGCTGCAGAGGTTTCCTGATGCAGTCATGTATTCCAGGGAAAGGGAACTAAACAGGAATAAAAACAGCAGAAAATTAAACTAAGACAGGCCACAGCAGATACAGACAAGAAAAGGTAAGAAGATGTCAGTTTGCCTCCGTTTCAGATACAGTCATACTGCTCTTGACAACATTACTATGGTGTTACCTCAGCCCCACACACAAGCACAAGCAGAAACAGCATGTCTGTATCATCTTTTTCTTTCTTACATATGTATTCCTTCCTGCTGCAACATCTCTTCTCCATCCTATCAGTGTTCAAACTAAACAAGTCTACTGAATAATCTAGCATGACTGGAATCCAAAACTCCCTTGAGTACAGTATGTGACAGTCCATACTCACATATATTCACCAGCTACCTTCATTGCTTCGTTGTATGCAGGGTGCACTCTCACACTGCTATTCTAAAGGCCTATCATCACTGGCCTCCTAAGAGTTCATCAAAATTGGCAGAGGATGCACAGAGCACTTCCTGCATTTTTTGTGACAATAAAATATTTTGTGGATGCCGGAGTAGTAACCTAGGCTTCTTTCCTTCATCTGTGTTAAAGATTAATGCCTTGGGCTGTGTGACTATCATCAGCCCCCAGTCAGCGGTAATAATGTCTTTAGATAGTTTGATGAACTTGTCTCGTTTCTAATGCAGCTGAGATCAATACACACCCTCCTGTCTGCTGCTACTCACCACCCCGCCCTCTCTCCCCAGTAATAACTGAGACAAAGCAAAGCTGGCTAGGTTCTCCTCATTTGGTGCAACAGTACATCTGAGGCAAGATCCTCGAGTGATGTAAATCAAAGTAAGCTCCTTCTGTAAGTGAAACCAAACCCATTTAGAGCCAGTGAGGACCTGGCCCTCGGTCCCACTAGGGAATGTCTCAAGGGAGAACCCAGTTTAGGGAGTTATCTGCTGCCTAACTCAGATCTGAGTCCAAAAGCATTCCCAAGGGAAAAACCCCTCTCAGAATTTAATAGATGATGGATGTACTGCTGTCAAATTGCCTAACGTGTTTCATGTTTTCTAGTTTATGGCAGAGGCTCTTCCTTTCATGTTCTAGAGACTGCCAAAACCCACAGGTTTTTTTTTTTGTGTTTTTTTTTTTTTTTTTAAAAAAAAAAGTCTAGATCTTAAACCATATTAATTTTGATTTTTTAACTGTCATTTTCTATACAGAGATGGGTTTCTTTTCCAGAGTGTTTCAGTATGTATATCTGCTGAGCATGCATATGAAGCTCTTCTCATCTCACGCAGGAGGCATTAAAACACCAAAGCCAAGCACAAAAACATTTACTAGTCTTACCTACAGCTGATTTCCAATGAGTCTATCATGTGGAGAAACCATCCAAAGGTCTTCTACATGGATGAATCACTCATTCTTCCTCCTCAGCTTTGTTCTTAAATAAGAAAAAGGCAGAATTGTCTAACAGCAATAGGCTAGTTAGGTCTTCATCCCCAGAGAAAACACAGCTGAAGCATTTATGCTTCTCCTTTTATAGGCCAAGAAAGGTGCTCTGAGATATCTGACTACTACCTTGGGCCATACTGCATCTCACTCTTGTCTGTTTGAGCTATGGTCATAGATGATACAGGCTGGATCTTTCACAACACCGATACCAAATAACATCACAGCACCACCACCAGCATGAGCAGCGATACCTACTCCTCCCATCGCTCCATGCCAGTCTCACCTCATGTGTCAAGTGGTTGCCCAAAGACAGAGTAAAATTGTCCCTACTTCAGAGCACTCCACCCATAGTGCCAGGTGGTGCTGAAACTCAGCCCTTCATCCTGCATAAACCTGCAGCCTGTGAGATTTGCAGTGCTGTCACAGAGCACTGTTTCCCTGGCCAGGACACACAGAGATCCAGTAACTCATGTGTATTCTGGTTCTCTGCTGGAAGAAAGGGAGTTCTGCAAGTTAGTGAGAAGGATGACACCCTTAACCCCTTCTCCTCCCCACTGTCACAGTGAGGAGACCAGGCACCATACCATGTCTCCAGAAGCAACTCCAGAGGGAGGTACAGAGGCTGAATTGTAGTAGAACTACATGGTACAAAGCAGGTCCCCAAAGGCAGCACAGAGCGGAGTCCCACACCATGTATTTGCACCTCTGGCAGACCTAGGTGGTAGGACCTAGGTGGTCCTTTCAATTTGGAATTAGTGCTCCCAGTATAGTCACCACCAGGAGTACATGGTATCGTGCAAAATGCTATACACTTTCTTGCTTCCTTATGTGACACTCAGGTTTGATTCTCATATTGCTGTAAAAAGAAGGAAAAGGGCTATATTGGGAGTACAGAGTAAACAGAAGGCAGAAAGTGAGCAGTAGGGAAGCAGGACCTGACTGATGCTGAAGAAGCTACAACTACTCATCCAATTACAGAGAAGATGTAAGAAAGTGACTTCCTGAAACACAGTATATCCTTAACACCTCCACAAAAACCTCTCCCAACCTACTCCACCTTCAGGCCTTGCTTGACCAAGTGTAAACATCAAGGCTCCACAGACACCTCCAGCTCCCAAACAGCATTCAGGTTCAAATGCACAGGGTTATTTTGCTCTGTTGAGCACTTAGGCTTGGATTCTGACTATCTCCAGACTGCTTCCTAAAAACCACTGTGGAAGGGATCCTGCTGTTCTTCATCCCCTACAATTACATACCATGAGAGAAAGATTAATTATTCATAGCAAAACAAGTTTTATCTGAGCATTTGCTTCTTCTACAGGGCTTTCTGACCTTGATAACCATAGGGACACTGAGCTGGGCTCACAGTCCACTCTAGACTTGTTGATGGCAAGCATAATAAAGATTGTGGTTATGTGACACATCCTTGACCCCTACAAAGTGACTTGAAATGGTTGGCATCAAAGCATATTGTAAAGGATGAATTCTTATATTAATAAACAAGGAAATGATTCCCTTGAGCATGCAAATTGCTACCCAGGAAATGGCCTGGGTTATTAGGAGCTATTAATGCACACAAAATCAATATACAGGCAGATTGCCTACTCTGTTCAGAGGCAAACACTCATGTTACACTGGCTCATCTTGGTCTGGGGGATGCAATATCTTTTCTTCCCTTTTAAAAGAGCAAGAGACTGCTATGCAGACCTTGTCTTAGCTGATAATGCCACCAAGAACATCATTATTTCAATTCAACACTTCGTGTATGATAATTAATGAAAACAAATTTGGCCAAGTCAAAAAGATAAATGGATGTAGAACTCCCATCTTTCTCTGATGAGCACTCCTCATCTCTTTTTTTATGTACTTCAGACTCTCCCTGTTGTGTCTACTGAGTTGCTAGTTCCCCAGGACTGGGCATCTGCTGCCTATAATAAATTATAAAAGTAAGGATGAGCTCTACACAGTACAGCAAGCATCCACCAAGCTACTGCTCAAGTCTCTCTGAAGGTCTGTAGACAAGTTTTAAAAAGACCACAAAGGTCACAATGAAAAAATATATAGTTGTCTGTAAGCTGCTAATTACTATTCTGCTATTCTCACCTCCACCATCAATGTTCAGAATAGCTACAAATATAATTAAATAAATAAATAAAAGATTTGGAAACATTTGTTTAACTGCACTGGGACTTGGGAAAAAAAAAAAAAAAAAGATCTAGGTCTCTCCAGAGGTCTAAAGCTGTAGAACCCCATTTAATATTATTTACCATTAAAATTGATTTGAATTTGGTCTAGATCTATATTTTTTGCCTATCTTCTGTGTGTTTTTTAGCACATCTGATGAATAAGTAGTTTGCAGTAACTACTAAATATATGGGGCTGATTGCCACTTTATCTCTTCTCAGGATTATTGCGTGTTAGTGGGGTCAAGTTACACCAGCTGAAGACCTGACCCTATTCTTAATGACCTTGCTGTTGCACTGTAGCTGTAATGTTTTGCTGGCATAATGGATGTGGTTACAATATCTGTGATCTGTTTTTTTCAGTGTCTGTTAGACTGTTGACTTTATCCTAATTTGCACCTAGCTTTAAGATCTGACGATATGTGACTGTGAGGTCCACATGACACGCAGTCTTTTTGGTAGTAACCCTAAGAATGCCTGCACTGGCTTGGATCAAGGGACCATATAGCTCCACACCTGTCTCCAGAAATGATGCTAACCAAACACCTAAAGAAAAATAAGAAGAGAGAAAACACATATGACACTTTTCCTCACTCTCTTCCAGCTTCTCTCCATTTCTATCTCTCAGGTTCTACTGAATCTGATGTGTTTTGTTTATTTAGCAATTCACAATCACTCTCTTGTACTCATGCTTGTCAGTTCTCCCCTTATTTCAATACAAACTTCTTGCATTTGCACCATCATTTGTCAATGAGCTCCCCAGTACTGCTTTGCTTTGCATGAAGGACCACTTCCTTCAATGTCTTTCGAATCTGGATCCAAGCAGCCTCATTTGATTACTCCTAGCCTAGTTACACCAAAGGAAATAGGAAACTCTGAATTTGTACTCAAGCTCTCCATGCCATTCAAAATCAGACCTCTATCATACTTTCACCACCACCCATAGTCCCCTTTCCAAGTTGAAGTGTCAGTCCACTCAGTCCTTCATCATACAGGGCTGTCACTTACATTGATGATCCTCGTTGCCTTCTCTGAATCTTTTCCAGTTATAAAGATGGGGAACCAGAACTGATTCTCAAGCTCCATGATGACATTTTCCTATGCATCTATGTCTTTCCTAACAAAGCCTTATGTTTGGGTTACTTTTTAGACTGCTACTAGTCACTGAGACAATTTTTGATGGATTTATCATAACCCAATAGTCTCATTCCTGATCAACAAGGACTGACTCAGTGCCTATCACTGTGAAGCTAGGATTATTTTTCCCCATACCCATCACTTTACATTTATCTGCACAGAATTTCATCTGCCCATTCCTTGCCCAGTCACTCAGTCTTATAAGGTCCTTCTACAGCTCTTTACAGTCAGTCCTTTTCCTTACTACTCTGAAGAGCTTATCATCAGGAAAACTGATCACCTCACTGCTCAGCCCCTTTGCCAGATCATCTTTTAAAGTGTGGGACAGCACAAGTCTCATCATGGATTCCATCCAGTAGTGATTTCTCTTCATTCTATAAGTAGGCCAGAGACTTTGCCCTCTATTTCCTATTTTTAACCATGCTGGGATCTTCTCTCCTATCCCATGGCTGTACAGTTTCCTCTGAAGCCTTTGGAAATCTAATCTAACCAACTAGAATCACAATTATCACAGTGTTTATTTACCCCTTCAAAGAAATGAGTTTTCTGAGGCAAAACCTCTGTTAATAGAAACCATGTTGACTTTTCCCATGGAAATCTTTCACATTTATCAGGCATTCATTGATTCAGTTCCCTATTACATTGTCTATTAATTTGCCTAGTACAGACATCAAATTTGCAAGAGTGCAGTTCCTTAGATACCCTTGTGGAAATTGTTGCAAATAATGGCACCATGCTTGTTAGCTTCCAGACTTCAGGCACTAATGGAAGTTTAAATGAATTATATAGTGCCATGAGTAATTCTGCTGTTTCTTTTGAAAGCCATGAGTGAATGTCACTCAGTTCTGGTGATTTGTCAGTATTCATTCTGGATGTCTGCAACACAATTTCTGTCATGGTTTTTTAATAGGAGAGATGCTAGTCTTTCTTTGATTTCATTTCTTCTAATTTAATGACTTTCCAAATTGTATTCTCTACTGGGATTGTTAATTCACTTCTAGGAAAATCATTGTAATAGACCAATTACGATAGCAAATATAAATGCTATACTCATAATTAATAGATTTATACTTCTTACTGCTTCTGCTTCTTCCTGCTCTTTCTTTTATACCTATATTACCCATGAATGTATTTGTGACTGCATACTCCACAGGCTCCATGGGCCTTTATGGCAAATGTAGCTCAGTTGATCAGCTTCAGGGTTAACCTCACAAAGCTTAGGTCTTCTTCAATCATTCCTCCAAATCAAAGCTCTCAAACTTATCCTAAACCTGACCGAGATCAAAAAACTCTTTGGCTCATCCATCATACAGTTACATTTCAGTAGGTCAGATTAAGAGGGTGTCAATGAATTTACCGTTGCGTTTGAGGAAATTAAAGAGGACAGGTTTCTGAGGATTACAGACCCTGTCCTGGAGTAGTTGTATGTTTTGTCAGGATTCTCTGAATCCCAGATTTCAGGAGGAAGCCATAGAGTAATTTGTTTTCCCCTCAACAACACAGAAAATGAAAATGCGTTTCCTTTTGTGCAACTAGCTCAATAGCCTCAATTTCTGGCTGCTTCCCTTGATGGAGCAGCAAAAATCTGATTGTGTCACAGAATAACAGAATGGTTTAGGTTGGAAGGGACTTCAGAAGGCCATCTGGTCCAAATCCCCTGCTAAGACAGAGGTACCTAGAGCCAGTGGCCCAGGACCATGTCCAAGTGGCTTTTGAAGATCTCCCAGGAGGGAGACACTACCACCTCTCTGGGGCAACACACACACGCACACACACACAGAGACACACACACACACACGTTCAACTTGATGTGCACAAGGACTCTCAGGTCCTTTTCTGTCAGGCTGCTTTCCAGCTGGGTAGCCCCCAACATGTATCCGTGCATCAATGATACAGGTTCTATTTCATGTTGTCCTGCTAAGAGAAGACAGATTGTACAAATAGGCAAGAACATAGATGTATGGATGGAGTTGGCATGCAGGGATAAAATGCTAGAGGATCACATAGATGTGAATTGAATCATGCAGGAAATCATGATGTTTGATAACACAGCACCACCACACATAAATGCATTATGGTTCTATGCAAAATGTTGTTTTTTCTATGAGAAGACATTTTTATTCTGTAAGCATTTATAAGAGTAGAGGTCAGGGATAAACTTACAGCTTGACTAGGAATGCTTTCCTCTCCACCATCCATTTACAGTTGATGAGTTACCACCTACATGCATCTTGAGAAAGATGTGATAACCACTTCTCCCCTGGCAACACTTTAGATCTTTTTTTGCCTGATAGATAAAATAGGCGTTTTGTTGTTGTTGTTGTTGTTGTTTTGTTTCTATGAGCATTTTTGAGTTTTACTTAAGAAACAAAAGGAGGGTAAAGGTGGTGGTGAACAGGGGCAGGGGGAGTTAAGGTGTTTTGCATCATTGACATGACTACACCTGAACTGTAACCCAAAGTTGATTGATTTTAACAGACTTTTTGGCTGAAAATAAAGTCACTTATCTGACACTATTGCCTGTTGTAATACCTCTCATTTCACTGTGTTTGTGCATGCTTTGACCACTGCTGATGAAGTGCTTGCTGTGACAGTCTCTGTGACAGTGGGAACCAATGTTGATACATTGTTTGGTTCCTCAATGGTGTTTCTGCTGTTGACTTTAGTATGAAGTTTATGGCTGAGTAACTTTTTCCCGTCCTTGCTTTCCTCCAAATAGAAGATATTCAAAGGTCACCTGGAATGAAAGAAGAAGAAAGAAAGATGAACCAAACAGGCAGGTGGGGTCAGGTTGAGACTGCAGTTTGAAATAAGGCACCTTAGAGATCAAACACTTTGTAAGAAAAACAAAAGGAGCATGTGAACTCTAATTTGAAACTGAGACAGTTTCAAGCAACTAGAAAAATATCAGGGTGGCTGGAAAGCTGTGCAGAGGAAAAGGATCTGGGGGTGTTGGTCAATGCTCACCTGAACATGAGCCAGCAGTGTGCCCAGGTGGCCAAGAAGGCCAACATCATCCTGGCTTGTATCAGGAATAGTGTAGCCAGCAGGATCAGGGAGGTGATCATCCCCCTGTACTCTGCTCTGGTGAGGCCGCACTTCGAGTACTGTGTTCAGCTTTGGGCCCCTCAGTACAAGAAGGACATTGAGGCCCTGGAGCGTGTCCAGAGAAGGGCTACACAAGTTCTAAGAGGAGCAGCTGAGGGAACTGGGGTTGTTTAGTCTGGAGAAGACAAGGCTCAGGGGAGACCTTACTACTCTATGCAGCTGCCTGAAAGGAAGGTGTGGAGAGCTGGCGGTTGGCCTCTTCTCACAGATAACTAGTGATAGGGCTAGAAGGAATGGCCTCAAGTTGTGCCAGGGGAGGTTCAGGTTGGAAATTAGGAGACATTTCTTCTCAGAAAGAGCGGTCAGGCACTGGAACGGGTTGCCCGGGGAGGTGGTGGAGTCACCATCCCTGGGGTTGTTCAAGGAGAGGTTGGACATGGTGCTTAGGGACATGGTTTAGTGGGTGACATTGGTAGTAGGGGGATGGATCTTGGAGGTCTTTTCCAATCTTAATTATTCTAATTATGTAATGATGTTTGAGGCTGTGATCAGAGGTCTTAGGATGAGTGATAGGGAACAGACAAGTTCATATAACCACAGGTAACAGCACTGTCACATTGTCAATAGATGAAAACTAATGTTGTGTGTTGAATTACTGTCCTTTCTTCATTCAGCAAGAGACATACCACTGCAGCTAGTGAGGGAGCAGGGTCTGGCCTTTTTCCTGACCCTTGTCTCATTGCTCTCTTTCAGTGGAGTTGTGAAGCAGCCAGAATGCATACCCTGTGGATAAATTCTGCATAAAGGGACTTACCTTTGTGGCTGCCAAGTCAAGGAGCAAGCAACATATGTCTGGAATAATTTGGAGATTACTGAAGAGCATTCCCAGCTGCCGTCAGGTTGATGAAGCAAGCTAGCTCTCCTGGGAAGCAGCAACACTCAGAGAAGTGTCTGAGTCAGCTTCAAGTTTGCCCAGGTTTCCAGCAAGACCCAGAATCTATGAGATGCAAAGGTACCTCAGAGGTATTTTTGAAAACATCTTTTCTTGGATGAGGGCTGGAATGCAGCCAGACATCAAATAGAAATAGAGAAAATCTTTCAAAATACATCTGTTGTTTGGTATTTGTAGAGCCGTAAAACAAAGGGAGGGACACACGCAGCAGCAGCAGGTGTGAGACACACACACCCTTCCCCTTCCCCATACTTTGATGGAACTTTGAGTGGACTTGACTGCTCTGTCAAAGAATAAAGGGACAACCCTTACAGGACTAGGAGGAGGACATACCAAGTTATCTTCACATCTTTACATGTGACAGGATGTGGCGTTTTCATACCAATGGTCAACCAAACTCCAGCACACCTCTCTCTCACTCCCCTTCCTCGAAGTGTGTGTGGAGAAATATGATGAAAAGAAAAAAAAAAAAAGAAAAAAAAAAAAAAAAGGGCTCACAGTTTGAGATAAGGGTTATCTAACTAAAGGAAAAGACACATTAAAAAAAAAAAAAAAAGACAAGCAAAGGCCACATGGAAGCAAAAAGAGGGAAAACAGTTATTCTCTACTTTCCATCAGCAGGCAATGTTCATCCACATCTTGGGAAGCAGGGCCTCAATACCCGTAGTGGTTGTTTGGGAGGACAAACATTTTCATAAAAAGAGCACCCCCTTCTCTTTCCCCTTTCCCACCTGGAATATCCCTTTGGTTGGTTTAGGTCAGCTGCCCTGGTGATGTCCCCTCCCCAACTCTTGCCACCCCCAGCCTACTGGCTCTGGGGTAGAGGGAGTCTTGATGGTGTGCCAGCACTGCTCAGCAATAGACAAAACTCTAGTATGATACCAATGCTGTTCTAGCTACAAGTTCAGAGCACAGCACCGTATGGGCCACTGCAGGGAGAGGTAACTCCATCCCAGTCAGACCCAGTTCACTGGTGTTCAGTGCAGTACTGCAACAATCACCTCTGAGGAGGAAAAAGTGCTCTTCAGCAAGTGGCTGCCAATAGTCCTAAGAAAGCTGTACAGTTGTATTAATTCCACATTAAATACTTCATATGAACATAGTAAAGTACCAGAGTGCAACCAGTCTTTTTGACGTGAAAAACACACAACACTTTAAAAAATATTGGTTTTATTCATATGTCCAGCCTATTCAACAGTGGATCACACTGATAGGAACAATCACAAATACCTGGTTACATGGTTTCATTGGGTTCTGACTTGTGCAAGATTGGGTTTGAGTTAAGCATATATTATGGTAACACCAATAAGGACAATAATTGCTTTTCAAAGCTCAGTTGAGTCCCATTTCATTGGTCAGCTTTCATGCCTAATACCCTCTTCTCCCACAACATGTGGGTTCTGCAAAAGACTTGTCTCAAAGTCTGAATCCAGAAAACAGCATTTTCACTATTCGATCTAAAAATTCTGTTTCCTTCACATACTTTATTTGAAAGGCTTCAGGTTTTCAGTGCAGCCAACAACAACAACAACAAAAAAAAAAACTACCATCCACAATTTCTCAGAAATGTTGGACTAGACTTGTATAAATCAGCCTAGCTCCAATGAGGGCACTGGAAATACTTATGTCACCACATGACCTGGCCTGCAAATCCCAACTGTTTTCCCTTGAAATAATGTATGGGAGCTAGGTTTCACAGCAAAAGCAAAGGGATCCTGCAACCAACATCCCTGCTGTTTGTGATGGCACACAGTATCACCTAAAGTCTCTGACCTGCATGCCATGCATCTGAAGGCTCATAGACTTCTGCAGCAGGCAGCCTACACTTAGGCTACCTCTGAAGACAACTGCCCTTGCAAGAAGGGTCTGTGGCAGCTCTGGCTGCCCAGTGCCAGCCATGTTGCCTTGTCACACAGGTCTAAGAAGCCTCACACTGCAAGCTGGCTTGCACTGAGAGTCAGAGTAGGTCTCTTCATCGTTTGCACCCAAATAATATGAATACGGAGTGAATGTTGCCTCCTAGGAACTGTGGTTTTACATGCTCAAGACTACTGCGCAGACTTGCTCCAGAAGTACCTTTGGATTTGCCATGTCACAGCTGCTTTAAGGACAGTCCTATAAGACACTGATTACCTGTTTGAGTCACAGGTAGCCAGGAGGTCACAGCTTATCAGAGGACCAGACCCTCAGTCAGCAGCCATGAGGAGATATTACAATCCTTGCTTGTTACAGGTGCCAAGAACTGTCACATTAGAAGGAGATGCTTTCTACCTCTTGTCCCTCATGCGCTGACTGTAAGGACTGCCACACAAGCTAAAAGTCATCCATGAAAATTTAGAGAGTGTTATTGATAAATAGTCTGGGGGAGCTGGATGCCCAGCATCAATCAGAGTACTGTTTGAAAATCCCAGTGGTAATGATCAGAACCCCCTTTACCCCACTCTTCCTCTCAGTCTCTCTCCTTCCAGAATCCTTCTCCATTTCTCACCCTCCCATTCACCTACACGGAGAACTGGCAACACACCGAGGGTAGATCTGCCTTTTGTTCTGGACTTTTGGCTGCAGGGCTGACCTGTGCCATTGCCAAAGACAGGAGATTCCAGGCCAGAGCATCCCTCTCTGTCCGTCACTTCCCATTACTAAGAGGGTTTCCCATCAGCTTCAGCATAGTGCAGCATGGGCTCACGGAGCGTGAAGAGCAACAGAGGTTTTTATCACAATGGTGCAGTGGGAAAAAAACTTCAGAACATTTCCCAGGAACACTGTATACAATTATATTATGTTTTCAGAACTATATGGCAATTGTGCCTTCTAAATCACATGAAAGACTATAAACAGTGTTATTTCAGTGAAACTCTCTACAGCCACTGAAACTAAGTCACTACCTCCTTTAAAGCAGGCAATAAACTCACATATTCACAAGAAGAACTAACTGCAAATACACTCAAACAAGACACTTCATAGGGAAATGAGAAATACCTCTAGTTTGGGCCCACCTCTTACATAACGCATATTATGCATGATCAGGACGATTATTATTTGTAGAGCTATGTTAAACTTCTACCATTTATCTGAGCTACGAAAACAGTCTATAAAAGCACAGTAATCCAGGGGCAAAAGACAGGCAGACAAATGGGCATGCTTTGGCCAGCTGTTCAGTTCTCTAGAGAAAGCTTTGTGCTCTTCTAAGGGCCGACTTTACGCATTTGCCAGGACTGGGTCCTCCACTTGAAAAAAGATTTAAAATAGGTGTCATTAACAGAATGGTTTGGAGGTGTCCTGTGTCCATTTCCAGCTTCCCACACGACTCAGTGCTTGTCTGGGGCTTTTGATTAATAGATGAAAAATCACTGCTATTTAGCCACTGGGAATTAAATTAAATTTTATTTAGTTTTCCCAGAAATCATACACATTTGAATCTTGTAGAGGATTCTCCCTGCCTCCTTCCTCCAACCCCTGTTCACATCTAATTTCAGTTGCCTGTAACTAAGCTAGCCCCTTTAAAGAAAATAAGAAAACCTCTAAGCAAGGAAAGCAGTTTCCTGTCCATAAATGCTGTATTCCCTGCACAGAGGGAAACTTCACCAACTCCATGAGGAGGAGATGCAACATCTTTTGCAGCATTCTGACACAACAGCCTTGCATCATCCAGAATCCAGCCTAGTGAGACAGAAAAAAAAAAAAGAAAGTGTTAAATGTTAAGAAATTGGCCAAGAGAAATGTCTTATTCTGAATGGATCACAGCTAAGATATGACAACCTAATGGTTAATTTTTTAATGAGAATGTTTGAAGGAAGTCAGTTTAGAGCATCTTCTCAATATAACTGCTTCGCTTTATCATACCACCTACTGGTATTTGGTTTGTTGGGGATCTTTCCTTCCATCTGCTGGGAACTATATACATCTTTTCTTGCATGAGATGAATTATGCATATTGGAATGCTCCAGAGTCTGGTGGGATGTTTTGCAGTACTGTGCTGCTCCAAGGATGGAGACCCAAGTCTGACCATTACTGTAACTGGGACTTTACTACATTCCCATAGTCATTTTCTTGTTGTCTAATTTTAAGTCCTCTTAAAACAAAGTTACATTCTTTACAATTTGGCCTGTAAGCCTCTTCCCCCATGCCAGGGTCACGAAAGTCTATCAGAGCAACAGAAAGATAATTAAAAAAAAAAAAATCAGATCTGAAACCATTTAATTAATGTAATTTACACCATTTAATACAATATGAAACCATTTATCGAAGCAAAGAAGCAAAAACGTGTTTGGCCTGCAAGGACTTTTCTTCTTGTACAAATTTTGTCATACTTCGATACAGTCACTTCTAGTTGCACAAGTCCATCCGTGCTGGTGACTAATTGAACCTAAAGGGCTATTCTTAAAAATTATGAATTATTAAAAATATCTGCAGTCCTCCACAGTGGGAGAGATAAAAAGGGAAGATGAAGTGACTGGAATAAATGTGGCACTAGGGCCTTCCTAAATTACTCAAAATCTAAACCTGAAAGGTCAAATAAAAGTTTCTCATAAAGCAAGCAATACTCCCGTTTCTTTCCTCTTTGTATGTCAACAGTACAACGCCACAATTCTGCTAGTCTAACATGCCCCTAAAAGTTTCCAGTTGCATTTTTTCTGTACACAGGATGGCTTACATATTCCTGTGACACATGGTTAGGATATGTATTAAAGTAATAATCTGTGGGCTTTTGAGTTCCAAAAAACAAAAGCTTGAGACCCATACTTGATTTAATTGTATGAGTGGTGGACATGGCTAGACCTAAACTTAGGGATGTTAAGCATGTGCTGAAATGCCACAAGCAGCTCAAGCCTTACATTGCAAGGAATTTTACAGCATTTATATTTTCATCCAGCATTTTCCCATGACAATTCCATTTCCCTCTCAGTACAGGAGTGTGAAAGCTGCTTCTTCCACCATGAAGACCATATATTCCTAGTCCTCATGCTCCCACAACTCTTGCTACTGCTCAACAATGACTCAAGTAACCAGAAAAAACAAGAAAAGGCTATAAAGAGAGTGTACCAGTGAGAAAGACTTGGGCCCCAAGGATGGTCAAAGCAGTGCTACAGCCCACAGTAGAACAAAGTTAGAGAGAAATATCAGAGACAGAAGAAGCCCACAAAGTGAACAAAATTTGTCAAGAGCTCTACATAGATTCAGAAAAGAGAAATTGGCGGTGATACATAAACTATGTAAATATTAATGCATGCATATAGAAACTTGAATATATACAAATGCTTTTACTCTCAGGCATAAGCTACATATATAAGCAAAGACTATAGATAGATAGGGATATCGATATGTAAAATATTACAAGGAAGAATTTGTAAAATTCATTTACCTTCCAAAATGTTTTTTAGGAAAAATCCAGTTCTTCAACTGTTAATAATGTACATCAATCTACCAACTTGTCCAGTTGCTATGAGCTCACCAAGACTGTGAGAAATATCTGATTTGCAGACTAAATCTGTGCTGATCTTTAAAGCAGAATTCCCTCAGTAAACTTTCTTTTACATAAGCTTTTTCCTGCAGATTTATATGTTGGATATGGAAGCTTTCAATCCAGGGATTACCAATACTGAACAACCTAAAAGTCTGGCTCATGGTTTTCCAAAAATGCAGAGCAACAATAACTGGATATAGTGATTTCTTGAATTTTGGTAAGTCAGAGACCCCATCAGACTGTTTACAGGAAGAAATAGATATTTGCAGGAGTTGCAATTAATTATGACAAATTATTGTATTTTACTGTGCAATCAACAATCACAGTGGGGCTTACTGTTCTGATTCTACTCTTAGTTTTATATTGATGTACTTGACATGGATGCTGCTCAGTCAGTGGACAGAGTGTAGAGGATAGAGTTTACATACTCAATACCTGAGATCTTGGATCTCCTTTTTTCCATTGTGGACAGTAATAGTCCAACAAATACTTAGAAATCGTAAAATATTCTTCCTTATAGCTTGTTTCTGTGATCTACAAGCAAAACAAAACAAAAACATGCTCTTCTATGGTTTCTAAATTTACTTAGTAAGACACCTTAGCAGCAAACAAGACTCTACTTGCACTGAATGCATTGCATGGTTAAGGCACATAATGTCATCTGCCTGCTTAAAGTGAGGATTATGCAAAAGTTAAATTCAATAGCTATAGAAATGGTCCCAGTAATTAAAAACAGACATGTCATAAATGGTTGGTTATGAGTTTAGTACGATATGTTTTCTTGTAGTGTTAGCAAATCCAAAAGCCCAAATCTAACTATTTCTGGAACACTTTTCATCAAATATTCTAAAAAACAAAGCAACTGCAAGGATCAAACACTACAACATTAAGCAGATGTGCGAAAACATCTCAGAAAGTATAACTAATTAATGCATAGTCATTCAACATTGAAAATATTCTGAAAAACTCAAACAGTATGGCAACAGGATAGCAAAACTGTCATTTTAAATCTTTCAAGTAAGCAAAGGATTAACTAGTATAATACAGCAGTGAAGGGACTGACATGAAACCAGGGGCCAGATCCAAGTTTATAATGGTGTTTGAAAGCACCATTTAAATAAAGATTACAATCACTCACACAAAGGAAGTGATAGAAAAGATTTTGACTGGGCCAAAAGAATGGCAGACGGACTTAAAACAGACTTTTCTATGCCTATAATCCCACTATTGTAAAAGTAATAAAATATCTAAACGGAACTGAAGTGAAGCAAGGCAATTGTTGAGGCACAAGATAAATGAAATACTAAGGCTACATCAGCCTTATTCGTTACTCAGTTATTGATCACTTACTTTTAAATACTACTTTAATATGAAGTAGAAAAAGAGACCAAGAATTTCCAGACTGGCCAGTGACATTAGATGCTCAGCTTTACAAATTAAATTTCAGAAAGGAGAATGCAGGTCTTGTATGGGCATCCAGAAACATGATTTACTACATTGTCACCATTTTTGAAAAGGTGGGCCTCAAATTTTCAAAAACAAATTTGGGATAAGTTCTCCAGAACCTCCAAACCATATTCAGGAGTCTGTGTCAGATGAAAAATTGTGATGTTCTGTACATATAATCTTTTTTCATTGAGGAACTAAAATGCAAGGTAATATCGAACCATAACTCTAATGTCAGATAATGCACTTAAAAACTAAATTGCATAATGTTATATAGCTACACGTGCAGAGAATCATATTGTTCAGGAAGGTAAAGAAGAGAAAGGAGCCTCCATATCAAAATAGATGGGAACATGCTCATTTTAGATTATGTGAAAGGGCATATATAAGTTTGGTGGGAGGCAAATGATTAATTTTAGGGACCCATTTCTATATCCCTTATTACTCTTAGTTTTGGGGAGTCAGATATTGATGCTTAAGTTCATAGTAAATAGCTCCTAATCCTCAGAGAGGCTTTCTGAAATCAGCGACATTAAAAAATGGACTATGCCCTGGAATGGGATTTAACTTCCCTGTGCAATTTTGCAGACACATGCAGACACTTAGTGCCTTTATGTTTTGAAATAATGCAATAATCTTCATATATATATATATACATATATATAAATGAAATTGCTGTCATGGAAGATCCTTGAATCCTTCTTAATGATGAGAATGAACAAACTCTCAACAACTACGAATGAACAACTACTTGGAAGCTAACTGAGATGAATTTGAGGCCTTGAGTATCTCTGTCATATTCAAAAAGACTGGGGATAGTAAAAATAAAGGGAAAGTTACACTGAGTGGGTGTAACTCCATTGAAGCAAATTTTACTCGCCTCTGCTATGATAGACAAATGTGGCAACCAGGCTATTATACTGTGCATGGATAAGGGAGAGGCAATTAAACAGTTCAGATCCAATTTATTTCAAGTGCTCATCCCCAAACTAGACTGACTAATGAAACTTTCAGCACCAAAGAAAGAGCAATGGAATTGTAAAACAAGCAACTGTATTTCAAATGGGAGGATAAAACTGCAAAATCCTCTCAGTGTTCTGCCACAGCAAAGGAAAACAGAGGTAATGCACATTCATCTGATGTATGGTTCAGGTGAAAGGCTGCAGCACTGCCTCTGCAGCACTGAGTGAATCAAAATATTCAGGGAAAATCCCAGTATACCACCATCCTTCCTCAAACTGAATACCCATTTTAACCCCACACAGTGCTGGTGATGTGTATCTCATACCTGTACACTCTCCCTGGAAGCCAGGTGAAAATCCTTGAGAAATCTCAACTCTCAAGAAAATGTGTGTAATTCTGGCATTAACAGTTAAAATGACATTGTTGGATTTAATGTCCTTTATGAAACTATGCAGACTTTCCTAAAAAGTGGATTACATGGTCAAGTCCCACTTTTGTTCCCGTGTTGTATGCCTAAACCCAACATAACAAGGCCAAGTGCTTGTGATCATGCTGCCACCAAGCAATAGAGACTCACAAAATGTAGAAAACACTGAATTTGTCTGTGTGTCTACAGCAAATGACAGTGCCCCCAAGCCTGTCTTGGGCCTCCCCAGCACATACCAGCTGTCCACACCTCACTGCACATGTTGCTTGAAACCCCACACAACAGGTCCAGCTCTGAGCATGGCTGACAAGACACGTTCCACACTGAGCATGCTGACCCCTGCTACCCTCTTCCAAATCATACCAGAAGGGGAAGAGACAGTGGTAGGTTAGCTGTCTTGTTTTACAAACAGTTCAGGGGTGAGGGCACTCATCCAGGATACCAGACACCTTGCTTCTGTGTTCTCCTTTATTGCAGCTGCCTCCCACAAGAGCTCCAAAGCCCCAGACACTTGCAATTCGGCCACCAGGTGCTCCTGGAGCTGCCTGTTTACCTGGGCTTTGAAAAGTGTTACAATTTCAAAAAGCACTGGCAGAATGACAGAGCAAGGCAAATCTCCCAAGTTGCTGGTGGAAAAACTCTCACCAGAAAAGAAGAAAGGGTAAAAGAGATATAATATATATATGTATATATGATACGACATATATATATGATATGTATATATACATAGCTCTTCAGTAGCAAAGGAAACTGCTTAAATACCTTAAATGCCGATGCAGACAACCCTCCCCATGAAAACGGAGCCTACACGGACTAACCCTCTTCTCTGCAAACTGCCTACACCTTACACTGAAGCGCACATCGCACATCCACGCGTTCCCTGCTGAGTACCTCCATGGCCCACAGGATGGCACTGTGCCACTCCACAAACTGGTAACTGGCTTTTGGTAGCATTTCCTGACAGCAACTGTCAGTATGAGGTGGACTTTGTCATATCACAGGTCTTTCCTCTGAATTTCCAGGCTTTCCAGAATTCAGAGTAATTCTACAAATTCTTTCAGGACGACACACCAGCTGATCCTTTGTGTCCTTGCTCAGAAAAATCACCATCTGCTTCTTGTGGGCATTTTGCTTGAATAAAGCCCCCAAAGGGTTAACCCAGTACGTACACAGCAGCCACCAGAACAACTGCTTCTTTTTGCTGCTGAGAAACTGTATTTTCTCAGCAGCCTGAAACTAATTAATAACAGTTATTGCTTACAACATGCTTTGTATGTTCAAAATACTGTAGAAAACCAAATTCAGGTAACAGTCTTGATAATTACCACATCACTTGCATTCTACTTAAGATAACCCCAAAAACTTGGAGCTTATGAAGACTGCAGCTATCAAGCAAGGACTGAAGAGAGCTCAAATGCTTACATGCACATGCATGGGTACTCACTAGGCACATACACTCCAGATCAATTGATACAGCATCATGAATTTACTCAATCCCCTCCTATTTATGGGTCAAAGATGGGGCCAACCCACAGACATCCTAATTTATACAGTGCATCAGGTTTCAAAGTCTTCTTTGATTCTCAGTGGTTGAGGATCATCTCACGCAGGGTTTAGATATTTCCCTTAACTCCTAAGCATATCCTAAAGAAAATATTCTGGGAGCACTGCAGGGTCAATGACTGTAAATTAAAATTCTACTAGCTATACCTGTCCTTACTATTTTTTTAAAGGATCACTGAGATCAATTTTTTCAGCTTAAAGTAGCTGAGAAGATGAAGTAAATTGAGTTTTACTTGGATTAGCAACCTGAGTCTAATCTTCCTTACAAGCTTAAATTTCAGCTGCTACCCCTTGTTAAAACCTTATCTGTTTCATCTTCATCACTGTTTTAAATGCTTTTTTGCAGGATGTATATACCCAGGGAACCAGCACACAAAATCATGGCAGAATATTAGAGCTGGTTCTATAGTACAGGCAAAGGCAACAGTTGCTAAGGGCAACAGCCTGCTGGGGACAGCAAATAGCCATGGTCCTCCTGTCTTCTTTGCTTACACCAGACCCCTGTGAAGCCAGGCTTGTGGGGAACTGGAAAATGCTGCCATGGTTG